>NC_066580.1:279089838-279403929 GCF_024323335.1 Lathyrus oleraceus
AATCCCAATCCGGCTATATTCTTATTCTCAACAATCTCTATCATACGACCCCATTAATCAATGATGCCAGTCTGAATAGCCTCTCATGCATCTTTTAAAGAAGACATGGGTGTCCCAATTTTCTTTATTTCATCGGCAATAGATAAGGCTTAAAACGGTGTTCCAACCTCCTCCGCAGCATCAACATAAGTGAAAGCTGACATATGGCTTACTAACAACGCCTTCTCTCCACCTCCAACAACATGCCTGTCGTTCTTCACAAATTTCAGTTTCTGGTGTAGAGTAGATGTTACCGCTGCAACCTCATGAATCCATGGCCTTGTCAACAGGAAGCTGTAGGCCGGATGGATATCCATTACCTGGAAAGTAATTTGGAAATCCCTCAGATCTATCTTAACTTGAAGGTCCACTTCACCGATGATAGTTTTACGCGAATCGTCGAACGCTTTGACAATCACGTCGTTGTACCTCATTGGGGCGCCTTGGTAAGAGAGTCTTGATAAAGTTGATTTTCGAATCACATTCAGAGATGACCCAATGTCAAACAACACATTGGACAAAGCATCCTCTTTATAGTTCATAGAAATGTGCAATGCAAAATTTTGATTTTCTGCCTTCCTCACGAAGCTCTTCATCTTAAAAGGTTAGATTATTGCAAGAAGTAATATTGGCAACTATGTGGTCAAACTGATCCACGGTTACATCATGCTCAACATAAGCCTGCTCTAGCACTTTCTACAATGCCTCCATATGTGCTTCTGAGTTCATCAGTAGTGACAGCACAAAGGTCTTTGACGAAGTTTGGAGCAGCTGCTCCACGACATCGCACTTCGAATACTCGGAAATTTCCTGGACAACCGTCCACGATGTTGACAGTAGCATTACCATGAGCAGGAAATGAATTAACTTTCACGTTCGGCGCTCTATCCTAAGAGGACACACTACCACTCTTCATAATTTTCTAGACCTCATATTTTAACGGATAGTAATTTTGTATGTCATGGCCAGGGGATCCCTGGTGGAAAGCATAATGAAGTTCAGGTTTGTACCACCATGGAAGTGGCTCAGGGATTTTCGGAGGATTTCTTGGTTGAATGAGGTTCTTGAGAACCAATGATGGATACAATTCTGCATATGTCATAGGAATAGGGTCAAAGGAGACCTCCTTCCTCTCTAAGTTTTGTTGATGATGATTATTGTTGTTGTTGTTGTTGTTGGTTCTTTGTTGTAGTTGTTGTTGATTTTGTTATTGAATTAGAACTGATTGATTAGAATTGTTGGAAAAATTTGGAATTACTGAAGAAACTTGATGCTGATGGTGACGAGGTTGAGAAATGTTTCTAACATGAGGCCTCATCTGCCTCCCTACTGATACAGGGTTAGTTTCTCCTTCCTTCCTCTTGGAGAAACTCCCACCATACTTCTTGCCGGATGATGCTTCTTCTTTAGACAAACGTCCTTCACGGACTCATTCTTCTAGCCTCATCCCCATGTTTACCATTTCGGTAAAATCATTGGGGGCACTGGCAATCATACGTTTATAATAAAATGAACTCAGCATCTTCAAGAAGATCTTCGTCGTTTCTTTCTCTTCCAAAGGTGGACTACCCACTGCAGATACTCAATATTTGCCACATGCGGAATTTTCCATCTTTCTTCGGAGCAGGCATAATTACGGAAACCCACTGCGGATACTCGGAGGTAACAAGAAAATCAACATCAATTTGCTTCTGCACTTCCTCTTTGATCTTCACTACCATATCAGGATGAGTTCTTCTCAGCTTTTGCTTGACCGACGAGCATTTTGGCTTCAACGGCAACCTATGCCCCACCATCTCAAAATCCAACCCAGGAATGTCTTGATAGGACCAAGCAAACACATAAGAATATCAATCAACCCCTTCTCGAAGAAGATCAATCAACCCCTTCTTAGCTTCTGGACATAGGTGAGACCTTATCTTGACTTCCTTCACATCGTCTTCGGAACCCAAGTTGACCAGTTCAATCTACTCTTCAAACGGTTGGATGGTTTTTTCTTCGTGCTCAAGTAAACGAGATAATTCATCAGATACTTCTTCATTAGTATTCTCTTCCTCAGCTTCAAACACAGGGAAATCAAAGTTTGAAGAGGGAGTAGGATCATTATATTCAATGGGTTTAAGAACCAACCCCCATAATGATTTGATACTCTGATTTTAGAGAAGTGTAGTGCAACCAAATATTATGTAGATGGAAGATTATTATTTATTCATGTTTTTTGTGATTACCATTTTCAGGAAAAGAAAAAAGTGAAAATAAAACATCATAGATGTGGATGATTAAAATTGTCTTTTATTGATGATAATCAGGAAAATGCCCAACAATGTTCATTTCTCCCTTAGGCATAGGAGAAGGATTTTTATTTAAAATAAATTAAAACAAATTACTTAGAGCGATGAATAATAGTAGGAACATCAACAACAATCCAATTGTTGCAAGTCTGGCCATGAGTCACAAAGTTGGCGCAAGCTTTGTCTTCATAACTATCGTCTTCAATTACGGAAGTCGAGTGTTGATCATTCCCATGAATGAACCCTCCACTGCGGAAAATTAGTTGCACAACTTCAGTTCTGACGCTGAACGACCCTAGTTGAAATCCTAATCCTGCTCTATTCTTATTCTCAGAAATCTCTATCATACGACCGCATTAATCAATGTTGCCAGTTTGAATAGCCTCTCGTGCATCTTTCAAAGAAGACATGGGTGCCCCAGTTTTCTTTATTTCATCAGCAATAGATAAGGATTAGAATAGCGTTCCAACCTCCTCCTCAGCATCAACATAAGTGAAATATGACAGATGGCTTACCAACAATGCCTTATCTCCACCAAAACCAACAAGCTTGTCGTTCTTCACAAATTTTAGCTTCTGGTGTAGAGTAGATGTTACCGCTCCAGCCTCATGAATCCATGGCCTTCCTAACAAGAAATTGTAGGCCGGGTGGATTTCCATTACTTGGAAAGCAATTTGGAAATCACTCGGTCCTATCTTAACTTAAAGGTCTACTTAACCGATGACAGTTTTACGCAGACCATCGAACGCTTTGACAATCACGCCACTATACCTCATTGGGGCGCCTTGGTTAGAGATTCTTAATAAAGTTGATTTTGGAAGCACATTCAGAGATGACCCAGTGTCAACCAACACATTGGACAAAGCATCCTCCTTACAATTCATAGAAATATGCAATGCCAAATTGTGATTTCTGCCTTCTTCAGGAAGCTCTTCATCACAAAATCTTAGATTATTGCAAGAAGTAATGTTGGCAACTATGTGGTCAAACTGATCCACGGTTACATCATGCTCAACATAATCCTGATCTAGCACTTTCTGCAATGCCTCCCTATGTGCTTCAGAGTTCATCAGTAATGACAGCACGGAGATCTTTGACAGAGTTGGAGCAGCTTCTCCACAACATTGAATTCACTTCTTTTAATCAGCTTTAAAACTTCATCATCATCATTAGCCTTCAGTTTGCTGGATTCACCAGACTGACACATTGAAGAACTAACTGGATTCACTACAGGAACTTCTGGCTTCTTCCCTACAGAAACATCTTCCACAATCTTCAGAAACACCAGACTGAACACACGACCACTACAGGTCACCTTTTCTATATCTGCAATATTTACCACAGAGTATGTGACTGGTAGAGGAACCTCTTGGTCATTCTCAATCATAGTGGCATTGTATAGATATGTCACAGCTTTATCGGATGCATACAGAACAAGGCCCGCTAACCGTATAACCAACGGTGATACTACTATTGAATTGAATGACTACCCGATCAGGGGTCTTGAATACAGGCACAATCATATTCACATCATCTATTTCCTTTGACTGTTGAATCTGGATTGTATTCTCATCCATCAACTTCTGGATATCTCTCTTGATAATCATACACCCACGGGTGTTCGCGCTATAGATGACACAACCGCCATGGTCATGTTCACAGTCACTGATCAAACATAAAGTCTTATGCATTTCTACCAATGACCTACGGATACGTCGCACATCAAATACTCGGAAATTTCCTAGACAGCCGCCCACCATGTTGACAATAGCATTACCATGAGCAGGCAATGGATTAGCTTTCACGTTTGGCGCTCTGTCCTCAAAGGACATAATACCACTCTTCACAAGTTTCTTGACCTCATATTTTATCGAATAGCAGTTCTCTATGGCATGTCCAGGGGCGCCCTGGTGGAAAGCACAATGAAGTTCAGGTTTGAACCACCATGGAAGTGGCTCAGGGATTTGCAGAGGATTTCTTGGTTGAATGAGGTTCTTGAGAACCAATGATGGATACAATTCTGCATATGTCATAGGAATAAGGTCAAAAGAGACCTTTTTCCTCTCGAAGTTTTATTGATTATGATTATTGTTGTTGTTGTTGTTGTTGGTTCTTTGTTGTGGTTGTTGTTGATGTTGTTGTTGAATTGGAGCATATTGATTAGAGTTGTTGGAAAAAATTGGAATTCTGAAGAAACTAGATGCTGATGGTGAAGAGGTTGAGAACTTTTTCTGACATGAGGCCTCCTCTGCCTCCCTACTGACATTGAGTTATTTTCTCCTTCCTTCCTCTTGGAGAAACTCCCACCATACTTCTTGCCGGATGATGTTTCTTCTTTAGACAAATGTCCTTCACGGAATCCTTCTTCTAACCTCATCCCCATGTTTACCATTTAGGTAAAATCATTGGGGGAACTTGCAATCATACGTTCGTAATAAAATGAACTCATCATCTTCAAGAAGATCTTCTTCATTTCTTTCTCTTCCAAAGGTGGACTAACCTGGGCAGCCAACTCTCTCCATCTTTGGGCATACTCTTTGAATGTCTCCTTATCCTTCTGAGACATAGACCACAACTGGTCTCTATCAAGCGCCATATCCATATTGTACTTGTACTGCTTGACAAAGGCCTTTCCTAAGTCATGGAAAGTACAAACACATACACTGTCAAAACCCATATACCATATCAAGGCAGCTCCAGTCAAACTGTCTTGGAAATAATGAATCAGCAACTGATCATTATCAATCTGAGTAGACATTTTCTTGGCATACATCACAAGATGGATTAGTGGGAAAGTATTCCCTATATACTTTTCAAAGTAGGGGACCTTGAACTTCATTGGGATCTTAACCTTAGCGACCAGGCAGAGTTCAACAACATTTTTCCCAAACAAATCTTTCCCTCTCAAAGTCTTCAACTCTTTACACAGCTCGAGGAATTGATCTTTCATCTCATCCATCTTCTCATATACATCTAGGCCCTCATACATCTCAGAATGGTAGATAGTTTCCTCAACACAAGGCAGAGTGTGAACAACTGGAGGTCGCACTAACACGATCGGGCTAAATGGTGGTATAAAAACAAAGGTGAGCGCATACCCTTCTAGCATAAAGTTTGATGGAATTCCACAAGGGAATTTAGCAGGCATAGAGGGAATATATTGACTGGAAGCAACAAGAACAATTGAGGTAGCAACCATAGAAATGATAGTTCTTTGTGGAGGAGGAGTTGCAGGAATAGGTGAACACTGATTCTATGCAGCAATGATAGATTCCATCAGTGTCGTTAATCTGGAGATCTCGTCCTTCAACTCTCGGTTATCTTTCTCTATATGATCCATGATCCTTTATTGATTAGCACGAGTGTTATAGCGGTGAATCAGCTTGGCTGATGCACAGGAGAAGAGCTGATAAGACATCTAGCGTAATAAAACCTGATATGCAAATGATGCTTGAAATGCAATGTTTTTTATTGTTTTTAATTTCAAGGAACATATGAATCTCTTTTTGCAAATATATATATAATAATAATAACAACAATTTGATTGACCATAAAAATCTCCTTTTATTCATAAAATTTTGAAGGATTACACTGAGTACAATTTCAGAAACCAAAGTACAAATACAAAAGAAAAGGAAATTATCATCCTAAGGATTTCTTAGCAACTCCATCAGATGATCTGGATGTGGGTGCATACTTCCTTCAGGTAAGCACCGGAAGGTTGAGGCATACTAGAGGAAGATGGACCCTCTGGCTCTCTTTATCTCTTCACCGCTCGATCCTCAAGAATCTCAATAAGTGCATCCTTGTCTTTCAACTCAAGTTGCAACTCTTCATGCTTTCGACTTAAATCATGGAACAGTTCTTCCCACATATCTTTCTCTTGCTTCATCTTGGTGAGTGCGTCTTTCAACTCCTCTATATCTTGGTTAGGTAGAGTTGATGGCTCAGCCACAACCAAAGACATAGGTATTCACAAGCATACGACATCTTCAGCTCCAAAGCTCTCTTCTTCCCCCAAATAGTGTAAGCTTCCAAAGCTACACAGTTGCACAGACCAAGCTCGGATCTTCCCTTCCTATGCACATTATACCAAGCATGTATAATCCTCTACTTCAAATTTTGGGGATCTTTACCCTCTTGATAGAAGAGCCCTTCTAACTGAGTGTTATTGGGTTTATCTCTCAAGGGGAACCCAAGTTGACGACGAGCCAAGGCAGGGTTGTAGTTGATTCCTCCTTGTGTACCAATGAGAGTTACATTAGAGAATTCACCACACCTGTAAATAATATCCAAGCTACTCAATGAAGAATCACACCAAACAATATTATCATTAGTGAGAGACATAAGTCTCTAAGACCATCGTAGACATTGCTTGTTCTCCAAGAAAGCAGGTGTCTGTGGCAAGTGCGAAATAAACCACTTGTACAGAAGAGGAACGCAACACATAATAGTCCCACCAACTTTAGAATTCCTCAAATGCAAAGAAAAAATACATGTCACCCAATAGAGTACGAACATGATTCCCAATCAAGAAGATTCTAATGGCGTTAACATCAACAAAATAGTCAATGTTAGGGAACAAGGCCAAACGATAAATGAGCAATACAAAGATGGCTTCAAAAACATCCATACTACCAACTTGAGCAAAGACAGTAGCTTTACCAATGAGGAACTCAAAAGTCAATCCAATAATACCTCCTTTCTTAACCAAATCAGCATCAATCTCCAATTTCTTCAGATGAAGAGCTTCAACTATGATATGAGATTTGGGAATCTCCTCCAATCCACTAAAAGGTACTTTGTCAGATACGGGTATACCCAAGAGATGAGCATACTCCTCCAACGTGGGTACAAGCTGATAGTCGGGAAAAGTGAAGCACCGATAAAGAGGGTCATAGAACTGAACCAAAACGCTCAGAAGTCCTTCAACCACATCCAGAGATAACACAAATAAAAGTTTCCCATGATGTTGCTTTAAGTCCAAAGGATCTAATACAAAGGATGACAACTTCCTTAACTCGTTCAAATCAGGACATCTGAAACTGTACTTCTTAGTGTTCCTTCGTCCATAATCCACGGTCTGGAAATATTTGCAACAAGACCTCAGTTCCTTGGAATTTATTTTTCTGTGATGAATGTTATGATGCATATGTATTCATGAATGCAACAATCACACACAAGGGATTACACATAAGGCGAGCACAAACAAAGGTCAAGGGATGGATCAAGTCATCATCAAGATCAATCATACATTTTGGTGGATTATGGTTTTCACCTTATCAACACCCAAGTTCCATTGATATTGATGAGACTTGATCGGATCAACCGAGAACCAAAGGGTTTGTTGTGAGTCACGAGCATGAAGTCAGGTTAAGAATCATCCCAAAGGAGTGTACTAATGATAAAAACTTGTAGATCATGTTTTATAAAAGCTTCTAGAGTCTTAATCCCATCTATCGGATATTATAAGTTAGGATGAATGACTCATCAACCTATAATATTCTCAAGAGGAACTCGTCTGAGTGTACTATCGGGTAACAACTGTTATCAGGTCTACACCTGAATAATCTCCGCACTACGTCCTAAATAGGCCAAGTTGGGTTAAATGTTCTACGGTCCTCAGTTTCTCAGACCCTAAATCAGAGAAAGTAATGCCTAACCACAAATAACTTGTGTGACATCAGTAACTCCAAAAGGGTCTCCACTGAGTAGATGGATCTCATGCCATCTTGTTAAGGACTACTCCACACAAGTTGAACATGACTATACCATCCTCCTATCTTAGATGCACTCATGTTCGGGTTAGAACTTATCTCACCACTTAGAGATCACCAAGCACAACAGACAAATTATATCATACAAAAAAATATATACAAACATCGAATATACAAATATATACACATAAAAAAAGTAGGCTAAACCCACTGAGGACTACTCCCCAGTAGAGTCGCCACTTAATTTCTGTAGCGGTAAATTCATGACCATCAATCTATGGATAAGCTTAACGTCAATAAAACTGGAGTCGCCACCACACTTTTATTGTTTCCAAAGGAAAAAGGAAAAGTACCAACAAAACCCAAAGATAAGAATTTTTCAAATCAAAACTAATAAAATGCCAGAGCTTATAGGTAAGGGGGTTGGTTACACATAGGGAAGGTGTTAGCACCCAAATTGTCCTAGGTACTCCTAAGGAGCCCTTTTTTATGTGTGCATGTGTGTTTGGTATAAAAGATGTTTGAGAAAAATAGAGTGTGGGAGTGAGAAAAGAATTAATTTATTATATTTTTGTGTTTGACAAGACTTTCAGACTTGTCCCTACGTACCAACATAAAAATGAGGGATCAAAACCTCGTAGTTCGTGGTAAAAATTTCAAATGAGTCGGTGAATTGCAATTAACAAAAGTTTAATAAGAAAAGGCACAAAGGGCCAAAATTTTGAATGGGGTTATTTGTTCCTTTTGTCTTTTGAAATTTAAGTCAATATGGTTAAGTTTATTTACAAGTTTGATTTAAGAAAAGAGTTTGAAAATTCAATGGCATAAGGCCATGGTTTCTAATCATTAAAACAAAGTCTAAGTTTGAAATCACAAGCAAATAAAGTTTTGAAAAGAGAGAGAGATTTGAAGCTTAAGAATTAGGAGGAGATGAAGAGACTATCCTAAGCACAAATTTAAAAGTTGATAGTTGAAAATATCTGACCAATGGGATGCAATCCAGCAGACAAGAATGTCATATAGAAACCCATTTTCCCTTGGACTTTAATCAAGCAATAAACATTATCTAGACATCATGACGATCAAGGAATCAAATAAAGATAGCCACATCCAAGAAAGCAGTTCCCATAGCTATCAGTCTTCTTTGTCTTCCAATGTATCAGATGAAATATTCCTTGATCAACTCAGAGCCAAACCTCGAATACAAGATCAAAATAATAATTAAGTACACAGACAGAGTAGTAGATGAATTCAAACAAAACCCAATGCTTGAATCAGATGAAAGCTCAGTTCACGCTAACTTGGTCTCACAAATGTTGGCATTGGCCAAGTCCTTTTTGCCTAGGGAATGTTGCCTAATCCTAAGTCCAAGAGTGCAGACCAAGATCAACAGTCCACCAGATGTTTTTTAGGGTTTTTGCTGTTATTAAGTATTTTAAGGTCCTAAGACCACAAACAAAACAAAAATACATAAACAAATATATACAATCACAAGATATGGCTCAAATGAGCAAAGTGAAAATGTCATAAACATAAACAAGTTAAATGAAATGTAAATGGCAATGAATGATAAATGACTAAAATTTAAATTGCATAAAGTAAATGACTTAAAAGTAAAGCAACATAAATAAGAACTAATCAAATGTTAGTTAAGAGTTAGTCAAGTGTAAGTGGTGTTTTTTAATTGATTAAGTCATTCTTTGGAGAACACTCAGTCATTCATTCACAAGTATGAATCCTTAAACCAAGACATCTTCCATGAGAAGGGCCCTGGCTTGGATAATTCAAGAAGTATGCCACTAGCTCCCATGGAATAAAAAAAGGTCAAGTCTCCATACAATACCATGAAGAAGGGGAGACTTACAATATCACTTACTAGAATGTTATGCCATTAGGGTCCAATTTAGATCTATGTTAAGCAATCATAATTGGACTTATGTAGAAGTTACAACTATCTGAGGCCGATCAATAGAAATTTAAGTGTTAATGCATGTTAGAGATTTGGTATGAAGAACCAAACTCCTAAAACATACCACACACTAAAAGAAAAGATCAAGAGGGAGGGACCTATCTCAATCATACTTATATTGGTTCATCTGACACAAGGTCATCGATGAACCAGTTAGCCTTAAGACATTAGAGATTTCATTGGTCAAATGAGGGAATGGGAAAGATAATGGATGGAGATGAAGAGGGAGGGGAATATAGAAACTCAAATTGATCATGGGAGGAATTTCATCAAATCAAAACCATTCATTCATTTTGGGAGATGAAATGTACATTTCATCAATCCCCTAAATCCAATGGTTTTTAACCAACAAAAGTCAAATCAACCGTGACCAATGCCCAAACAGAGAGTCAACCATCACAAGACCATACAAATGGCTCAACATAATTTTTAAACAATTAAACAATTAAAAGTGAATTAAAATACATTTTAATTTGGTCAAAACCTAAAATCCCTTCAAAACACCAAATAAATGCCCAATGAATTTATCCTAGTTCAAACAAGGTCAAAGGACCATAGACAAAAAAAAATTCACTATTTAATTCATGAAAAATATCAAAATTAATCCAAAAAATAATTTAAATTCAGAATATGGACGAGAAAAATATTTAAATATTTCTGGTGAAAGTCCCAATTTTTTTGGATTAAAAATGAAATTAATATCAATTAAACAAAATAAAAGGATTAAACAAAAATTCAGAAAATAAAAAGAAATTAGAAAAAACAAGGGCCATCAGATCTCCCTTATTAATTGAGGTGGCAGATCTAATGGCCAAGCGCGCGCTTCCATCATGTTCTGCAGTCAACGTGTGGTAATCAGGAAGGAAGGCCATGATTAAAACGTTCCAACATGATCAGATGGTTTGGAGGTGTGCCAACACACCATCGAAGTTAGGGCTCCGATCATATTCTCCGGTGACCTTCACCGGACTGGTCCAACTTCATCTTAATGAAAAATGAAAAACCAGGACACTATTTCAAAGATAAAATGCTCAGGATCTCGAATCTGGCCTCAATTTTCTCCAATTCCATGTATATCAAAAGATATAGGGATTTGAATTTTGAGGATCATGAACTTAATTGCTTCGATTTGACCTCAAAGCAACTCAATCTTGCTGCCTAGATTTGTAGGACTTCAGCAAACCAAAAATCCAAGAGAATGGTGAAGAATTGAGATAGAATCGAAGAGATGAAGTTTCTAAAAATTCACCTTTGAGGGAGATTGAATCTTGCTTCCAATTGGCCTTGGCTTGACTTCAGAAGCTTGCAGGAGTTGAATTTGATCAAGGAGAGGGGTGGATTCTTGGAGTTTCAACTTCCAAACTGAAGTGAAATTGAAACTCGATTTTCAATTGAAAACCTTCAACTTTGTCCTCTAATGGTGAGGGTTAGGATTGCAGGTTCAAATCTTGGGCAAGGTGTCCCCAATTTTGAGCATGAGGGGTCTTATTTATAGGCTATGCATTTTCTTTTCACACATTTCATTCAAAATACCAAAAATAGAAATCTCTTTTTCATGGATGCTTGGGCATGTGATAGGCCCATGAAATAATGTAATCATGTCCAAATTTCATCATGTGCAATGTTGAAAGTGTGTCATGTAATCATGCAATGGAAATTGGAATGTGATCATGAGATTCATCCAAATCGAGCCTCGAAAAGAATCCATGCACAAGTCATCCAATTATAGGCCAAATGAAGTGAACTTGGACTTTTTGGAAATGTGAGATTAAGGGGAACAACTTTCATGTTGAAAACCTTTCCATTCGAAGCTTGGATCATGATGAATTGTTAGGTGGAAATTTGGAAAATCAAACATAAATGAAATTTTTCCAAGTACCGAGTCAAATGTTCACTTCTTCCACCTTGAATAACTTTTTCTGTGGGCTTCAAATGGAAACAGTTCCTTCACAAAAGTTGTATATCTTTCAAAGCTATTATATTTGGTCACAAATTATACCTCATTTGGATTTGGCATGAAGGAGTTATGCATTTAATGGTAATAGCCCAAAGTGACCTATAATGTTTCCTCTTGCCACTGTCATTTGCAAGTTGAATTTGAATTTCTTCAAAGAATAAAAGTTGGAGAGGACATCTTGAATATGATCATGCAACTTTAATGTCTTTTATATCATACAAATTGAGCAAGTTATGGTCCTTGGAAGTTGACCTCCTAACTAGGGTTCAGACAAAATGACCTATAATCTTTCACCATAAAAAATTACTTTCCAAGCAAAACTAGCTCTTGGGATCGACATGAAAGTTGTTTGGAATATCATAAGGAGTAACGTTTATCTTGGAATAATTTCTATATGACAAAAATTGTAGGAGATAGGGTCTAGGGAACCCCCAGTTAAGACCAGTTGACTTTATCTGGTCAACCACCATGAACCAACTTGCAAACTTGAAGTTCTCTAGATCTCTTGGACTCATGAAGGATCATATTGAAGGTAGAGAAAAACAAGAAAGGGGGGTTTGAATTTTTTTTGGAAATAAAAACTTTTGGAGATATCAGACACACACAGAATAAAAAAGGAATATGACACAGAATTTTATACTGGTTCGCTTGAAATTCAAAGTTACTCCAATTCACCCTGCCAAGGTAATTTCGCCTTCAAAAAGGATATAATCCACTAATTCTTGAAAGATTACACAAACAACCGTCTAAGAGAATAATCCCTTAGCCCTCTCAAGTATTCAGACTACACTGAGTCACTTAAGGAAATATCTTAGCAAAAATGTGATTTGTAATTCAGTGTGCTTCTAACAAAAAGCAAATATTACAGAATTATAAGAATAATAGCTTTTCACGTAAGAGCAGCAACTCGTGAAAAATGAGAGAGAATGAATGAGAGTTTTTGTATTCTTGTGTCTCAGGTGTGTCTTCTTGTGAGGATTCAGTCCTTTATATAGGCATTGAGAAGAACCGTTAGAGTGAGGACAGGATCTTGGTCATTGAAGAATGTTTATTATCATTACTCTCCTTGTTTCTTTCTAAAACAGTTTTGTGTGCGTCATAATTTCGTTATAGAAATGCTTTCTTTCCAAAACCATATTTCTTCATGGTTACGCGTTCTGAACCGGTGAATTTGTATCAGAGTTTGTTAGTCAGAGTTCAACTTCAGAGGTTGCTTATATCTGACCACATCAGAGTTTCTCTATGCTCTTGACTTCTTCAGATTCATATTCTGGATTCAGTCTTCTTTGCCAGAGTTGCTGACTTTTTCCTAATTTGCTGGTACCTTTGTTGATCAGAGTCAGAACCTTTTAAACGCGTTTTCTCTGAACAACATCTGATAGTTGAATTTTGTATCTGATGTATTTATCTATCTGATTGTTTGATCAGAGTCCTGCACACTTAAGAAAAATTTCGTTAGAGTACCATTTTTGTTTCATCCTTTGTTATCATCAAAATCTTAGAGATACATTGTAACACCAACTTTGTTCTTACAATTGAAGGATAAGGGCAATCCAAAATGTAGCGAAAATTAAAATTTTCTCCTTTAGTGATCCTTACGAATGGGCATGATCAGTGGTAGAATAGTTACCTCTTGTGACGATTGAAACCTTTGATGCAGATCTACGGAGCGATCACGAACGTTGAACGACGACAACGCCTCTACTCAGTCCACACTAACAGATTCCTTCAATCTCAGTGCTAGCTACTATGAATGAAGGCTTTGAGTGAGAGAGAAAGAGAGAGAAAGAAAACGAAAATGCAACAGCAATAAATGCTTCTGCACAAGGGTTCTATTTATAGAACCACTTGTGTGGGCTTCAAGCTAAAAAGCCCATTTAAGTGTATGTGGCCCATATCTTATAATATGCCCAAAAACACTTAAGCGCGTGGTACATTACCATATTTCGTATTCTACTTAAGTACACCGTACCTTACGATGTTCTATAATTCACTTAAGTGCACCGTACTTTACGGTGTTCCTTAGTTACTCTATCTCTCATCAATTCGTCCTTTGTGTATGACCCTATAGGTTTTTGCGACATTGAAAATTATATTAAATCACGTATTTAACATAATAAACAATGAGCGGTATCTAGCAACACATCACTGCTACCCAAGACACGAAAATGTCATGTGATCTGAGAAATCCTTATGTGATAATACTTATGTGTAGAATTACCCTTTTTCCGTTATGTCTGTACAAGAGAAACTTCGACATGGTTTTGCTCAGATGCGTGGATAGACACGAAGCAAACTTGTTGATGACTGAAGTGAATGAAGGTTCCTTTGGTACTCACTCCAATGGACATGCAATGGCGAAGAAGATGTTGCGAGCAGGTTACTATTGGCTGACAATGGAATCTGACTGTTGCAAGTTTGTGAAGAAATGCTACAATTCATGTTCCTCTGACACTATTGAATATTATCGCTTCCCCGTGGTCCTTCTCCAAGTGGGGAATTGACATGATTGGGATGATTGAGCCCAAAGCTTCGAAAGGACATCGTTTCATTTTTGTGGCCATTGACTACTTCACAAAATGGGTTGAAGCGACATCATATGCAAATGTAACCAAACAAGTTGTTGTAAGGTTTATCAAGAGTCAGATTATATGTCGTTATGGTGTGCCAAGTAAGATCATTACTGATAATGGATCGAACTTGAATAACAATATGGTGGAAGCTCTCTGTAAAGACTTCAAGATTGCACATCATAATTCTTCTCCCTACATACCCAAAATGAATGGGGTTGTTGAAGCTGCGAATAAGAACATTTAGAAGATTATCCAGAAGCTGGTTGTCACATATAAGGATTGGCATGAGATGCTCCCATTTGCTTTGCATGGGTATCGTACATCCGTCCGCACTTCAACAGGGGAAATCCCTTTCTCTCTTGTGTATGGTATGGAAGCAGTACTCCCCGTAGAGGTTGAGATTCCTTCATTGCGTGTGCTCATGGAAGCCAAGTTAACTGAAGCTAAATCGTGTCAGACCAGGTTCAACCAGTTGAATTTGATTGAAGAGAAGAGATTAATTGCCATGTGTCATGGTCAGTTATATCAGTAGAGAATGAAGAAAGCTTTTGATAAGAATGTCAAACCTCGAGTGGTCAGAGAAGGTGACCTTGTGCTCAAGAAGATTTTGACATCAAGCTAGATTGCAGAGGAAAATGGACTCGTAATTATGAAGGCCCATATGTTGTTAAGAGAGCCTTTTTAGGTGGTGCATTGATTCTTACAACAATGGATGATGAAGAGTTCACTCGTCCTGTGAACGCAAATGCAGTCAAGAAATACTTCGCCTAAAAAAAGAAAAGAACGGCTCGCTAAGTGGATAACCCGAAAGGGCGGCTTAGGAAAAAATGAGCGTCTCGATGGATTGAAAACCCGAAAGGGCGATCTAGACAAAAATTAGAGACATAAAACAGAAACAATTTCCCAATAAGTTGAGTACCCCACCTTAAGGAAACTTATGCAAAAATTAGGGATTATGGCAAGTAACTGCATTCTGCTGATCTTCAGTGTTTTGAAGGTTTGTTTGAGCACAAGGGCTGACATCAGTTCATCTCCAGCAGCGGTTAAGAGCACAGTGGATATCAAAAGTTGGTAGAAGGATTAAGGATCATTTGTATTCAATGTAACCCTTTTCCATGTAAATTACCAATTCCAACTTTGTAAAATCTATGGAGTCTTGTCATTTACAGACTACCATTCTATTAAATAATGTTGAGCTTTTATCAAAATTGTTTCTACTCTTATTTACTTCAGCCAATAGTTTTAAAATTTTATTATGATCATTTTGAAATTAAATTTTAAAATCAAAATGTCAAGTTTTCTTTAATATAAAAGCAAGAATTTTTCCAAAGCAAGTAAAAGGAATATTAACAGCATTTCAATAAATAACAAGTCCTTAAGTGTGAAGCATCAGAGGTTCCCCAAGCAGTTAACCCTTAGGGTATCCATAGACATTAATGTTGATTCATTTCCCCTTTGGCGCATTGTTTTCCTTGACAGAATTTTTGTTGTCCCCAATGGAGTTTGTACATCTCCAGCGAAGTTCGTATCTCCTTAGCAGGGTTGATCTTCAAAGATTGTTGATCTTCCCTAGTGGATCATTTTGGTGTCCCCACTAATCACAACTCTATTTGCTCCCAGTCAGAGTTTCCTCCTGGTTTTTGAGCAGATTTTGTTGATTATTTCTCTGTAGGGTTGTCTCCCATTGTTTTATGGTGTTAACCTAAAATTCCCCACAAATTTGATGTTCTATCCTCAGCAGATCTCCTCTTTCCCCAGTTAGGTTTGAACCTTTGGGGTGTTGATCTCTCTGTTCTCCGGTAGTTGTCTCCATATTTTGTGGATTGACCGAGGATTGTACCAGTGATTCAATTCTTTGCGACACCTTTGTATCCTTTGCGATCATTTTGTCAGCATAATCATCATATACACATATACATATACATATACATTCATATAATTTCATAAATTGCATATCCTGCATCTTCATATTTGATTTGTTTGAGATTCTCATTCTCTGTTATGGCGGTATTTTATCCCCATACCAAATTTGGTGCCTGTCCTCCTTCAATTGTAGAGTGTCATCCCCTTAAGCAGAAAGATTTTAACCTTTCCCCGTTTCCCCACTGAGTTTGTTTCCTCGTGGATAGTTATTATTTCAGTTTCCTCTCCAGTAGATTTTCTGGATGGAATTACTCCCCTTGAGTTCTGTCCTCATTGGGTTGAGTCTTGATTGACCGTTTTCTTTCTAGCTCTTACCTAGATAGATGCTTTGGTCCCCTAAGAGTCGATTACCCAATAACTGGTAATATTCTTCTTAGTTTGCGGTTTTCTACTTCTTGCCCAATACCCGACAAAAGTAGCATTATTCTCCTCATTAGAGTCCCCAGGAAGTATATCCTTGATATGTTCATCCTAACCGGTGACGGATATCTTTCTTTCCCCTGCCTGAGTTTATCCTTGATATGTTCATTTTAACTAGTGACAAATATTCTCATTTGTGGTATTTTACCCAGTATAAAGGTAGTTGTAATCCCTATTTTGTTCCTCAGAGAGTTAATCCTTGATATGTTCATCTTAATCGATGATGGGTTTTCTTCTCCTTGTGGTTTTCTACCCAGTAACCGGTAGTTATAAACCCTATTTTTCCCCTGTGCGGAGTCTATCCTTGATATGTTCACTTTAACCAGTGACGGATATTCTCATCTTTGGTATTCTATCCAGTAATTGATAGAGATAATCCCTATTTTTATCCCCTTTTCAGAGTCTATCCTTGATATGTTCATCTTAACCGGTGACGGGTTTTCTCTTTAATTGGTTTTTTACCTAGTAACCGGTAGTTGTAAATCCTACTTTGTCCCCTCGCAGAGTTTATCCTTGATATGTTCATCTTAACCGGTGACGGATTTTCTCTCCGAAGGTTTTCTATCCAGCTTTCGATAGATGTAATTCCTACCTTTTTTGTTCAGTTGGTATATCCTTGATATGTTTATCCTAACCGATGACGGGTATCCTCCTTGGCATTTCCAGGTAAGTCTATCCTTGATATGTTTATCTTAACCGGTGACGGATTTTCTTCCCTGTCCAGTTTATCCTTGATATGTTCATCCTAACTGATGACGGATACTCTCACCCTTGGTCTTCTACCTAGTAACTGGTAGTTGTAATCCTATTTTTCGCAGTTTTCCCTAGCAAGGCTATTCTTACCCAGTAACCGGTAATGAATACTTCCTCCTAGTGGTTCCCAGCGAGTCATCCTTGATATGTTCATCCTAACCGATGACAGATGTTCTCTCTGTCAAATCTTTATTATCTCCTCACCCAGTAACAGGTGTAGATGATAGACTTTTGCTCCTCCTGTGTTGAAGTTTCTCTTCCCCAGTTGAGTTGAGTGTGCATTTCCTTAGTGAAATCGTTTTTCCCCTGCGTTAGTCGAGTACTTCAGTTTTATCCTGACTTACTCGTATCCCCTGCAGATGTCATGATTTCCTCGACTCAGTCTTTCCATTTTGTATGGAATCCCTCGAGTCCCCCCAGTAGTTTTGAGTCGTAGTCTGGCTTACGCATAACTCCTTTTTATCCTCCAGAGTCTCTGTCTCCCCAATGAGTCTTCCTTATGGAATGTATTATACTCCTGTAGACTTTCTGTCTCTCTAATTTCTTTTTCTTTTGTGGCAATATTTCCCCATAAAGAATTTACTTTTGCATTCATGTCATATGCATCATGAGGTCTCTTAGGTACCAAAATTTGTTTCTCTGTTGTTATTTAAGCCCATTCTACTAAGTTGAGCCGAACATTTTAACCTTCAACTCCTCAGTTAGAATCTCCTTAAATAGGGGCAGTTGTAAGACCCCAATTTTGACCCTAAGATCCCTCATGCAATTCTATCATAAGCATTAGCATTAGGATCATGTCTTGGCATCCTCCTTATCCCTCTTTCATTGGGTTTGTTTCGGGAGAGATCACCAAGCACTTTGTGATTATATCATGCTTGTATTTTATCATTTCACTAACCAAAATATCAAAAATATGTCTTTGCATTTGCCAAACTCTTTTGTAGGAAGGGCATGATCTCATTGATTCATCAAGTTCACATCTAGGGTTTGAGACCCTCATGAACAAAGAGAACAACCAAGAATTGATTCAAGAATGGTTATGAGCATCATATATGAGTCCCAATATTCTCTACATATTATATTGATCAAGTTTTCTTCAAGAGTTTGAGGGTGATTTGCCTTGGAAACCCTAGTTTGACTGGGTATCTTGAGTAACTTCTCCAACAAGCTATCTCACCAATTGATCATATTTCTCAAGGGAGACTTCAAAATTCATCATCCTATGCATATATGATCTACCATGAGCCAATAAAGTCAAGTAAATTGTAAGTTAGCAAGTTGGTTGATGGTGGTTGGCCAAATGGATTCATCTGATCAAAATAGGGTCTCCCTAGACTCTATCTCTTACAATTATCACCATATGAAAATTATTACAAGAGAAAAATTACTCTAAATTACATTCCAAACAACTTTCATGTTGAGACTTAGAGCTAGTTTTGCTTGGAAAATTATTTTCTATGTTGAAACATAATAGGTCATTTTGTCTAAACCCTAATTTGAAAGTCAACTTCCCAAGGCCAAAAATTGCTCAATTTTTATGAGATGAAAGATTTCCAAGTTGCAAAATCAAATTCAATGTGTATAATTCAACTTTTATGTTTGGAGTGGGAGCTAATTCAACTTTTTTGAGCATGTGATATGAGGTTACATTTTCGGTTACTTTTGACCTATACCATTGATCATGTGATTTTTCCAAACATCAAAAATACATAACTTTATCATTTCAAATCCAAATTACATGAAATTGGTGATCGTTTTGAAGGTCTTTGAGGGATGTACAACTTTGATGAAGACACTTTTCTCATTTAAGGCTCATATAAAAAGTTAAGCAAGGTGGAATATTAAGACATATGGCTTGACACTTAGAAAAATTTTGATATGTCAAAAATTTCAAAACTTCCACCTCAAATTTCTCCAAGTTCCAAGCTCCAAATGAAAAAGTGTTGAACATGAAAGTTTTACCTCTTGATCTCACCTTTCCAAAGAGCTCAAATTCAGATATTTTGGACAAGTAATGCATAGGCTGCACATGGCATGAACATGGTGATATCACTTGGCAAGGATCAAACTTCAAACATCAATGCACACTTGCCTTGCAATCCAAGCTCAATTCAGACCATCCAACATTCATTTGTGGACCTCAAGCAATGATTTCATGGGCCTGTGTGCGCCCATGCACCCATGCATCACCATTTCCCAAAATTGGAAAGTGATTTGAAGTGTGCAATTATTAACTATTTTGGCCATAAATAGAACTTCAATTGCTCAGAAATTAACACACATTCATGCCAGCTTTGATCCCCTATCTCAAACCCTCACTTTGCAAAGGATAATCCTGAGAAATTATTTTGAATTTGAGGTTGAATTTCCACCGTTTTGAAATTCAAATATCTAGGAATCCATAACCTTTCAAGCATCTAATCCTTCTTCTGCAAGAAAGTGGAGTGAGGTCAAGCACAAGCAAGATCAAGATTAATTGAATCTAGACCTCCATTGAAGGTATTTTCTAGAAATTTTGAACTCTTCGATTCTCTCAAATTCTTGCTCAATTCTATTGATTCTTTGGTTGTCTGAAGTCCTACCAATGTAGGCCAGAAGATTGAGTTGGTTTGAGGCCAAATCGAAGAAATTCAGCTCATGTACCTCAAATTTCAACTCCATGTATCTCTTAATATACTTGGAGTTAGAGTAAATTAAGGCCATATTCGAGCTCAGTGCCATTTTTACTTTAAAATCATGTCCTTATTTTTCATTTTGGTGATGGTTGATGGTGGACCAGTCCGGTGAGGTCCACGGGAGAAGAAGATTGGAGCTCTGGCTCCAGCGATGCGTTGACAAGTCTCTGAACCACATGATCCATTCATTTTGTTTTAATCTTAGGCGTTGGTTTTGAATACCACGTGTGCAGCGCAGTTGACCAGTGACCACATGGAACGCGCGCTAGGGACCGTCTGATCTACCACCTCAATTAATGAGGGAGATCAGATGGTCCACGTATTTTTGATTTTCTGAATTTTCATTTTATTTGCTTTATTTTCAATAATTAATATTAAATTCAATATTGATTCAAAAAATACGAGACTTTCACAAAGAAAAAATTCAAATATTTTTCTCTTTCATATTTTGAATTAAAATTATTTTTTGGATCATTATTAATATTTTTCATGAATTAATTGATTTTGCATTTGTTTTTATTTGTTTAAAAATATTTTTAAATGTCCAAAAATTATGATTTTTTTTCTCCAAGGTCCTTTGACCTGGTTTGACCTATGATAAATCTCATGGCCATTTCTTTGGTGTTTTGATGAGATTTTAGGAATTGGACAAACCATATTAAATTTAAATGCACTATTTTAATATTTTTAATTTGAATAAATGCCAAATAAATTTGTTGACCAATTGTGATGACTTTGTTTATGTTTGACTCTTATTGTTTGGCCTTGGGCAAGGTTTATTTGACTTTGTCAAATTAATATCATTAGATTTAGGGGATTGATGGAATGTACATTCCATCTCCCAAAATGAATGAAAGATATTAATTTGGTAAAAGTCCTCCTTTGAACAATTTGTGATTTCATTCATCCCCCTCTCACTTCATCTCATTCCTCTTCTTAATTCATTCATTCCTCTTCTTCATTCATTCATTCCATTTGGCCTATGACATCTCAAAGTCCTAATGCTAGTCGATTGAAAAATTGACATGAGTATGAATGAGATTATGCCACACCTTTTGCATATTCTTTTTGTGTGTGGTATGTTTCATGAGCATACTCCATTAAACTATGTCTCTAACATGCATTAACACCAAAATTCTATTTCCCGGCCTCAAATAGTTGTGACTTCTACATAAGTCCAATTACGATTGCTTAACATAGCGCTAAATTTGTGACATAAAAGGCATAAGCATTCTAGTTAGTAAGATTGTAAGTCTCCCCTCTTTCATGGTATTGTGTGGAAACTTGGCCTTCTTTCCTTCCTTTGGAAGATGTTTTGGGTCAAGGATCCATGCTTGTGATAAGTGGGTTGAGTGTTCTCCAAACAATGTCTTGAAATGAAAAGCAAAAGCAAAACAATACTAACCTCTAACCTATTAACTACTAACTTTTAATTTCAAGCTTTTACTTTAATGCAATTTACTTTTAGCACTTTATTTCATTTGCCATTTTTCATATCATTCTAATTATTTATGTTAATGTAATTTTCACTTTGTCCATTTGGACCATATTATGTGATATATTTTGTTTGTGTATACTTTGCTTGTTTGTGTGGTCTTTGACCATTAATGTACATAATAATAACAAAAACCCTAAAAAACTTTTGAGTGGACTGTTGGCTTGATCTTGGACATATGGACTTAGAATCTAGGCAACCTTCCTATGCTAATGTACTTGGCCAATGCCAACTTGTTGAAGAACCAAGTGCTTGCAATTTGAAATTCATTTGATACATCTTTGAAGACCTCTCTGAGTCCATCTACAACATGATCATTGTGAAGTTGTTATTTTGAACCTGTGACTTGTGGAATTCATCTTTTACTTGGGTTATTTTTGGAAGAAGATCATGGAATGGATAAGCTTGGATGTGGCCATCTTTATTTGATACCTTGATCTTCAAGATAATATAATTGTGCATTTGTATGTTGCTTGATTCTAAAAAGTCCAAGGGAATTCTGGGTTTCTATTGACATTCTTGCCTATTGGATTGCTACCCACATGGTCATATCTTTTCAACTCTTCTCCCCATTTCTTTAATTTCAAAATATCTCCCTCCATTTTTTTAAAATCTTCTTTGTGTGAACTATTTTTGTTCCAAACTTTGACCACTTTTTCAAAAAAGATAGAAACTTTGGCCTTATGCCATCGCATTTTCAAACTTCTTTTCTTAAATCAATCTTGTAAATAAACTTAAATATATTTGACTTAAACTTTCAAAAAGCCAAAAAGAACTAACTCATTCAAACCATTTTAGGCCTTTGTGCCTTTCAAACTTAAATTTTGTTAAAATCAATGCATCCACTTTGAAATTTGTATCACGAATTACGAGGTTTTGATCCCTCATTTTTATGTTGGTACGTATGCACAAGACCGAAGGTCTTGTCAAACACAAAAATATAATTAATGAATTCTTTTACTCATCCCCCCATTCTATTTGTTTGTAAACATGACTTTGTACAAAATACTTATGCATACAAAAAGGGCTCCCTAGGAGTACCTAGGACACTTTGGGTGCTAACACCTTCCATCTGTGTAACCAACCCCCTTACCTGTGATCTCTAACTTTTATTAGTTTTTATTTGAAAACTTCTTACTTTTTGGGTTTTTTCCGTACTTTTTCCCTTTTCCCTTGGAAACAATAAAAGCGCGGTGGCGACTCTTGTAATTTGATCTCTAGCTTCTCCATCGCTTGATGATCATGAATTTCCCGCTACAGAAATTAAATGGCGACTCTGCTGGGGAGTAGTCTCCAGTGGGTTTAGCCTACTTTTTGTGTGAATATATTTCTATATATGTGATGTTTGTATATATGTATGTGTGATATAATCTTCTTGTTGTACTTGGTGATCTTTGAGTGGTGAGATAAGTTCTAACCCGAACTAGAGTGCAATTAATATAGGAGAATGGTATAGTCATTTTTGACTTGTGTGGAGTAGTGCTTCACAAGTTGGCTTGAGATCCATCAGCTCAGTGGAGACTCCTTTGGATTTGGAAATGTCACACAAGTATTTGTGGTTAGGCATTGCTATCTCTAATTGGGTCCGAGAAGCTGAGGACCGTATACCATTTACCCCCTCTTGGCCTATTTAGGACGTAGTGCGGATACTGTTCAAGTGTAGACTTGATAACAGTTGTTACGCGATACTACACTCAAACGAGTTTCTCTTGAGAATATTATGGGTCGATGAGTCAGTCATCTTAACCTATAATATCTGATAGATGGAATTAAGACTCTCGGAACTTTTTAGAACATGATCTACAGGTTTTTATCCTTAGTTCACTCCTTTGGGATGGTTCTTACCCAGAATCCATGCTCGTGACTTGCAACAAAACCTTGATTCTTGGTTGATCCAATCAAGTCTTGTCAATATCAATGGAACTTCGGTGTTGATAAGGTGTAAACCATAATGCACCAAAATGGATTATTGATCTTGACAATGACTTGATTCATCCTTGACCTTTGTTTGCCTTGTGTGTGATACCTTATTTGTGATTGTTGCATTCATGCATTCATGCGCATCATAACATTCATCACACGAAAATTTCAAGGAACTAAGGTGACATTTGCAAATATTCTCAGACCATGGATCATGGATGAAGGAACACTAAGAAGTACAGTTTCAGGTGTCCCGACTTGAAAGAGTTAAGGAAACTAGCATCTTTTGTATTAGATCCCTTGGACTTCAAACAACGTCATGGGAAGCTTCTGTCTATCTTGTCTGGTGATGTGGTTGAAGGACTCTTGAGTGTGCTAGTGCAGTTCTATGATCCTCTCTACCATTGTTTCACTTTCCCAGATTTTCAGCTTATGCCTACATTAGAGGAGTATTCTCATCTTTTGGGGATACCTATTTCTAGAAGAGTGCCTTTTAGTGGATTGGAGGAGATTCACTGATCTAGTATTATTGCTGAAGCTCTTCACTTGGAGAAGTCTGAGATAGACGCTCATTGGGTGAAGAAAGGAGGGTTGTTTGGATTGCCATCTGTTTTCCTCATCAAGGAAGCTAATACTTTTGCTCAAGCTGGTAGTGTGGACGCTTTTGAAGCTATCTTTGTGTTGCTCATCTATGGGTTAGCTTTATTCCCTAACATTGACGGTTTTGTTGATGTTAACGCCATTAGACTTTTCTTTACTGGGAATCCTGTGCCTACTTTGTTGGGTGATATGTATTTCTCTTTGCATCTAAGGAATTCTAAAGGTGGTGGAACTATTGTCTGTTGCATTCCTCTTCTGTACAAGTGGTTTATTTCGCACTTGCCTAAGACGCCTTCTTTTGTGGAGAACAAACAATGTCTAAGGTGGTCTCAGAGACTTATGTCTCTCACTAATGATGATATAGTTTGGTATGATCCGTCCTTAAGCAGTTTGGAGATTATTGATAGTTGTGGTGAATTCTCTAATGTGCCTCTCATTCGTACACAAGGAGGAATTAACTATAACCCTGATTTGGCTCGTCGTCAACTTGGGTTCCCCTTGAGAGACAAACCTAATAACATGTTGTTAGAAGGTCTTTTCTATCAAGAGGGTAAAGATCCCCAACATTTGAAGCAGAAGATTGTGCATGCTTGGCATAATGTGCATAGGAAAGGAAGATCCGAGCTTGGTCCGTGCAATTGTGTAGCTTTGGAAGGGATCACGCACAAGGCAAACAAACAAGGGAACACACACAAGGCAAACACAAATAAAGTTCAAGGGATGGATCAATTCATAATCAAGATCAATCATCCATTTTGGTGGATTATGGTTTTCACCTTATCTAGACCCAAGTTCCATTTATATTAATGAGAATTGATCGGATCAACCAAGATTTAAAGGGTTTGTTGTGAGTCACGAGCATGGAGTCAGGCTAAGAACCATCCCAAAGGAGGGTACTAAGGATAAGAATCTGTAGATCATGTTCTAAAAAGTTCCCAGAGTCTTAATTCCATCTATCAGATATTATAGGTTAGGATGACTGACACATCAACCCATAATATTCTCAAGAGAAACTCGTCTGAGTGTAGTATCGTGTAACGATTGTTATCAGGGCTACACCTAAACAGTCTCCACACTACATCCTAAATAGGCCAAGTTGGGTTAAATGTTCTACGGTTCTCAACTTCTCGGACCCCAAATCAGAGAAAGTAATGCCTAACCACAAATAACTTGTGTGACATCAATAACTCCAAAAGGGTCTCCATTTAGTAGATGGGTCTCAAGCCAACTTGTTAAGGACTACTCCACAAAAGTTGAACATGACTATACCATCCTCCTATCTTAATTGCACTCAAGTTTGGGTTAGAACTTATCTCACCACTCAGAGATCACCAAGCACAACAAGTAGATTATATCACATAAACAAGTATACAAACATCAAATATACAATTATATACACATAAAAAAGTAAGCTAAACCAACTGAGGACTACTCCCCAGCAGAGTCGCCACTTAATCACTGTAGCGATAAATTCATTACCATCAAGCTATGGATAAGCTTAACGTCTATAAAACTAGAGTCGCCCCCACGCTTTTATTGTTTCCAAAGGAAAAGGGAAAAGTACGAACAAAATCCAAAGCTAAGAAGTTTTCAAATCAAAACTAATAAAATGCCAGAGATTACAGGTAAGGGGGTTGGTTACACAGAGGGAAGGTGTTAGCATCCAGAGTGTCTTAGGTACTCCTAGGGAGCCCTTTTTTATGCGTGTATGTGTTTTTGGTATAAAAGATGTTTGAGAAAAATAGAGTGTGGGGATGAGAAAAGAATTCATTGATTATATTTTTCTGTTTGACAAGACCTTCGGACTTGTGCCTACGTACCAACATAAAAATGGGGGATCAAAACCTCGTAGTTCGTGGTATCAATTTCAAAATGGGTGAGTTGCTTTTAACAAAATTTAAGTGGAAAGAGGAACAAAGGGCCCAAGAGTTTGAATGGGTGTTAGTTCTTTTTGCCTTTTGAAATTTTAAGTCAATAGGGTTAAGTTCATTTACGTGTTTGATTTAAGGAAAGAGTTTAAAAATGCAATGACATAAGGACAAAGTTTCTATTTGAAATCACAAGTAAAGAAGGTTTTTGAAAAACGGAAGAGATTTTTAAATTTAAGAAGTGGGAGGTGATGAAGAGACTAACCCTAAGCATAAAAAGTACAAGTTCAAAGTTGAAAAGATCTGACCAATGGGATGCAATCCAACAAATAAGAATGTCATATAGAAAACTCATTTTCCCTTTGGACCTTGAATCAAGCAATAATTAGTAAGCAATTAGCAATATCAGACTTCATGAAGATCAAGGCATCAAATAAAGATAGACACATCCAAGCCAGCAATTACATAACTAGCAGTCTTCTTTGTCTTCTCATGTATCAGATGAAATACTCCTCAATTAACTTGGAATAAAATATTAGACATAAGATCAAAATAACAGTTGTATCAAGACCATGTAGCAGATGAATTCAAGTGGATCCCAATACTTGCATCAGATGAAATCTCAAATCATAATACTTGGTCTCAGAAATGTTGGCAATGGCCAAGTCCTTTTGCATAAGGAATGCTGCCTAATCCTAAGTCTAAAAGTTCAGATCAAACCCAACAGTCCATACAAACATTTTTTAGGGGTTTTTGTTATTTATTAGGTATTTTAAGGTCCTAATACCCCAAACACAAACAAAGTGCACAAACAAATATATACAATCACAATATATGGCTCAAATGAGAAAACTGAAAATGGCATAAACATAAACAAGTTAAATGATATATAAATCACAATGAATGGTAAATGACTTGAAATTCAATTGCATAGAAATAAATGACTTTAAAGATAAAGCAATATTAATAAGAATAGTCAAATGTTAGTCAAGGTTAATTATATGTTAGTGGTATTTTGCTTTTCAATTGTTTAAGTCATTCATTGGAGAACACTCAACCATCTACTCATAAGCATGGATCTTTGAACCAAGAAATCTTCCAAAGGAAGGAAAAAAGGACATGTTTCAACACAATAACATGAAAGATGGGAGACTTACAATCTCACTTACTAGAATGATATGCCTTTAGGGTCGAATTAAGCTCTATGTTAAGCAATCGTAATTGGACTTATGTAGATGTCACAACTATCTGAGGTCGGGCAATAAAGATTTAGGTGATAATGCATGTTAGAGATTTGGTATAATGAACCAAACTCCTAAAACATATCACACACTAAAAGAAAAGATCAAAATGGATGGACCTATCTCAACCATACTTGTATTGGTTCATCTAACAAAAGGTTATTGATGAGCCAATTAGCCTTAGGATATTGAGATTTCATTGGTAAATGAAAGGGATGGGAAAGAATAGGAATTAAGATAAAGAGGGAGGGGAGATGAGAGAAACACAAATTGGTCATGGGAGGAATTTCATCAAATTAAAATCATTCATTCATTTTGGGAAATGAAATGTACATTTCATCAATCCACTAAATCCAATGATTTTAATCCAACAAAAGTCAAATCAACCTTGACCAAGGCCCAAACAAATAGTCAAACATCATAAGACCATAAAAATGCTTCAACATAATTTTAACAAAATTAATCAATTAAAAATCAAATTAAAAATGCATTTAATTTCAAATTAATTTGGTAAAAACCTAAAATCTCTTCAAAACACCAAATAAATGGCCAAAAGATTTACCCTAGGTCAAACAAGGTCAAAGGACCTTAGACAAAAAATTTCATGATTTTTGAAAAATCAGAAGTATTTTTAAATAATTAAAAATATGCACAAAAACATTTAATTCATGAAAAATATCAAAGTAATACCAAAAAAAAATTAATTTGAAAAATGAAAGAGACAAATATTTGAAGATTTTTGGTGAAAGTCTCATATTTTTTGGATTAAACATAAAATTAGAAATTAAAAAGAAATTCAAAAAAACAAGGGCAATCAGATCTCCCTCATTTATTGAGGTGGCAGATTTGATGGCCACACGCGCATGTTCCACCATACTCCTTAGTTAATGCATTGTACGCATGGTAATCACAGTGAATGCTTAAGATTAAAACATTGGAATCAGATCAGATGGCCTAGGCTTCGCCAACACACCACCGAAGCCCTAGCTCCGGTCATCTTCTCCGGTGATCACCACCGATCTGGTTCAAGCTCAACTTCATGAAAAATGGAAAATGAATACACTAATTTGAAGAAAAAATGCTCAGGAGTAAGAATCTGACCTCCATTTCTCCAAATTCCAAGTATATTGAAAGATACATGGATTTGAAATTTGAGGTTCATGATCTGAGTTGCTTCGATTTGACCTCAAAGCGACTCAATCTTGTTGCCTATATTGGTAGGACTTCAGCAAACCAAAGATCACAAAGAATGGTGAAGAATTAAGAGAGAATTGAAAAGATGAAGTTTCTGAATTTTCACCTTTGAGTTGCTTCAAATTCACTTGACCTTGATCTGGATTTGCTTGATTACTCTTCCTCTTGCTTGTAGTGATCAATTGAGATGAAAAGGGAAATGAAATCTTGGAGTTTGAATTTCAAAAGAGAAGATGAAATCCAAACTTAATTTCAATTGAAATCTTCAAGAATTCTAGGGAATGGAGGGTTTGTATTCTTTTGGCAAAGCTTGGGCAAGGTGTTGATGAAGTTCTGAGCTCATTGCACTTGTATTTATAGGGTTATCACATGCTTTCCACACACTTCCGTTTGAAAATCCAAAATAGCAATTTGCATCATGAGCTTGCATGGGCATGTAGAAAGCCCAAAGAATGATTGGAAAAGGTTCAAAATTATGCATAAATCATGCTGAAAGCAATGCACTAGGCCATGCAATGTTGAAATGAACTTGATCATGAGAATCTTCCAAATGGTACCATGCATTATACCCATGGACAAGTCCTTCAATATTGATCCAAATGAGATTATTTTGGACTTTTTGGAAAGGTTAGATCAAGGGAAACAACTTTCAAGTTGAACACTTTTCCATTTGAATCTTGGATCATTATGTTTTTGAGGTGGAAGTTTGAAAAATCAAACATATATGAAAATTTTCTAAGTACCAAGTCAAATGTTCACTTCTTCCATCTTGAATAACTTTTGCTATGGGCTTCAAATGGAAAAAGTTCCTTCATAAAAGTTGTATCTATTCCAAAACTCTTCAACTTGGTCACATATTTTACCTTATTTGGATTTGGCATGAAGGAGTTATGCATTTTAGAAGTTGAGAAAAATCACTACTTCAATGGTAATGGCCCAAAATGACCCATAATGTTTCCTCTTGGAACATGTATTTGAAAGTTAAATTCGAATTTCTTCCAAACATAAAAGTTAAAGTAGACATATTTAATTTGATCATTGAACTTTAATGGATTTCATATCATAAAAATTGAGTAAGTTATGGTCTTGGTAAGTTGACCTACATACTAGGGTTCAAACTAAATGACCTATAATCTTTCATCTTAAAAAAATACTTTACAAGAAAAAATAGATATAGACTTCAACATAAAAGTTGTTTGGAATTCCATTATGAGTAACTTTTCTCTTGGAATAATTTTAATATGACAAAAAATTGTAGGAGATAGGGTCTAGGGAATCCTAGTTTCGACCAGTTGACTTTCTCTGGTCAACCGCCATGAACCATCTTGCTAGCTTGACATTCCCTTGATTTTTGGGACTCATGGAGGATCATATATGTATAATATGATGTAATATGAAGTATCCCTTGAAATATTTTATCAAATGTTGAAGAAACTTGTTGAAAAAGTCACACAAGATACCCAGATGAATTAGGGTTTCCACGGCAAACAAGCTTCAAACTCTTGATGATTTCTAGATAAAAATGATATGTGAAGATCATGGGGAACCATATATGATGCCTAAATTTAATATGAACCATATTTATTTCCTTGCATTGAGGGTCTTAAACCCTAGGTATGAGCTTGATGAGGTATTGGTCAGTGCGCACACTACCTACAAAAGTAACAAACTATATATTGAAATAGTTTTGGTATTTTGGTTAGTAAAATAATGAAAAACAAAGTATAATACAATAAAATATGCTTGGTGATCTCTCTCAATGCAAACCCAATGAATGAGGGGTAAGGAGGATGTCAAGGTGCGATCCCAATGCTAATGCATAAGATGAGATAACATGAGAGATCTTAGGGTCAAAATTGGGGTCTTACACCATTGAATTTTCAAACTCTTTTCTTAAATCAAACTTCAAAATAAACTTAACCATATTGACTTAAATTTCAAAAGACAAAAAGAACATATAACCCCATTCAAATTTTTGGCCCTTTGTACCTTTTCTTATTAAACTTTTGTTAAAAGCAATTCACCGACTCATTTGAAATTTTTACCACGAACTATGAGGTTTTGATCCCTCATATTTATGTTGGTACGTAGGCACAAGTCCAAAGGTCTTGCCAAACACAAAAATATAATCAATGAATTCTTTTCTCACCCACACACTATTTTTCTCAAACATCTTTTATACCAAACACATATGCAGACATCAAAAAAGGGCTCCCTAGGAGTACCTATGACACTTTGGGTGCTAACACCTTCCCTATGTGTAACCAACCCCCTTACCTGTAATCTCTGGCATTTTATTAGTTTTGATTTTAGAACTTCTTATCTTTGGGTTTTGTTCGTACTTTCCCTTTTCCTTTGGAAACAATAAAAGCGTGGTGGCGACTCTGGTTTTATTGATGTTAAGCTTATCTATATCTTGATGGTCATGAATTTTCCGCTACAGGTCCGTCCTTGGTTTGTTCATGTTTCATTCATTTGATCATTGGTTTTTCCACTTCATGCCATTTTTAATGCATGGTGTTTGGTCTATGGATCTTTGGTTCATGCTTATCATTTTCCATTCAAGTTTGTTAAAGCCTAATATGATTCATCCAAGTCATGTCCATTGATTCATGTTAATGGTTCATCCATTTTAATCCATCTCAAGTCATGTTCAAGTTCATAGAAGATCATACAAACATCAGATTCATTCATTCAAAATATCCATTCCATTCACAAAAAACCTAAAATTCCATTACATAAAGCATAAGATTGTCCATTCATGAAAAATTACAACAATAAAGGGGACATTTTGATCAAATGTTGACTTTGGTCAACAATTGACTTTTTGGTCAACTTTGACCAAAGTCAACTCAACCACTTTGCATCCTAAAACCCTAAATCCCAATTCTAATTCTAATCCTAAGGCAAATTTTTGATCCCTTATCTTGGAATTTTTCTTTTGCATATGATGACCCAAAATCCAATCTTGATGTCATGTTACAAGCCTTTGCTCAACCACCCACTTCATGTTCATATGACATACATGAACCATTGCCAACACATGAATGAACTAAGAATTGAAGCATACCATACACACATACTAAAACATCAAATTCATTCATTCAAAATATCCATTCCGTTCACAAAAAACCTCAAATTCCATTACATAAAGCATAAGATTGTCCATACATGAAAAATTACAACAAAAAAGGGACATTTTGACCAAATGTTGACTTTGGTCAACAATTGACTTTTTGGTCAACTTTGACCAAAATCAACTCAACCATTTTGCATCCTAAAACCTTAAATACCAATTCTATTTCTAATCCTAAGGAAATTTTTTTATCCTTGATCTTGGAGTTCGCCTTTTGCACATGATGACCCATAATCCAATTTTGATGTCATGTTATAAGCCTTTGTTCAACCACCAACTTCATGTGCATATGACCTACATGAACCATTGCCAACACATGAATGAAGTCGGAAGTGAAGCATACCATAGACACATACTGCAAACCCCAAGTCATAACTCATAACAAACATAAACCATGAAACCAGGTACAAACCTTACAAAGATCCATGAACATACCACACATAAAACAAGAGCATGCCATGTCCAATATCTTGCAGAAATTTCACAATTCATCACACCTGCAGAACCATGTTAATTATTCCATGAAACAAAATCCATACCACAAAAGAAACCAAGAGTATGAGCACACATATCATGTACATGAATGAGACTAAGTTACACTTGCATCCAGCCAGCACAAGTCACAACTTTGTTGAACCATGAGCCAACCACTTCAACTTGCAAAACCTGTTATGCAATAAGTATGAAACCAAGTCATACAAAAACATGCCATGAAACCCTAAAAACTTGTTGCAGCCAGAACTTGCAATCCAGCAATAAAGCACACCAAAACCCTGCAGAACCTATTACCAAACATTAACCAAGCAATACAAAACCATCATCATTGCCATACAAAGTCAAGAAACCTGACTTACAGTTCAACCTAGCACAAAACATAACAAATTTAGAAGCAAAACAATGAATTCCAAACACAAACCCTATAACAAACTGAACCCAACTGCAATTCTGCAAAAACAAAACACCACACTGAACCAAGTCAAAACCATGTTTAAACCATTACCAAGAACTATAAACCACCACCCTACAGAACCAAAGTAGGATCACAAACAAGAGCCATGATTCATGCCAACGCACCTAGCCACTATGTAGTGAAACCATTCACAAGTCAGTGCCAAATTATGCAAAAAAACTTCACAACCTAACATCAAGCATATCAAGCAATCAATCACAACTCACCATAATGTCAATCTTAACTTAACAAAAACCAGCAACTTAACACCATATATCTTAACTGAACCTAATTACAAAACTAACATAACTGGACATGTTAATTGCATAATAACATGCCAGCTGGATGCACCTTGGGATCGACACAGTCCATCACTTAGCAGCAAAGTCCACAAGGCAAACAATGTAAATGCTCAAAACCAAAATTAGCTAGCTTTTACTGCAGTGAACCTAAGAGAGTAAAAAACACAACCAAATTGCATTTCACAACAATACAAAGAAGGTATGAGGGCACAATTGCTTTTCAGAGCCAAACACATTTTTAGGAAAGCATTGTTCTGCAGTAATACAAGTCCACACATCATTCCCCTTGCTTGATCAGAACCAATTAAAATACCCTAATTTGCTCCCCTATAAGTACAACTTCAGAACACAAAGAGGGAAAGCTTTTTTTTTTGTGAGATATATTTTAGAATTTGAGAGAAAGAGGAAAATTTGAGTTTTTATTTTAAAAGAAGCATTAGAAATATAATGAGAGAGGGAGAGAGAGGAATTCACCTGAATAGTCACTTTTTCCGGTCATCTTCTCCGGCGAAGATAGACCCGAAATCCTTCATTTGCTTGCATTTGAGTTACTTCTTTGTTGAGATTAACCAGTGGGTCATTTCCTTTAGGTTTTCAGGGTCGAGTGATCCTTTTCCTTTGTTTAATTTTTTATTCTATTTTAGGGTTCATCCCTTTTTTTGTTTCGATTCATTGAACTGGTTAGGAATTAGGAGAAGTGAGTTTGGGGTTTGTGATCAGTAGCATGACATGTTGAGATTGGTAGGGTTGGGATGATGGTTAGAGCTCCAGCGCGGTGTAGCGGGAAAGGTTTAAGATTCTGAATGAGGAGGGAAAAAGCTATAATTTTCTCTTCCCTTGGTGTTTGTGGGCTTGGTCCTACTGGGTTTCTTTTCCACACCTTGTACTTTCTGATCACACCCCTAGCCCATTTCCCTTGGTTTTGATTCATGTGATTTTTTAATTTATTTCTTTTTTATATATTAATGAACGCATTTATAAACCAGTTGGGCCATCTTGGCCCAGTGGTTGGCCATTTGGTCAGCAACCACAAAGCTGAGGGTTCGAGTGTTAGCCACCCCCATTGTTTTATTCCATTTTCTCTTATTTTCCCATTTTCTTATTTTCCCATTTTTTAATCCGTTTTCTTTTATTTTCTTTTCATATATTTCACCATCTATTTTATTTTTAATCAAAGAACTTTGTAAATATACTTGACATACTTTTTAATTTATATTTTATTTTCCCCTTTGATTGTTTTATTTTGACTTTTTAGCCTGACTTTTTACTCATTATTGATAAAACCTTCAATCTATTAATGAATGATCAATGGATCATTCATGATACTTTGAGACATTGATAGGTTACCTCTATTTAACCAAACTTTAGTCATTTGATGCATAGATGAAACCATGTTTGCGTTCCTAACTTATTGTGAATTCAGTTGACCATTATGCTTCATTATTTACTTTATACATTAATCATTGTATAACTTGCTAACATAACCATTAATCAACTTGATAATCTTTAATCATTGAGTGATCAATCTTCCATTTGTCAAACTATTGATAGATGGACTTGGGGTTGTATAACTTTCATTGTTATAAATCTATTATTAGTTGATCATTGATCATCTTCAATACTTTGCATCGGTGATAAGTTATCCCCTGATGCACCATATTTTGAATCTTTTGACCTATGGATAGATAATCCTCAAGTGTTTACCTTGAACAGATTACTAACATCATTAACTTTGTTTATTACTAATTGTTATTGTGATCTTGTTACCATTGTCATGTGGTTTATTTTTTGTCATCCATACTCACTAATCATTGTTATTATTATCATTACCTTGTGATTTACTTTTATGTCATTACATTGTAATTTATATCCAAGCACTCATCGTTATTATCATTGTATATACTCATCATGCATGTTTATTATTGCTTTTTACTTCATTTTTGTCATACAATTAAAAACAACAAAAACATGATAAAATGATAAGAACAAAAGATGCATCCACTTATAATCAACCATTGGACTTAGAGGATCTCATTTAAGACCTTTGCTTGGAGGACCTTTCCCATATGTTATGATACTCTGCTCTTAACCTTGGATTTCATTTGTAACTTACACACCTGTTGTAAAAATGGCATCATGGCACTACCCTAGGGAGACATTATTATAATACCATTGTCCTTTGTTAGATTAGGTCACTTTTGCACACACAAGGTTTTCTCTTGAGCTACCTTATAATGAGACCCTTTATTTTCTTGCTTGGTTACATTGTATATTCTTTATCCGTCACCAATTTGATAATCAAATAAATAAACCCTTGATCCAACATCAAGAGGCATTTTTACAATCAAACTAAAAAAACAATAAAACTACGATTAGTATTGTGCGCCACAAGCCTTAAGTGGTGGACAATGAGTAATAATGGAGCTTTCCTACCCTTACTTTGATTATTTTGGACACAAGATGTTTGGCTTGTTTGTCTAGAATATTCACATTTGTCTTCAAGGTAAAATCAACACAATCCACCAAACTCATTTTTGCGCCTTAGGGCATCACTCCGAAAAACCTTTTCTCAAAGGTCAAATCAACCAACCCATAAACACTTTCTACTTTGAACTATGAAACTCTGATTCTTCATCACCTGATGAATGATACGTAGGCACAAGGGCCACGATCCTTAGCGAGCACAATAATAACAAACCCAAAAACCCAATTCTTTCACATTATTTTGAAAATAAAGCAATATATGAGATAAATACCCACACACACCGATAACTTAAATGGTTCCCATGGAGTACCATGGACGTGAGGGGTGGTAATACCTTCCCCTTACGTAATCGACTTCCGAACCCAAATCTCGGTTGCCAGACCGATTCTTTATCCGTACCTTTAGTGCTTCATGTGTGCATCTTTTTTCTGAGAATTTTATCGACTATTTACCCTTTCCTTTCTTATAGGAATAAATAAAATTCGGTGGCGAATATTCTGATGTCTTATTCAGTCTTCTGTCCCCGATCTCGTTGCTGAAATCCCAGTAGCGACATTATTCCTTATGACTATAATACTAATGAGAAAAGTCATTATTATGCTAAACTTCCTTCATTCAGCAGTGATTCCACCCAGTTTGAATAGTGGAAAATCAAAATGTACACTTATATCATTGGCCTTGATGGTGAGATATGGGACATCCTTGAAAACGGAATTGACATGGTTGCCGATGGTGTTGGGATGTTTAAGGACATAAAAACTCTTACACCAGCTCAAAATAAAGCTTATAGAAAACATCACAGAGTAAGAGGTATTATGATTGAGGCTCTACCTCACTTGGATTACATAAAAATCATTAATAAGTCTACTGCTAAGACTATCTTTGAATCATTGTGTTCTACCTATGAAGGGAACCAACAAGTAAAGGAGGCTAAGGCTAATCTTCTTGTTCAACACTATGAGTTATTCAGGATGAAGCATGATGAAGAAATTGAAACCATGTTTTCTAGGTTTCAAAATCTTGTATTAGGTCTTCAGGTCTTAAGAAAAATTTACACTATGTCGACCATGTTAAGAAAATATTGAGAAGTCTCCCTGCAAAATACAGATCTATGGTTGTAAGACCCCAATTTTGACCCTAAGATCACGCATGCAATCTTATCACATGCATTAGCATTGGAATCATACCTTGGCATCCTCCTTACCCCTCTTTCATTGGTTTTGTTTTGGGAGAGATCACCAAGCACCACGTGATTGTATCATCCTTGTATTTTATCATTTTACTAACCAAAATACCAAAAATATGTCTTTGCATTTGCCTAACTCTTGTGTAGGTTGGGAATGATCACCATTGATCTATCAAGTTCACATCTATGGTTTATGACCCTCATTGCTAAGAGCACAACCAAGTAATGATCCATAATGGATCTAGGCATTATGTATAAGTCACAATGATCTCTACATGTTATTTTGATCAAGCATTATTCAAGAGTTTGGAGTTGGTTTACCTTGGAAACCCTATTTAATCTAAGTATCTTGAGTAACTTCTTCAACAAGCTTCTCCACCAATTGATCAAATTTATCAATGGGCAGTTCAAAACTCATCGACTTATGCATATATAGGCTACCATGAGCCTAAAAAGTCAAGAGAATTGCAAGTTAGCAAGTTGGTTGATAGTGGTTGGCCAGATTAATTCATCTCATCAAAACTGGGTCCCCCTAGACCATATCTCCTACAATTTTCATCATATGAAAATGATTCCAAGATTAAAGTTACTCTAAATAACATTCCAAACAACTTTCATGTTGAAGTCTAGAGCTAATTTTGCTTGAAACGTTATTTTTTATGTTGAAACATTAAAGGTCATTTTGTCTAAACCCTAATTTGATAGTCAATTCCCCAAAGCCATAACTTGTTCAATTTTTATGATATGAAAGATTTCAAAGTTGCACAATCAAATTCAAGATGTCTACTTAAACTTTTATGTTTGGATTCATAGCTAAATCAACGTTTATGAGAATGTTATATGAGGATACATTATAGGTCATTTTGGACCAATAGCATTGAACAAGTGATTTTCCTCAACTTCAAAAATGCATAACTCACTCATCCCAAATACAAATGATGTCAAATGGGTGACTATTTATAAGGTTTTTGAAATAGCTACAACTTTTATGAATACACTTTTCTCATTTGAAGCTTACAGAAAAAGTTAGGCAAGGTGGAATAATTGAATATGTGACTTGACACTTAGAAAATATTTTGGCATGTTGAAATTTCCAAACTTCCACCTCAAAATTCACCATGATACAAGTTCCAAATGGAAAATTACTCAACATAAGAGTTGTTCCTCTTGATCTAATCTTTCCAAAGAGTCCTGATTCACTCATTTTGGATAAAGTTTGTCGGGTCTGCGCATGGCTTAAATAGGCCTGTATCAGTTGGCAAGATTCATGCTTCAAATGTTTAAATAACTTTGTCTTGCCATCCAAGCTTCATGCAAACCTCATTTCAGTTAATTGTGGACCTAATTGGAATGCTTCATGGGTCTGCACACGCCCATGCAAGCATGTGCACTGCATTACCAATTTTGGAGAATTTTTCAAGTGTGCAAATAACACTTCTCATTGCTATAAATAGAGGTCCAATGCCTCAGTTCAAAGTACCTTGCGCACCAGCTTTTCCCCCAACCATTCAAACCCTCTCAATTCAAAGGAAAACCTGAGAAATCTCAATTGAAATTTGAGTTTGAATCTCACTGTTTGGAAATTCAAAAAACTATGGGATCCAAAGCTTTGCATTACTCTTAACCTACTTCCAAAAGTTCCATAAGCAAGATCAAGCACGAATTGAAGCAAGAGAGATCCATTTCTGCACAGCATTGAAGGTATTTTTCCAAATTTTTCTTCTCTTCGATTCTCTCTCAATTCTCGTCAATCCCCTTGGATATTTGGTTGTCTGAAGTCCTACCGATGTAGGCAAGAAGATTGAGTTGCTTTGAGGTCAAATCGAAGCAACTCAGTCGACACACCTCAAAATTCAACTCCAAGTATCTCTCTATATATTTGGAGTTAGTTAAAATTGAGGTGATATTCGTGATCTACGCCATTTTTTATTTAAAATCATGTCCTCTTTTTTCATTTATGATGTGGTGATGATTGAACCAGTCCGGCCAGGGTCATCGGAGCAGATGACCGGCCTTTGGCTCTGGCGATGCGCTGAAAGTGTTCAGAGCCATTAGATGAGTTCAAAATGTTTTAATCAGGAGCGTACATTGTGATTACCTAGTGTGTGATCAATTGATTCAAGCGCATCATGGAACGCGCGCTCTCCACCACTTGATCTGCCACCTCAATTAATGAGGGAGATCAAGTGATCCCCATTTTTTTGATAATCTGGTTTTTATTTTCATTCCTTTGATTTTCATTAATTCATATTAATTTTAATATTGATCCAAAAAATATGAGAGTTTCACCAATTTTTTAAAAATAAAATCCTCATTCATTTTCTGAATTAAAATTATTTTTTGGATCATTATTAATATTTTTCATGATTTACTTGATTTTGTGATTATTTTTAATTGTTTAAAAATACTTTTAAGTTTCCAAAAATTCTGAAAATTTTTCTCCAAGGTCCTTTGACCTTGTTTGATCTATGATAAATCTCATGGCCATTTCTTTGGTGGTTTGATGAGGTTTTAGGAAATTGAGCAACCATATTTAATTTAATGCATTATTTTTAGTATTTTTTATTGTTTAAATGCCAAATTAATTGTGTTGAGCCATTTTGATTGCCTTTGTGAGTTTGACTTGTGTTGTCGGGCCTTGGTCAAGGTTGATTTGACTTTGTTAGGTAAAAGTCCTCCTTTGTCCAATTTGAGTTTGATCCATTTCCCCTCCCTCTTCATCTCATTCCCCTTCTTTATGCATTCATGTCATGGACCTATGATATCTCAACATCCTAAGGCTAGTTGATTGCAAAATCAACATAAGTATGGATGAGATTAGGTCCCCCACTTTGCATATTCTTTTTGTGTGTGGTATGTTTCATGAGCATAATTCATCATACTATGTCTCTAACATGCATTAACACCAAAATTCTATTGTCCGGCCTCAAATAGTTATGACTTCCACATAAGTCCAATTATGATTGCTTAAAATAGCGATAAATTTTGACACAAAAGGCATAGCATTCTAGTTAGTGAGATTGTAAGTCTCCCATCTTTCATGGTATTATGTGAAAACTTGGCCTTTTTTCCTTCCTTTGGAATATGTCTTGGTTCAAGGATCCATGCTTGTGATAAGTGGGTTGAGTGTTCTCCAAAGAATGACTTAAACAAAAGAGAAAAAGCAAAAGCAATACTAACTTCTAACTCATTAACAACTAACATTTAATTTCAAGTCATTTACTTTTAATTCACTTTAATTTTTTAAAGCACTATTCATTTGCCATTGTTCATACCATTCTAATTGTTTATGTTAATGTCATATTCACTTTGTCCACTTGGACCATATTTTATGATATATTTTGTTTATGTATATTGTGTTTGTTTGTATGGTCTTTGACCATTAATGTACATAATAAGAACAAAAACCCTAAAAAATATCTTGTGTGGACTGTTGGCTTGATCTGAGACAATTGGACTTAGAATTTAGGCAACACTCCCTATGCAAGGACTTAGCCATTGCCAACTTTCATGAAACCAAGTGCTTGTAATCTGAAACTTCATCTAATACATATTGAAGATCCATTTGAGTTCATCTGCAACATGATCATTGTGAAGCTATTATTTTGAACCTGTGACTTATGCCATCTTGGAATTCATCTTCTACATGGAGCAAATTTGAAGAAGAGCATGGAGTTTCTAAGCTTGGATGGGGCTATATTTATTTGATGCCTTGCTCTTCAAGTTGATATTTTCTGCATTGTTTGTTACTTGATTCTAAAGTCCAAGGGAATTGTGGGTTTCTATATGACATTCTTGTTTATTAGATTACAACCCATTTGTCATATCTTTTCAACTCTCAACTTTCAAATTTGTGCTTAGGATATTAGTCTCTTCATCTCTTCCCCACTTCTTTAATTTCAAAATCCCTCCCTCCTTTTAAAATCTTTTTTGCTTGTGTTTATTGATTTCTAAACTTTGACCACTTTTGCATACTAGAAACTTTGGCCTTATGCCATTGCATTTTCAAACTCATTTTCTTAATCAAACTTGTAAATGAACTTAACTATACTTGACTTAAAATTTCAAAAGCCAAAAAGAACTAACACTCATTCAAAACATTTTTTGGCCTTTGTGCCTTTCAAACTTAATTTTTGTTAAAAGCAATGCACTCACTTTGAAATTGATACCACACACTACGAGGTTTTGATCCCTCATTTTTATGTTTGTACGTAGGCACAGGTCCAAAGGTCTTGTCAAACACAAAAATATAATTAATGAATTTTTTTCTCATCCCTCCATCCTATTTGTTTGCAAACATCATTTGTACAAAAAACATGTGCGCACAAGAAAGGGATCCCTAGGAGTACCTATGACACTTTGGGTGCTAACACCTTCCCTCTGTGTAACCAACCGCCTTACATGTAATCTCTGGAATTTTATTAGTTTTGATTTGAAAACTTCTTTTTTTTGGGATATTTGTTCGTACTTTTCCCTTTTCCCTTGGAAACAATAAAAGCGCGGTGGCGACTCTTGTTTATTTGATGTCTAGCTTATCCATAGCTTGATGATCATGAATTTACCACTACAGAAATTAAGTGGCGACTCTGTTGGGGGGTAGTCTCCAGTGGGTTTAGCCTACTTTTGTGTCTGTATATAACTGTATATTTGATGTATGTATATTTGTTTGTGTGATATAATCTACTTGTTATGCTTGGTGGTGTCTAAGTGGTGATATAAGTTCTAACCCGAACTTGAGTGAAATTAAGATAGGAGAATGGAATAGTCATGTTCGACTTATATGGAGTAGTCCTTAATAAGTTGCCTTGAGACCCATCTACTCAGTGGAGACCCTTTTGGATTTAGGAATGTCACACAAGTATTTGTGGTTAGGAATTACTATCTCTAATTTGGGGTCCGAGAAGCTAAGGACCGTGGAACATTTAACCCCTCTTGGCCTATTTAGGACATAGTGTGGAGACTGTTCAAGTGTAGACTTGATAACAGTTATTATGCGATACTACAGACAGACGAGTTTCTCTTGAGAATATTATGTGTGGATGAGTCAGTCATCCTAACCTGTAATATCCGATAGATGGAATTAAGACTCTGGGAACTTTTTAGAACATGATCTACAGGTTTTTATCCTTAGTTCACTCCTTTGGGATGGTTCTTACCTAGACTCCATACCCGTGACTCACAACAAACCCTTGATTCTTGGTTGATCCAATCAAGTCTTGTCAATATCAATGGAACTTGGGTGTTGATAAGGTGAAAACCATAATCTACTGATCACACTAAAATTTACGTATTTTCGACTCCGATTTCGCATGCATTCTAGTTATTTTATTATCGTTTTGTTGTGTTATTACTGTGTTTTCCTTTATTTTCAGGTTTTTACCTTAATAGGAGCCCCGATCGAGAAAAGGAGCGAAAAAGAGCCAAAAACCCTAAAAATCAGCGTTTTGCTCTTATGGCCTACCCAATGGCGGGCGCCACAGTCCAAGCCATGACGTGTCCAATTCAAACTTCCATCAACTCCCACGTTTTCCAAGCACTTCCACTAAGGCGCCCCACTTAGTGCTTATGGCGGGCGCCACAAGAGGAAAACGGTTTCCTCTATTTTCAAGTTGAAGGGCATCCAAGTAAATTCCACCTTTTTTATTTGCTTATAAATAGAAACGCAAATTCAGTTTTACAATCACCCAAACTTAGAGCAGACAAAGATCTGAACGTTGGAACAAGGAGAAATCAGAAGCAACTTTGTTTCACTTAGGCATATATTCAGTTTTATAAAGTGGTAATCGCTTCGCATTGGAGTGTTACCACAATTGTGTAATTGATTCTGTGATAGAGTTTGTACTCGAGTTTGGAGCACTTTGGAAGGAAGTTAATCCTGCCGCCATTTTCTTTTCCGCATTGCAATTTACTCAGCCTCCGATTGGAGCAGGTTTTTATTACTCGCCTTTACTTTATTTATTTCCCGCACTCGCTTTACTTTATTTATTTCCCGCACTCGCTTTTACTTTATTTATTTCCCGCACTCGCCTTTACTTTATTTATTTTCCGCACTCGCTTTAAATTATTTATTTCCCGCACTCGCTTTAAATTATTTATTTTCCGCACTCGTACTACTTTCATTTATTTTCCGCACTCGCTTTAAATTATTTACTTTCCGCACTCGCACTACTTTTATTTATTTTAATGCACTTTTACTTTACCATGTCTAGCTAAATTTATAAGGCTAGAATGTAAGGATCGTAATTAAACCAGTAATCCGTACAATTGTTCGTAGAAACACCTAAAGGGCTATTTTAACTTTCAAATTAAGTTTTCCCGCACTTCAATTCCGTTGGGTAAGATCGAAAGCCGTCCAACGTCTTTTTAAACTTAATTGTTTTTAACTATTTCAAAAACAGCGAAAGCGCTTTGTCTAGTTCATTAGGAGTTTTTAACATCAAGAAGAAAAGAGATTTTGAAACTATTTTCGGACGCGTTTATAAGTTTAGAGTCTGGGTCGTGAGAACCTCTTTTGGTTAAGAAATCCAGGTTATAATAATTTTCAACTTAGTCAAGATACTATATTTCTTAAAAATAGGTTTACTACTCTAATGCAATGCGCGCCTTTTTATAAGTGACAATAAGAGGGTTTGATTAGGGAGTACAACTCGGTTCTGAATACGCGAAAGCGACAGTTCCTGTTAAATTAGTTCTTTTCAAAGTAGGAAACATTGCCCATAAGTAGTTCTATTAGCAAGTACTTGGATTATCATTTAATTATGTGAATTACATTCGACCCTGTCTTTATTAATTAAATTTATTTTAAAACTTTACTTTTCAATTGCACACTACAAAAACACCTATTTAAATTGCCTTTGATAAACACCATAACAATAGATAACGATAGATTGACACTTGGTCTCTGTGGTTCGATATTCTTTTATATTACTCTGACGCGTTCGTACACTTGCGAACATCAAGATTTACAACGCATCAAGTTTTTGGCGTCGTTGCCGGGGACCAATTTCGTCAAATTTCATTTTCCTGTTGTTATATCGTTTAGACTTAGGTTATTTCCCACCGGTCGATGCGAAGAACTCGCAGCACTGGAAGTTTAAGTTTAGTAAACCCTCTGGCGGAACCTGAACGTTACGCTCGTGCACGTTTATTCTTTCATAGAATTAAGAGAGCTATGGCCGAAGATCAAAACCAAAGACCTCTTAAGGACTTCGCTCAACCATGTAACGAAGAACCTAGTTCTAGTATAGTAACAGGGACAATTCGTGGGTCTATTGAACTTAAACCGTCCCTGTTGCAACTAGTGCAACAGGGACAATTCGCGGGTCTCGCTACCGAGAACCCAAACCAACATTTAAAAATATTTCTTCAATTAGCAGATACTTTTAAAACCAATGGAGCTTCTCCTGAGTCAATACGTTTAAGATTATTTCCTTTCTCCCTCAGAGATAAAGCTCTATCATGGTTAGATTCCCTTCCACCCAATTCCATTACGACTTGGGATAACCTTAGAAGAGTTTTTCTTGCTAGATATTTTCCCCCGAGTAAGACCGCCGTTCTTCGAAACCATATAACTAGATTTACCCGAAACCAAGGAGAATCGTTGTTCGAAGCTTGGGAGAGATATAAAGAGTTGTTACGAGCATGCCCACATCATGGCTTAGAAAATTGGTTAATCATTCAAACCTTCTATAATGGACTTCATTACAACACAAAGATGACCATCGACACTGCCGTAGGCGGTGCTCTGATGAACAAACCTTACCCTGAAGCTAGTGCCCTCATCGAAGACATGGCTCAAAACCATCAATCATGGGGAGTCGAACGAGCGACAGTTGAGAAGAAGGAAGCCCAAGGAGGAGTGCATGAACTAAGCTCTATAGACATGATGTAAGCTAAAATGGACGCATTAGCTCTTAAGGTCGAGCATATGTGCATAAACCCGAATACTGTAGCCGCAGTTTCGTCGGATTGTGAGATATGTGGAACCCAAGGACACCAATCCACAGAATGCAGTCTATTAAATGAAACCCACTCCGAGCAAGTGAACTACACCCAAGGGAACCCATATTCGAATACCTATAACCCTGGATGGAGGAATCACCCTAACTTCTCCTATAAAAACAATAACCCTATTCAAAATAATGCACCTCTGAGACCTAGTTATCAAGCCCCTAGATCAAAACAACCTATGCAACCTGTACCACCAAAGCCGAGCCTTGAGAAAATTATGGAAAATTTTATCACCGCTCAAACCCAACAAAACAAGGAGTTCATGAACCAAAACATTCTTGTTAACGAATTGATTACTCAGTTAGGAACCAAGGTTGACCAAATAGTTACTCATACCAAGATGCTTGAAACCCAGATCTCTCAGGTAGCTTTAAACCAAGCCCCTCAGACTACACCTGGAGGACAATTCCCTGGACAACCTCAACAAAATCCGAGAGGACAAGCCAACGCCATTACCCTACGAAGTGGGAACGCTTATGATGAGCCACCAAACCCAAGATTAAGTGAACCCGAAACTTCTAAGGAATGTACCAAACCCCCGGACAAAGTAAAGGAACCAGAGGAATCTGAAAACCAGGAAGGTCGAGAGAAAGGAGAAGAACCTAAAGATAAAATTTACGTACCACCCCCGCCATATAAACCACCTATACCATATCCGCAAAGACTCAAACAAACCCAAATCAATAAACAGTATCAAAAATTTATTAAAGTTATAGAAAAACTTCATGTAGAAATCCCTTTCACAGAAGCCATCACCCAAATACCTTCTTATGCAAAGTTTTTGAAAGACATCCTTACCAACAAACGTAGACTTGACGATCTGAGGCCTTTGGAATGTAATGCTATTTCCGAGGACAAATTAGCAAAGAAAGATAAAGATCCTGGAAATTTCTCCATTCCTTGCCTTTTGGGTAATCATGTCATCGAAAAAGCTTTTCTAGTCTTAGGAGCTAGTGTGAGCTTAATGCCTCTAGCAGTTTGTGAGAGATTAAATTTAGGAGAATTACAACCCACTAAGATGTCACTTCAGTTAGCCGATAGATCTGTCAAATATCCGATAGGCATTTTAGAAGATGTTCCTGTTAGGATAGGTCAGCTGTTTATCCCTACTGATTTTGTTGTCATGGACATCAAAGAGGACAATGATATACCAATTCTTCTAGGTAGACCATTCTTATCAACTGCAGGAGCCATAATAGATGTCAATAAAGGAAAGTTGACATTTGAGGTAGGCGACGAGAAAATAGAATTTATACTTTCGAAATTTCTTATGGCACCTGTGATGGGAGACTCATGTTATGCCTTATATATCATTGATGAATGTGTTAGAGAATTAGAACAAAAAGGAATTATAAAAACAAACAAGTTACCATCAACCCCCATAAAGGAAGATGATGACTTTAAAGAACCTTACATCGATGATAACCTTTACGAATGTTTATCCCTTACTCCAGATCCTATACCATGACCTAAGAAACCAACCTTAGAACTTAAGGAGCTGCCTAAGAACCTGAGATATGAGTTCCTCGATGAAAAGATGAACCGTCCAGTTATAGTCAGTGCTACCTTGAGCCAAGAGGAAACGAACCAACTTTTAGACGTTTTACGAAGATATCCCTCAGCCTTAGGATATAATATCTCTGACCTGAAAGGTATAAGCCCATCTGTATGCATGCATCGGATCTCGCTCGAAGAAGATTCAAAACCCTCTAGGGAGCATCAGAGAAGAATAAACCCTATAATGAGTGATTTTGTTAAGAAGGAGGTTCTTAAGTTGCTTGAGGCAGGTATAATCTACCAGATCTCGGATAGTAAGTGGGTGAGCCCTGTGCGTGTAGTACCTAAAAAGGGAGGCATCACAGTCGTGCAAAATGATAAAGGCGAACATGTAGCAAAACGTTTAGAAGGAGGATGGCGGATGTGTATAGATTATAGAAAATTAAATAAAGCAACTAGGAAGGATCATTTCCCTTTACCATTTATAGACCAGATGTTGGAGCGTCTAGCCAGACACTCTTACTTCTGCTATCTAGATGGATACTCTCGATTCTTCCAAATACCTATTCACCCCGAATATCAAGAAAAAACTACCTTTACATGCCCCTATGGAACTTTTGCCTACAGACGAATGCCTTTCGGCCTCTGTAACGCCCCAGCTACTTTCCAACGCTGCATGATTTCAATCTTTGCAGATTACCTAGATGGTATCATGGAAGTGTTTATGGATGATTTCTCGGTTTGCGGATTCGATTTCCACAATTGTCTTGCTAACCTTGAGAAAATCCTGGAGAGATGTGTGGAGGTGAACCTCGTGCTAAATTGGGAAAAATGTCATTTCATGGTGACCGAAGGAATAGTTTTAGGACATATAGTTTCTGAAAAAGGTATAGAGGTAGATAAAGCTAAAATAGAAGTTATAGAAAACCTAAAACCACCAAAAACAATCAGAGAAGTCCGAAGCTTTCTTGGACACGCTGGATTCTACCGGCATTTTATTAAGGACTTCTCCAAAATAACTAAACCGTTAACCGGAGTTTTAATGAAAGATGCTGAATTCATTTTTGATGAAAAATGTAATGACGCATTTAATCTTTTAAAGCAAGCATTAATCTCAGCACCCATTATGAAACCGCCCGATTGGTCGGAACCTTTTGAGATAATGTGCGATGCTAGTGATTATGCAGTTGGAGCCGTTCTAGGACAAAGAAAAGATAAAAAGTTACATGCCATTTATTATGCCAGTAGAACCCTAGATGCTGCCCAACTTAATTACGCAACAACCGAAAAAGAATTACTCGTTGTAGTTTTTGCTATAGACAAATTTAGATCTTATCTAGTAGGAGCAAAAATTATTGTTTACACCGATCATGCTGCCATTCGTTACCTATTAAGTAAAAAAGATGCCAATCCCAGGTTACTCCGATGGATTCTATTACTACAAGAGTTTGATTTAGATATAAGAGATAAAAAAGGCACTGAGAATGTAGTAGCCGATCACCTTTCTAGGCTAGAACATCTAAAACCTGAACTAGTACCCATAAACGATGATTTCGCCTATGATAGACTGATCGCTAAAGTAGAAACCATTGAAGACAATAACCTAGATCCTTATGAGCATTCCCAAAATTCCTTAGCAATAAATAACGTACCCTGGTATGCAGATTTTGTTAATTACCTAGCTGCTGATATAGTACCCCCTGATCTTGACTACTACCGCAAGAAGAAATTCTTCCACGATGTGAGAAACTTCTATTGGGACGAACCGCTCCTTTTCAAAAGGGGTAAAGATGGCATCTTTCGCCGTTGCGTCCCAGAAGAAGAAGTAAATAATATTATCGAGCATTGTCATTCTGCACCTTATGGTGGACATGCGAGCACCTCTAAGACATACGCCAAGATTCTTCAAGCTGGCCTATTCTGGCCTACCATGTAGCACGATGTCTATGCTTACATTGTCAAATGCGACAGATGCCAACGCACTGGAAACATTTCAAGACGTGATGAAATGCCTCTAAGAAACATTCAGGAAGTAGAACTCTTCGACGTATGGGGTATAGATTTCATGGGACCTTTTCCACCATCCTTAGGAAATAGGTATATCTTAGTAGCTGTAGACTATGTGTCTAAGTGGATTGAAGTTATAGCTACACCCACAAACGACACTAGGGTAGTAATCAAATTATTTAAAAACTATATATTCCCTAGATTTGGAACACCAGGTTTAGTCATAAGCGATGGAGGATCACACTTTATATCGAGAATATTTGACAAACTTTTAAGAAAATATGGAGTTAGGCATAGAGTAGCAACACCATACCATCCACAAACTAGTGGCCAAGTGGAAGTATTTAATAGGGAGATAAAACAGATCCTAGAGAAAACTGTTTCTATTTCTAGGAGAGACTGGTCTCAGAAGCTTCAAGAAGCATTATGGGCCTATAGAACCGCTTTCAAAACCCCTATAGGAACTACTCCTTACCAACTAGTTTATGGAAAATCTTGTCACTTACCATTCGAGTTAGAGCATAAGGCCTATTGGGCCATTAAAACTTTGAATTTAGACCACTTAGCCGCTGGAGCAAAGCGTATCCTGGACATTCATAAATTAGAAGAGCTTAGGCAATCTGCCTACGAAAATGCAAAAAGATATAAAGAGAGGACAAAAGCCTATCATGACAAAAGAATAGTAAAGAAAAACTTCAATGTAGGCGATTCTGTTCTCCTTTTCAACACTAGGTTACGACTTTTCCCTAGAAAGCTACGTTCAAGATAGACTGGTCCCTTCGAAGTATCCAAGATTCTGAGATCCGGAGCCGTAGAAATCAAGAACGATACCTGTAGTCCATTCCTTGTAAATAGACAAAGACTGAAGCTCTACGAAGGAGGAGACATTCCAACATACTACTCAAGCCACACCCTGATTGATCCACCAATTACCACTACTACAGGTGTATAAGTTCTAACCGTCAAGCTAATGACGTTAAACAAGCGCTGTGTGGGAGGCAACCCATGGTTTTTCTTTTCATTTTACTTTTTTTTCGCATTTATTTACATTTATTTTTATTTTTATTTTATTTTCTCTTATTTTGCATTGAGACTAAAGTTTGAATGGTTTGTATTTTCAGGATCACTTTCCTAACTTTTACAGGATGTAGGGTTTTGATGACATGCATGTCGCCTATAGAGACAATGCTCAGAGGGAGCGCTACATCGCTTTATACCAGCGCCCTATGGCACCCACACGTTACCCTAATCAGCATTGTATGGAGGCACTGGGTATCGAGCCTAGTATCTGATTCCTTAGCCACCAGCTCCACTGGGACGAATTTGCTGATGACTTGAGCAACACATATAAGAACCTGACTTTGGAGTTCCTGAGTTCATTCGACTATGACCCATATTCTGGACCAGATGGGTATGCTGCTTTCAGGCTCTTTGGAGTTGAGTACTCCTTCAGCCAGAAAGAGTTCGGCGACTTATTAGGTTTCCAGACTACTCCTAATGTTATCCCAGAGACACCTTTGGGATATTTCCTGGGTAAGGAAGTGGAGAAGTTTTGGAGTGATATATCAGGTGGCGGAAGCCAGGATCCATCTACACAGTTATCTTATGTCATACATAACCCAGCCTTCAGATATTTTTAGATGATATTAGCACATTCCTTCTTGGGAAGACAGGATGCAGAGACTCTACTGAGTGAAGAGGAGATCTTCCTATTATTTTGCGCATCCCAGTCTCGCCCAGTAGAACGTGGGAACTTTTTATTGAATAATCTCAGCGGTATCTCTAGATCCACCGAAGGAGTCATCCATGTTGGTGGAATCGTCACACAGATTGTTGTCGCTTTGGGTCTGTCTCGCAAGCTGTTGCATCTTCGGACCTATTGTGGATACACTACCATGGACATCGATTTCTGTTTGACCAGAGGATTGATGAGGAGAGTCTCTTTCCACCCATGTCAGTTCCGATTGCTAGTCGACAGTGAGGCCATCCATTACTTTACACTGCCAGACCCTATGATGACTAGTGTGCATGATCCAGCGAATTGGAGTTACGCTCTAGAGGGCCAGGGAGAGACCGTTGAGGAGCCGAGATCGCCCCCAGTTGCTGAATACACACCTGCACCACCATCTCCTAGAATCACCGTTCTCTCTAATAATCATTCATTGCAGACACCCGACATACGCACCCAGATTGTTGAGTGCCGTAGAGAGATTGCAGCGCTTAGACAGGAAGTGGCGGACCTAACTTTACAGATTGGAGTGTCTGATCTCACCCACGCTACTGAATCCGATTGTCTATATCAGGAGATCGCCGAGCTCAGACAGGAGATAGCCGTGCTCCGTGAATCCACTCAGGCACACGACCACCCTAATACCTGATCTCACCATTTCACTTTATTTCTCTTTCATATATTTATCGTATTTGCATTACTCATTTTACATTATCGCATTTGGATACTATATAAACTACTATCGTACATTAGTATTTCTATTTTTATCTATATATGTTTTATATTTATTTTATTTTGCATTTTAATTTTTTCAGTTATTTATTTATATTTATATTTAACTTCTATTTTTGTTTTTGTTTCAGTTTCACTTTTTATTTTCGTTTTTACTTTTATAAAAGTATGCAAGTCAAAGAAACTATGAGAATCAAAAGACAAATGCTATCCAGACCCCCTCAAAGCCAAAAGACAAGCAAAGCCCAAACCAAAGGACCAAAATCTGGCCCAACCGGATTTTGCCTTGTGGCGCCCGCCATAGGACCTGTGGCGCCCTTCATAGCGTCTGTAAATGGTCGGGGCAGACCTCTCTTCTTCACCATTTTTGCAACTTACAACCTTCAAAACTCATTTTTTCACCTTGGAAAAAAGCCCTTGAACACACAAAAAGCTCATACTTTCCTAACCATTATACCACACAAATCATTAATCCACCTTCCGTTTTTGATTTCATCCGCCGGATTTTGTAAAAATCCAACCTTTTCACCAACCACTTCATCTTCTTCATCCACATTTCAAGAGCATTCAAATGGAGTTCAACGGATTCGTTCTTCGAGGAGGGAAACCAGGGGAGAGACAAAGAAAAATCATTGAACGGTTGCAAAATCAGGAACTTCTCCCGACGAGGTATGTTGACGAAGATTATCTATATACTTTAGGCATCTACCATAGCATTTTCCATTTATTAGACTTCTTAGGTTTGCATAATTTCTTTATCAACAAAGAACCCACCTATGAGCGGCTGACAATTGAATTTTTAAGTTCTTTAATTTATGTTGTCCGCCCTAACACTGCTAGCACAGTCGGTACTGTTCAATTTAGAATGTTTGTTGTTTAATACCAATTCAGTACCAATGAACTAGCCAGTCTGTTAGGGATCCCTCATGGGGAGGGTGCTATTTGTGAGGCCCCTTTGGATTCCGAATGGGCTGTTGAGGTATTTTCCTTCTGGGAGCGTCTATCAAACACTTCCATTAACTCTTTTGAAGGAGTTCTTGCCTCAACCATCCATAACCCGACCATCAGAGTTTTTAGATATCTGTTGGCATGCACTATTTTTGGCCGGGAGAATCCAAATAAGGTTAACGCTAGAGAGCTTCTATTTTTGCAAGGAAGCCTGACAAATAGGAAAATTAATTCGGTTCCGTTTATGCTCGCCCATATGATGTTAACTCTGAATAAGGCGGGACCGATTTCTTTTGGTGGCTTGATTACGTCTATTGCTCGGGCACTTAACCTGAAAAATGAGATGGCTACCCTAAACCCCTTACCTCCTCGCACGATTAATTTAAAATTTCTGAGAGACATGAAATTGTGCCGCTCAAGGAGAGAAGGAGGTTATACACTTATGATTCATGGTGTGGCCATCCCATCTGTTATTCTACCTTGCACTAGACGTACAGATATACGTGATGAGAGGAATTGGACCTACGATTTAGATTCTCCACCTGTTTTGGGTCCTCTTCCTCCTAACATTCCTGATGAGGCGGGACACGACACTGATGATGAATATGATCGGAGAGAGAGATATCCTGTACCACATGTGTCCCCCCATCATCCTTCACCACCACACACCGCACCATCTTCTTCTTCTGCAGGTACCACTCATGGCTTCTATATTACAGAGGAGATGTGGCGTGACCACCTGGCTAGAGAGCAAAGGCGTGACGACCTACTCTCTACCCTTCAGCAACAAATAACGGGTACTATGAACTTCATGCAAGAATCGCAGCGGAGGACAGACAGGTCCTATGACACTGTTCTACAGTCTCTGCAAGTGATCACCGATACACAAGCCCGTCAACAACATTACCACCAGCGACACATTGCTCTCGTAGAAAACACTCAGGGTACCATTTTAGGTCACCTTCGAGACGTGAGGACCGCTCACGATGCCCTGCAGGCGAGGATGGATCAGAGAGACCGTCGTTGTACCCGTTCCCGTCGTCCACCTCAGGATGGCGAGGGCACTAGTGGTCAGCAATAGGTTGCCAGGTAACTCTTCCCTTATCTTATTTCGAAACATTGGGGACAATGTTCGATTTAAGTGTGGGAGGAGCATTTATCGTTTTCCTTTTATTTTCAGTTTATTTGCTATTTTTAGACTGTTTATTTCCTTTTAGTTGTTTAATTTCCCTTTCAGTTGTTTATTTTGCTTTTTAGTATAATGCATGAGTCTGACGAGTCACCAAATATAGTAGATCCTTAGTACAATCCTACCTCCCCATACCTTTAGCCCCACCAAAAATTTTTTTGCAAAAAGAAAATAGTGTTATTTCGGAAGTTTTCAGGTTTTAAGGACATGTTTTGAGTAAGGATGCGGTGACTTGGGAGAACTTTGCGAAACATCAGTATTTGTTTTAGCACCATAAGCTTCGTAAATATAGGAATCATTCTCGAAACCCCATATACCATGGCCTTAATCATCATTTCTGTATAAGTCCTTAGTAGTTTATCTCAGCAGTCAGCTCTGGCCTACGCATCCTCTACGTAGGGGACCGATGCAAATAAGTGAATGATCCAGAAAAACAAAAAAATAAAAGAAAGCAAAAAGGCAACTCCGGTATAGGTGATCCTCACAAAGTCATTTAAACCAAAGAATTGTGAAAAATTGCTACAAAAAGAAAAAGAAAAAGAAAAAGAAAAGCAGTACTCACTGTTAGTTGGTTCAGAGGTATCTGGCACTGAACTCGGTAGGGCGGATTACGATCCGATCCCCCACAACTACAGTTGGGTCCAGAAAAGGATTTACACATATTTATGTGCCAGAAATCCCATGCTCTGATCATAATCACTAACAGGCCACTCTACTATGAAGTATGTACGGATAACGGGCTTAATGTGATTGAGCCTGAATGAAAAGGACACAAAAGAGATGAAGAGGCAGGCCTAGGTATTGTGGGATAATATGGGTTGGTTAATATAGGAACGAAGTTTATGTCCGTATCTGCGGATTAGTGTCATCATGATACCGTTAGTTCACTCAGTTAGTACCTATCACTGCATCCCGACTTGAACTTAGAATTTTTACCTGAAGCACTCGTTTTCACAAGCGGGTTTGATTAGGGAGTATAACTCAGTTCTGAATACGCGAAAGCGACAGTTCCTGTTAAATTAGTTCTTTTCAAAGTAGGAAACATTGCCCATAAGTAGTTCTATTAGCAAGTACTTGGATTATCATTTAATTATATGAATTACATTCGACCCTGTCTTTATTAATTAAATTTATTTTAAAACTTTACTTTTCAATTGCACACTACAAAAACACCTATTTTAATTGCCTTTGATAAACACCATAACAATAGATAACGATAGATTGACACTTGGTCTCTGTGGTTCGATAATCTTTCATATTACTCTGACGCGTTCGTACACTTGCGAACTTCAAGATTTACAACGCATCATCTACCAAAATGGATGATTGATCTTGACAATGACTTGATTTATTTTCTTGACCTTTGTTTGTTTTCCTTGTGTGTGGTCCCTTATTTGTGATTGTTGCATTCATGCATTCATGCGCATCATAACTTTCATCGCACAAAAATTTCAAGGAACTGAGGTGTTATTTGCCAATATTTTCAGGCCATGGATTGTGGACGAAGGAACACTAAGAAGTACAGTTTCAGATGTCCCGACTTGAAAGAGTTAAGGAAGCTAGCATCTTTTGTATTATATCCCTTGGACTTCAAGCTACGTCATAGGAAGCTTCTGTCTATCTTATTTATTGATATGGTTGAAGCACTTTTGAGTGTATTTGTGCAGTTCTATGATCCTCTCTACCGTTGCTTCACTTTTCCGGATTATCAACTTGTGCCTACGTTGGAAAAGTATGCCCATCTTTTGATAATACCAATTTCTAACAAAGTGCCTTTTAGTGGATTGGAAGAGATTCCCATATCTCATCTTATTGCTGAAGCTCTTCACTTGAAGATGTCTGAGATAGAGTCTCATTGGGTTGCCTTCTTATTTCGCACTTGCCTCAAACACCTGCTTTTGTGGAGAACAAACAATGTCTACGGTGGTCTCAGAGACTTATCTCTCTCACTAATGATGATATAGTTTGGTATAATCCTTCTTTGAGCAGTTTGGAGATTATTAATAGTTGTGGTGAATTCTCTAATGTGCCTTTCATTGGTACGCAAAGAGGAATTAACTATAACCCTGCTTTGTCTCGTCGTCAACTTGGGTTCCCCTTGAGAGACAAACCTAATAACACTTTGTTAGAACGTCTTTTCTATCTAGAGGGTAAAGATCCCCAACATTTGAAGCAGAAGATTGTGCATGCTTGGCATAATGTGCATAGGAAAGGAAGATCCGAGCTTAGTCCATGCAACTGTGTAGCTTTGGAAGCTTATGCTCTTTGGGTGAAGAAAATAGCTTTGGAATTGAAGATGCCTTATCCTTATGAGAAACCTATGTCTATGGTTGTGGTTGAGCCATTAACTCTCCCTAATCAGGATGTGGAGGAGTTGGAAGACGCACTCGCCAAGATGAAATAAGAGAAAGATATGCGGGAAGAGCGTTTCCATGCTTTGAGCAAAAAGCATGAAGAGTTGCAGCCTGAGTCTAAGGACAAAGATGCACTTATTGAGCTACTTGAAGACCGAGTGACAAAGAGACAGAGAGAGCCGAGGGTTTCATCTTCCTCTAGTATGCCTCAGCCTTCTGTTGCTTGGAAGAAAATGGTTGATCAGCTTGTCCTCGAGAAGACTCAGATGAAGGCTTATTTTGAGACCGAGATCCGATGCATTCGAAGGAAGTATGCGCCTACAGCCAGATCTTCTGACATTGTTGCTAGGGATCCGTAGGATGACTAGTCTCCTTTTCTCTTGTATTTTTCATTTGGTTTCTGAATTTGTACTCAGTGTAATCCTTCCAATTATATAAATAAAAGAGATTTTTATGATCATATCAAATTATTGCAATTATTGTTAAAAGTATATATTTGCAAATAATATAGTAAGTTCCTTGAAAATAAAAATAATCAAGCATTGCATTTCATGCATCATTTGCATAAGCAGGTTTCTCTTTCGCCAGATGTCTCATTGGTGTTTCTTATGTACTTCAGCCAAGCTGACTCATCGATACAATACTCGCGCCAATCACTCCATAATTATGGAACATCTTGAGCAAAAGAATAGAGACTTGAAAGAGGAGATCGCCCCCCTGACTGCCATGATGGAGTCAGTCTTAACTGCTCAGAGTCAGTCTTCTCCAACACCCGCAACTCCTCCTCCTAAAAGGACTGTCATTTACGAGGTGGCTACCTCTACCATTCCTGCAATTGCTGCTCACTTTGCACCCAACATGTCTGCCGGATTCCCGTGGGAGAGTTCCGCCAAACTTCGTACTTGAAGGTTTTGCACCTACCTTTGCTTCCATGCTGACATCTAGCCCGGTCATGTCTGTGTCGCTGCCTGTTGTGCATACCCTTCCTCGTGTAGAAGAAACCACTCATCATTCCGAGCCGTCTGAGGGTCTGGATGTGTATGAGAAGATGGATGAGATGAAGGATCAATTCCTTGAGCTGCGTAAGGAGTTGAAAACTTTGAGGGATAAAAGCTTGTTTAGGAAGAGTGTTGCAGAACTGTGTTTGGTCCAAAAATGTGAAGATTCAAGCAGATAACGATCAACAGTTGATCCATTATTTTTAAGACAGTCTGATCGGTGCCGCTCTGAGGTGGTACATGGGGTTGGATAGTGCGAGAATCCGCACGTTCAATGATTTGGGCGAAGCATTTGTGAAGCAATATAAATATAATGTTGATATGGCTCCCGATAGAGATCAGTTGAGATCATTGTCTCAGAAGGACAAGGAGACATTCTAGGAGTATGCGTAGAGATGAAGAGAGCTTGCTGCTCAGATCACCCCTCCTTTAGAGGAGAATGAGATGACTAAGATTTTTCCGAAGACCCTGAGCTCATTTTATTATGAGCGGATGATGGCCAGTGCCCCAGTGACTTTACCGAAATGGTAAACATGTGGATGAGGCTAGAAGAAGGTGTCAGAGAAGGACGATTGTCTAGAGTGGAGGTGTCAACCATCAAGAGGTATGGCAATAGTTTCAGCAAGAAGAAAGAGAACAAGACGCAGTTTTAGTTGGGAGGCAAAGGAGGCCTCAGATAAGATGAAATAAACTACCCCGTCAACATCATCATCAAGTATCTTCAGTTATTCCTGTGTTTTCTGCAAATCAATCAGCACCAGTCCAGCAACAACAACGTTAATAACAACAACCTCAATAACGAACAAACACCTACAACAACAACAATACCAACAATCATCAGCAACAAACTTTTGAGAGGAAGAAGGTCTCTTTCGACCCAATTCCGATGACATATGCAGAACTATATCCCTCTTTGGTTCTCAAGAACCTATTACAACCAAGAAATCCTCCGTAAACCCCTAAACCACTTCCCTGGTGGTACAAACCAGAACTCCGTTGTGCTTTCCATCAAGGAGCTCCTGGACATGACATAGAGAATTGCTACCCTCTCAAATATAAAGTTCAGAATCTATTAAAGAGTGGAATGGTGTCCTTTTAGGACTGAGCGCCGAATGTTAAAGCTAACACTAGTGCAGAAAGACGATTTTACACCCGTTTTTTATACATATTACACCCGTTATGATAGGGTGTAAATTCAAAGGGTGAGATATGTATGAAGAATTTACACCCGTTTTAAAACGGGTGTAAAAAGAGAATATATTACACCCTATTTTAGATTTAAAAAAAGGGTGTAATTGGTAGATATATACATTAAATTTTAAGACATTTACACCCTGTTTAATATAAAACGGGTGTAACTTGTCACCTATTACACCCTGTTTTAGATAAAAAAAGGTGTAATTGGTAGATATATACATTGAATTTTAGGACATTTACACCCTATTTAATATAAAACGGGTGTAAATTGTCACCTACATACATTGAAGTTAAACGAATTTACACCCTATTATAATTCAAACGGGTGTAAAATGACAAATATTTACACCCTATTTTTGATATATCAAATGTAAAATATCTTATAATTACATTTAATTTTAACACATTTACACCCTATTTTGTGTATGAAGGGTGTAAAATATCTCAATTTTTTAAAAATATTTTATTTGAAATTTCATTAAACCAAATATTTTTATATATTCCTGGATATTCAATAAAAAACAAAAATAACCAAAACAAACATTTCTCTAATCTTTAGAATCTTGCACCAAGTCATACATCAACAAAAATTGTATTCATGTAAGAAAAAAATTCAACCACTTTGTTCATGTAACTTGTACCAATAAATCATTCATGGAACAAAAATATATCTATATATAAGTTTTTTTTAATCGCTTCTGTTTTGTCATTAAATCTTTCTTTTCCTGGTTCTCTTGCTCTTCAACCTTTTGCAAAAAGAATTGAGCCCAAAGTTGTCGGATGTGATCAATTGACTCTTTTTCATATGATGAGGTGTCTGTGAATATCTGCAAGTTCAAACATATAATAAATTAAACAACTACATGTTAAAACAATAATTTACATGTTTTTCATTAAATATATGTAATATAAAATACCTCATTGAATCTTTCAACAATACAAGCATCAATAATGTCAAACATATTTTTCATGACATAATATCCACATGCCCATCCGTTATCTTGTTGATGCCCCTGCATATAAACTCCTAGTTACATTAAAGCCACCAAAAACAACAACATCACAAACTTTTTTCCTTTTTCACAAAATTTGTACCAACACTAACTTTCTTCACTCGACATAGAAACACATACAATTTTAGTTGGTTCAGAGCATGTACAACTATAATTTTATCACCATAAGTGCAATTCAGTAATAAATATACTACATGTTTATAATGATAACTTACAAATATATCACTTGCAATTATAAAATCGGAATTTTCTTTTTCTTTATCTCATTTATAATAATATAAATAATCAAGATATATGGGCATTTAATACCTCTTTATAAATGGTATCTTTCAAGAACTAAAAAATCAAGCCAACACACCAGTATTCCAAGAAACGACAATATAGTAAAACAAATCTTACCATAATATTCTTCCAATTAGGCTTCTTCTTCTTAATACCTCTTAATAAATGATAACCTTCTAGAGCTCTGATAAAAGAGTTGTCAACGAAGTAAGTTATAAATATAAAGACTATGTGTACAAAAATTTAGTATAAATGATATCTCTCTATTTAGGCTTCTTACCCCTCCAATATGACCTTAATATTTTTCTTAGGAGATCTGTTTAATGAACAAAACCAAAAAATAATATTATCTTCAGGACAAATGACAAACAATTGCCAGTGATTGCTGTAAATTTACAAAAAAAAAGTGTTAGAATCAATAAAATTTAAATATTACAAAATAACATATGAAAAACGATAAAACCTTGAAGGAAACATGTACTTACCTATTTAGCAATGGTCCTAAATAACATTTTTTTGGCTCTCCATCCAACTTATTTTGTATGTATGTTTGAATAACTTCGGCCGGTTTTGTGTGAACTAGTATCCTATTTGGATCGAGAAACCCAAATAGTTTGTTGAAATTCTTGGAGATACACATGCGATGTAGATATCTAAATTTTTGAAACAAATATTAATTATATTTGATACATAAAAAAATAACTAACAATAGAATATGATACTTACGTGCACCATAAAGACAAGATAGATGTGGATAGCCATTTAATACCGGAAGTTAATTCATTAAGATCCACCCTATCAATAAAAACTGAGAGTTCACTTGTTTCATGATCCAAATCTAGAGAGAATGAATTTTCCTTGAGATTGTTAATCTTTTTGAGGTAATCTTCAGAAGCATCCATTTTTTTAGTTAAATCTTCAGTAGTCATAACCTTTGAGCAACTTCCGTTAGTGCTCGTACCCACAGATTCTACATGCTGTATCAAGTGAACATTAATTAAATTAATTTTTTTCTAATTTTAGTAGATTAATTGTATCCAGTTACGCATACCTCTTTTATAAACATCTCTTTAGGCCTCTCGGAGCGGAGCTCCAATTGCATCTGTTGTAGGAGTTTCATTCCTTGTTGGATTTGAGCTCTCTCCTCTTGCATCTCTTTTTGCATTTGTTGTTGGAGCTCTGTTCTTTGTTGTTGGAGATGTTTTTGTAATTTATGTTGGAAATCTATATTCATTTTTTGCTCCAAGGCTTGAAGGTGGGCTAGAAGGTCATCTTGAGAGACACCTCCTAAGGTGGAGCGTGAACTTTTTCCATAGAATTTCTTAAAGCCCACACCCCTAGGAGCAGTGCGGATCCGACCAGGGTGTTCATTTATTCCAAGGGCAACAGTCAAGATATCGTCACGCCCTTCAAAGACAATAGTACCTTGTGTATTTTTTTCCACTAACTCTCCCTAAAACATTTAGATACATATAAAAATGATGTAAAATGATTACTAAGTTATGAATGAAATTTAAATTTATCAATAAATCTTTTATTACTTACAATCTTAGATGCTACTAAGTTTGTTGCCTCAGATGTAAAATTTCCCGATGGCTTCTGTCGAGCCATCAACCATGCCTCATATCGCTTTAGTTCGGGAGGGTCAACCATCAAACTTTCATCACCTTTGGCCTCTTCAATCACTTTTTTCCTCCTCTCTTCCATTACGGTGGCCCTAAGTTTTTCATAACCACCACGAGACAAAATATGAGGGTGGATATTCTTTGATGCATGTGTCTTTCCTTTTAGCCTTTTCTCCTATTACAAATAAATCACATTAAACTAAACGTCAAAAACCAAATCAATTTAGATAACATAAAAATAAATCTACAAATTTAACTAACTTGAAAATCTTCTTTTTGTCGAGTCTGGACAAACAAATCCCAATCTTCTTCTTTGATAAATTTATACTTTTCAAATGGAGTTGTATTTCCATGCTTATCTCCTTTCCCAAATATATAGACATTTGAGAGCAATGTCTTAAATTGCTTCAATCGTTCCCCCATATAAACAAACCAATGCTTCCTAAATTCTTTATCAGTGGGGCAAGTGAACTTACACTTCAAAACATAAGGAGTGTTAGTAATTGAAGCAATTATAGATAATAACTTTAAAATAATTAATTAAAAATGCATACCGTGATATCGTCCCATATCACGTCCTTCAACTTATCGCTTATCTTTTTCCATTGCTTTTCATTTATACTAACCTTGCTACGTGCAATGAATGACAAATAACTTTTAAACTTTGCAGCATACTGACCAATGGGTTGGAAGGTATCAGGATCAAAATCAATTTGGTATTTTTCACCATCAGGAAGTTTGGCAATGAAACGTAGCAATGCTGTGACACCTCTATGCAAAATATGAACCAACAGTTACCTATGCAGCATACTAACCAATGCAGAATATGAACCAACAGTTACCTATGCAAATGCAGAGACCATATGGCATGCATCCTGTTCAACAACAACCTATGTTTGGCTTTCCTCCTAACCAACTGCCTCCTCATCCTATGGTCCCTCAAAATCCAACGTTTTCTGGAAATTCTCAGTTTGGTGTTGTGCCTGGAAATCAAGTCAGGCCACCGATTGCCCCAAATCCGGCAGCCGGGAACCCAAATGGTTTTGTATCAGGTCCTTTTCCATCTCAGCAGTTACAAGGGAATACTTCTGTGCCACATAATACAAACAATGCTCAAAGTTCTGCATTTAGGAATTCACATTCACAGGTATTTTGAAACTGAATGTGTTTGTCTTTTCATTGCAGTGTTCTCAAATAGCGCGTTATAGCATTGTCGCGAAGTGAAGTTTTAACTAACCACAGTCGTTTAGTGATACATGATTTACTTTAGTACAAAGTGTTGTCAAATAGTGGTTATAGCCAGTGTCGTCTTAAACTTTCGGAGGCCCTGTGTAGCTTAGCCAGAATTTAACTCTAACAAATAGAGCCCTATTTTGCCAAGGTTTAGCAGTGATAAACATTTTATGCGACCCTATTTAGTCACGGGTGAACCTGCCTTGCACGCTCTCAAGTATGATCCTGACTATATTAGGGCCTTAGCACTAGTGTAGCAAAATTTGAAGTTGAATATACTTCTACTTTCTGTGATCAGCTATTGACAACATTGCTTTAATGTGTATTAGTCATGTTTATCAATTTGCTAAGGATTTAGTTTAATGCAAATCTGAATTGTCGCTGCAGGAAAATCCTAATAGCAATGTCAACACTAATTTTGCAAACTCTAACTGGAAAGGATCGCCAAACAATAACTTCAAAGGAAACAGGAGAGCAGGGTTTTCAAAAAGATCGTAAGGGTAGAGGTTTGAACTCTTCTACTTTGTATCGAGATGAAAACAATTTTCTGCTGTTAGACTAATGCTTGTGAGAAAAAAACAGGTCCCAACAATGAGAGAGCAGGAACTTTTGGTTTAAATTCTGAGGAACATCAGCAGCAACCACAAAGGTAGCTTTAACATTGTCCGACTTTCCAATAATATCTTACCAATCTTTTACTTCCTATCACTGCCTCTCACTCACCAATCATCCACCAAAATCTAATTTTCGTTACTTCTATAAGTTACAAGGTGAATCGGCAATAACTGATTCTCAAAAGTTCTGTTAATTGGTTCACAAGTTCCAATTCACGATTTTGGTTCCGAACTTAAATTTTAAATAACCATCCAAATGGAACAGAAACCTCATTTGTGGTGCTGGTTTTAGTAATCATGTATTATTTCCTCATCAGGGTTTAGTTCGATCTTTGCACCGATAATATCATAACACTTACGCTTTTATTATTTGTCCTTCTAATCATTAGATCCTATTCTGCGACTTATTCTGAGCAAGAAATTCTACGATGGCGTGACGCACGGAGGAAGAATCACCCTTCCAGAGAAAAAAATGAGAAGGTTTCAAACAATCTACTCTATCTGCTTGTGTTTATTAAAATGTTATTGACTAATTAATAATAACCAAATTACTACTTGCAGACGCAGAGTGAACAATCGAAAGACTCCAAGTGCATTGATAGAGAGGTTTTACAAAGAGAGGTATACTTATTGATAGAGAGGTTTTGCGATACGCTAGTTTGTTCAAAATATTGTCGGATAGCCACTATAGCATTATTGCATAACAAAGTTTGAATAAACGGCTATTTTCTGCGTTTCGCAGTCGACAACACTGCATAGTTTTGCAGATCTCGAACTTAGCATATATTTTTGTCATTGCAGCTCAAAGAGGTTTTAGCAAAGCAAGCTGAGTTGGGAGTTGAAGTTGCCGAAATACCTTCATACTATCTGAAGAATGCTGCAAATCAAGGCCTTCAGAGTGAAGAGAATGAAACCCCATTTACCAACAAAATAAAATTCAAAAACAAGGCAAGAAGGAATCCAAACAAAAGGCGTCGGAACGGTAAGAAGCAGAAGCTGGCTGACAAAGATTTTTTAGAAAACAAGAAGAAGCCAACTTTATTACAGAAACTCTTGAGTGCAGATATAGTGAGGGATCAAAGCTACCTGTTTCAGGTTTTCAGGTTCATGACAGCGAATTCGTTCTTGAAGGATTATCCTGATAAGCCTCTGGTATATCCACCAGTTTTGGTAAAAGAAATGGGGTCTGAAGTTTATGATGGAAAAAAACATTTGCATGGCGGAAAAGATGTTGTTGAAGATGGTACCAAGGGAATAGTTGAAACACAACTTGTTGGGAAACAAGTTTATTACTAGAACAGATCAAAGAAGTATGAAAATCCTGATGGATCAATCACTGCAAACTTCTGAACAACAGACGTGGTTACAGAAATTTCTGGGGTACGATTTCAAGATTGAATATAGACCAAATAGCTTACCAAATAGCTTACCATATGCAGACTCATGAACATAAAGAACAGGCATGCTCTGTTAAGCAGGCTTGCGACAAATCCAACAATCCTAATATAAAAGAACAGGCAGGCTCTGTTAAGCATGCCAGCAAATTCCAATGAAAATCCCATCTTGGAATTGTCGTTGGGCTTGGGAACTCGCGGAAAATGCCCTAAACGTTCAATCATAACATTGATACTACAATTTTAAATGAAAATCAAACAAGAAGCTGAAACATACTCAAACTGTTTCAGCATTACACAATCTGTGAAAGAGATCAGAATAATAGAACCATACGAAAATATACAAAAACTGTTTCAATGTTAATTCCAAACAGAACCAATGCACAAAACAATCAACACAACCAATGCACAAAACAATTAACACAACATTCAAAATCAACCATGTGTTCAAATATTATAGAGGCAGTGGGAAAAAGATTTACCTGATTGTCTCAAACTTGCAAATCAATAACCCGTTGTTGATGTTGCATTATGTTTCTATGGAGATGAAAAAACCTTCTTCGATGAGTCGTCGAGCAGCTGCTAGTAGCTTTCGTAAAGATCGTCCAGCACAATGGTTAAAATAATTTTGATGAGTAAAGATCGTCCAGCACAATGGTTAAAATAATTTTGATGAGTAGATGAATGAAAACAAACGAATAAATGAATAAAGTACCTTCCAAGCGAGTTCGAAACTGATGGAATTAACGATGAAACTAGAAGAAACCCAGCAAAGAAAAGTAAGAACAACAACGAATGAATCAACTTTAATATCCAAAGCAGCGTAAAAGAGAGTATAGAAAACGGTAAAGAAGAATGATGAAGCCGCTGTGGGTTGTGAAGATTTCCGAGCAATCACGTTCTTTGTTCCTTTTTCACTATTTCTTGCACTTCATCGATGATGAAAAGTTTCTAAAATGTGAAATGAAAAGAAAATTTGGAACATGAGAAGTCATGGTTATATTTTAGGCGGTAATGATAAATTGTACTTAGGGTTTCCTAAATTTACACCCTATTTTAATATAACGGGTTTAATATAAATTTAGTCATTTATATTGTTATAATTATACACCCTATTTTTAAATATAGGGTGTCTATTGTTATATTAATATTCCAAAATTTACACTCTATTTTAATATAACGGGTTTAATATAAATTTAGTCATTTATATTGTTATAATTATACACCCTATTTTTAAATATAGGGTGTCTATTGTTATATATTAATATTAAAATTTATTATTTTTTTAAGAAAATTTAAGATTAAACAAATAAGAATAATAAAAGTTATTGTTTAAGGCACGAATATTTTATTTTTATTTTTAAATTTACACCCTTTTTTTGAATATCAGGTGTAATATAGAGTTGATAATAAATAATATTTGAATTTACACCCGTGATTTAAAAATAGGGTGTCTATTGTTACGTACTAAAATTCAAAATAAGACTTTATTTACAAAACTGCCACCGCATTTGCTATTTACACCCGTTTTTTGTAAAACGGGTGTAAATTTACAAATTATATTATTCTTTTTGTACTAGTGTAATCCACTACCTGCCCATGGATATTCTTCTGTTAATATGGTGGATGGTTGTCCAGGCGAGTTCAAGGTATTCGATGTACGCTTCATTATGAGGTCCTTGGTGAGGATGCACAAGGACATTTGCTTGGTTAGTGATTGTGAGCATGACCATGATGGTTGTGCTATTTGCAGTGTCAACCCTAGGGGTTGTATGATTGTGAATAGAGACATCTAGCGGTTGATGGATGAAGGCTTGATCCAGATCGTTCAATCCCATCACATAGATGACGATGTCAATGTTATAGTACCAGTTTTCAAGAATCCTGAGAGAGTGGTCATTCAGTATGATAGCAGCAATAGTAACAATGTCAATAAGAGATCGGTATCGCCGTTGGTTATACGGTTGGCAGGTCCAGTCCCGTATGCATTCGATAAAGCTGTTCCCTATCAGTATAATGGAATTATGGTGAAAGATAGTCAAGAGGTTCCTTTGCCTACGACCAGTTCTGTCGTAAGCATTGTTGATGTTACTAAGTTGACCCGTAGTGGTCGTGTGTTTGGGTCGTTGTTCCCAAAGAACGTGGACGATTCGACTGTCAGTAAGAAGGTGGAGGTGCATGTTGTGGAATCAGTTAGTGCTCAAAGGTGCCAGTCTGGTGAATCCAACAGCTTGAAGCCTAATGACGATGATGAGGTACTCATGCTGATTAAGAAGAGTGAGTTTAATATGGTGGAGCAGTTGCTCCAAACCCCCTCAAAGATTTCAGTACTGTCTCTGTTGATGAACTCAGAAGTGCACAGAGAAGCACTACAAAGAATTCTAGGGCAAGCGTTTATGGAACATGATGTTAAGGGGGATCAGTTTGATCATATTGTGGCTAACATCACTTCCTGTAATAATCTCAGTTTCTATGATGAAGAACTCCCTGAGGAGGGTAGGAATCATAACTTGGCTTTGCATATCTCCATGAACTGCAAAGATGACGCTTTTTCAAATGTGCTAGTTGACACCGGATCTTCATTGAATGTGTTGCCGAAGTCAACATTGTCAAAGTTGTCATATCAAGAAGTGCCTATGAGATATAGTGGAATGATCGTCAAAGCTTTTGAGGTTCGCGCAAAACTGTGATTGGCGAAGTGGACCTTCCGGTGAAGATAGGTCTGAGTGACTTCCAGATTACTTTTCAAGTAATGGATATACACTCGGCCTATAGTTGTTGTAGCGGTAAATTCATGATCATCAAGCTATGGATAAGCAAGACATCAAATAACAAGAGTCGCCACCGTACTTTTATTGTTTCCAAGGGAAAAGGGGAAAAGTACGAACAAAATCCAAAAGATAAGAAAAAAACAAGTACAAACAAAAAAGTTTTTTAAAAGGAGGGATAGATTTTGAAATTTAAGAGATGGGGAGGAGATAAAGAGACTAATCCTAAGCATAAATTTAAAAGTTAAGAGTTGAAAAGATCTGACCAATGGGCTGCAATCGAATAGACAAGAATGCCATATAGAAACCCAAATTCCCTTGGACATTAGAATCAAGCAACAAACAAAGCATACAATATTAACTTGAAGAGCAAGGCATCAAATAAAGATAGCCACATCCAAGCTTAGCCATTCCATGATCTTCTTCAAATTTTCCTATGTAGCAGATGAATTCCATAATGCCATAAGTCACAGGTTCAAAATAATAGCTTCATAATGATCATGTTGTAGATGAGCTCAAACGGATCTTCCAAGGATGTGTCAGATGAAGTTTCAGATTACAAGCACTTGGTTACATGAAAGTTGGCATTGGCTAAGTCCTTTGCATAGGGAGTGTTTCCTAAATTCTAAGTCCAATTGTCTCATATCAAACCAACAGTCCACACAAGATGTTTTTTAGGGTTTTTGTTCTTATTATGTACATTAATGGCCAATGACCACACAAACAAACACAATATACACAAGCAAAATATACCATAAAATATGGTCCAAATGGACAAAGTGAAAAGGACATTAACAAAAACAATTAGAATGGTATGAATAATGGCAAATGAACAGAGCTTAAAAAATAAAGTGCATTAAAGTAAATAACTTGAAAGTAAATGTTAGTTTTTAATGAGTTAGAAATTAGTATTGCTTTTGCTTTTTTTTGTTTTAAGTCATTCTTTGGAGAACACTCAACTCACTTATCACAAGCATGGATCCTTGAACCAAGACATCTTCCAAAGGAAGGAAAAAAGACCAAGTTTCCACACAATACCATAAAATAGGGGAGACTTACAATCTCACTAACTAGAATACTATGCCTTTTGTGTCAAAAATTTAGCACTATGTTAAACAATCGTAATTGGACTTATGTAGAAATCATAACTATTTAAGGTCGGGCAATAGAATTTTGGTGTTAATGCATGTTAGAGACATAGTATAATGGACTATGCTCATGAAACATACCACACAAAAAAAGAATATGCAAAAGAGGTGGCCTAATCTTATCCATACTTATGTTAATTTTCAATCAACTAGCCTTAGGACATTGAGATATCATAGGACCATGACATGAATGCATAAAGAAGGGGAATAAGATGAAGAGGGATGGGAATGGATAAAATTCAAATTGGACAAAGGAGGACTTTTACCAAATTAAGATCATTCATTCATTTTGGGAGATGGAATGTACATTCCATCAGTCCCCTAAATCCAATGATCATAACTTAGCAAAGTCAAATCAACCTTGACCAACGACCAACAACACAAGTCAAACTCACACAAACAATCAAAATGGCTCAACACAATTATTTGGCAATTATTCAATTTAAAAATACTAAAAAATAATGAATTAAATTAAATATGGTTTGTCAAATTCCTAAAACCTCATCAAAACACCAAAGAAATGGCCATGAGATTTATCATAGGTCAAACAAGGTCAAAGGACCTTGCAGAAAAAATTTCAGAATTTTTAGAGACTTAAAAGTATTTTTAAACAATTAAAAATATTCACAAAATCAATTAAATCGTGAAAAATATTAATAATGATCCAAAAATTAATTTTAATTCAGAATATGAAATAGGATTTCATTTAAATTTTTTTGGTGAAACTCTCATATTTTTTTGATTAATATTAAAATTAATATGAATTAATGAAAATAAAACAAATAAAATGAAATTCAATTATTCAGAAAAAACGTGGACCACTTGATCTCCCTCATTAACTGAGGTGGCAGATCAAGTGGCCATCAGCGCGCTTTCCACCATAGTCACTAGTCAACATGTAACACAAGTGATAATTACAAGCAACGCGTGAGATTAAAACATTTTGAACAAGATCAATGGCTCTGAACCTATGCAGCATATCACTGGCGCTAAACCTCCAGTCACCTTCTAAGGCGAGCCTCACCGGACTAGTTCAGTCATCACCATTACATAAATGAAAAAGGATAAGATGATCTGAAAGAAAAAATGGCGCAGAGCACGAATCTGACCTCAATTTTAACTAACTCCACATATATAGAAAGATATGAGGAGTTGAATTTTGAGGTGTGTCAACTGAGTTGCCTCGATTTGACCTCAAAGCAACTCAATCTTCTTTCTTACATTGGTAGGACTTCAGACAACCAAAGATCCAAGAGAATTGATGAGAATTGATTGAGAATCAAAGAGAATAAAATTTCTGGAAAATACCTTCAATGCTGTGCAGAACTTGATCTTGCTCGCTTCAATCCTTGCTTGATCACACTCAGGAAGCTTGCAGAAGTGGTTTGGAAAATGGAACAAAGATTTGGATCTTGGAGTTTTTGAATCTCCAAACAGTGAGATTCAAACTCAATTTTCAAAATGAAAATTCTAAGATTTTCCTTTGAATTGTGAGGGTTTAAAGAAAGGGAGCAAAGTTGGCGCATAAGGATCCCTTCAAATGAGCTCAGAGGGCTTGTATTTATAGCAATTGGGAATGTTATTTGCACACTCCAAGTTTCTTCCAAATTTGGCAATGTCATGCACATGCTTGCATGGGTGTGTACAGGCCCATGAAGCAATCCAATTAGGTCCAAATGCATCTGAAATAAGATTGAAAGGAAGCTTGAATGGCAAGGCAATGTGAAATGGTCATTTGCAATTTTTATTTTTCCACATGATGTAGGCCTGTTAAAACCATGGACAGCCCTAGCAAACCTTGTCCGAAATGAATGAAATGAGACTCTTTGGAAAGACTAGATCAAGAGGAACAACTCTTATGTTGAACACTTTTCCATTTGGAACTTGGATCAAGGTGAATTTTGAGGTAGAAGTTTGGAAATTTCAACATATGGAAAACGTTTCTAAGTGTCAAGCCATATACCTCAATGTTCCACCTTACTGAACTTTTTATGTGAGCTCCAAATGAAAACAGTGTCTTTATCAATGTTGTAGATCTTTCTAAGAGCTTAAAAATGGTTATGAATTTGACATCATTTGGATTTAGAATGAGAGAGTTATGCATTTTTGAAGTTGAGGAAAATCACTTGTTCAATGGTATTGGTCCAAAATGACCTATAATGTACCCTCATATCACATGCTCATAAAAGTTGATTTAGCTCTCACTCCAAACATCAAAGTTGAAGTAGACATCTTTAATTTGATTGTGAGACTATGAAATCTTTCATCTAATAAAAATTGAGCAAGTTATGGCTTTGGGAAGTTGACTTTGAAATTAGGGTTTAGACAAAATGACCTATAATGTTTCAACATGGAAAATGACTTTCCAAGAAAAGTTAGCTCTAGACGTAAACATGAAAGTTGTTTGGAATGTCATTCAGAGTAACTTTGATCTTAGAATCATTTTCATATGGTGAAAATTGTAGCAGATAAGGTCTAGGGGGACCCAATTTTGATCAGATGACTTCATCTGGCCAACCACCATCAACCAACTTGCTAACTTGAAATTCTCTTGACTTTTTAGGCTCATGGTAGATCATATATGCATAAGATGATGAATTTTGAAGTTCCCCCTTGAGAAATATGATCAATTGATGAGGAAGCTTGTTGAAGAAGTTACTTAAGATACCCAGACAAACTAGGGTTTCCAAGGCAAACCAACTCCAAAATCTTGAAGGATGCTTGATCAAAATAACACGCAAAGATCATTCGGACTCATATATGATGCTTAGAGACATTGAGAATCATTCCTTGGTTGTGCTCTTAGCCATGAGGGTCTCAAACCCTAGATAGATCAATGGTGATCATGCCCTACCTACAAAAAGAGTTAGGCAAAAGAAAAGACATAGTTTTGGTATTTTGGTTAGTAAAATGATAATATACAAGTATGATACAATCACATGGTGCTTGGTGATCTCTCCCAAACAAACCTAACGAAAGAAGGGTAAGGAGGATGCCAAGATATGATCCCAATGATTACGCATATGATGAGATTGCATGAGGGATCTTAGGGTCAAAATTAGGGTCTTACAGTTGCCCTTATTTAAGAACATTCTAACTGAGGAGGTGAAGGTTAAAATCTTCATATCGACTCAGTAGAATGGCTTAAATAACAACATATAAAAACAAATTTGTGTCCCTAAGAGACCTCATGATGCATATCATATGAATGTAAAAGCAAATTCTTTGTGGGTAAATGTTGCCACAAAGGAAAAGAAATCAGAGTGACCGACAGTCCACAGGGGCACAATGCGTTTCGTAAGGAAAACTTACTGGGGAAACAGAGACTCTGGGGGGAATGAAAGGGTTATGCATAGGCCAGGCTACTGGGTGAGGAGATAATAAAGATATGACAAAGAGGACATCTGTCATCGGTTAGGATGAACATATCAAGGATGACTCGCTGGGAACTGCCAGGCGGGAATATTCATTACCGGTTACTCGGTAAGAATAGCGTTGCTGGGGAGAACTACAAAAAAAGGATTTATAACTACCAGTTACTGGGAAGACCAAAGATGAGAATATTTGTCACCGATTAAAGTGAACATATCAAGGATAGACTCAAAGGAAAGAAAATCCGTCATCGGTTAGGATGAACATATCAAGGATAGACTTGCTTGGGGATGTTAAGGAGGATATCCGTCATCAGTCAAGATGAACATATCAAGGATAAACCAACTGAACAAAAAGTACGAATTACATCTATCGAATGCTGGATAGAATACCATCAAAGAGAAATATTTGTCATCGATTAAGATGAACATATCAAGGATAGACTCTATGAGGAAGAAATAGGAATTGCATCTATCAGTTATTGGATAGAATAACATCAAAGAGAAATCTATGTCTCCGATTAAGATGAACATATCAAGGGTAGACTCTGTGAGGAAGAAATAGGAATTACATCTATCAGTTACTGGATAGAATACCATCAAAGAGAAATATTCGTCATCGATTAAGATGAACATATCAAGGATAGACTCTGTGCGGAAGAAATAGGAATTACATGTATCAGTTACTAGATAGAATACCATCAAAGAGAATTATCCATCACCGGTTAAGATGAAAATATCAAGGATATACTCTGCAAAGGGGAGAAAAGCAGGATTTACAACTACCGGTTACTGGGTAGAAGACCGTAAAGAGAAGGAAACTTGTCATCGGTTAAGATGAATATATCAAGGATTAACTCTCTAGGGAATCAAAAAATGAATCCGCTGGCGACTCCAGTGAGATGAAAACAAGGGTACTTTTGTCGGGTATCAGGCAAGAAGTAGCAAACTGCAAACTAAGAAAAATATTACCAGTTACGGGGTAATAAATTCCTAGGGGACCCAAAGCATCTATCTAGGTAAGATCTAGAAAGAAACGGTCAATCAAGAATCAACCCAATAAGGATATAACTCAAGGGGAGTGATTCCATCCAGATAATCAACTGGGGAGGACACTAAAATAATAATCATCCACGAGGAAATAACTCAGTGGGGAGGGGAGAAAGGTTAAAGTCTTTCTACTTAAGGGGATGACTCTCTACACTTGAGGGAGGACAGCCATCAAACATGTATGTGGATAAAGTATCGCCATAACGGAGAATAAGAATTTCATTAGTGAATCAATAAAAAATGATGATGAAATATGTGGGTATATATATATGATGATCATGCTGACAAAACAATCGCAAAGGATACAAAAGTGTCGTAATTTAAATCATCGATACAATTCTTGGTCAATCCACAAAAGAGGGAGATGACTTGCTGGAGAAAAGAGAGAGATCATCATCCCAAAGGCTCAAACTTAGTCGGGGATAGAAGAGATATCTTGAGAAAAATTGTTATCGAGTCTGCAACCACACAGAGGATAAACACAAATAGCTACTCAGAAACCAGGAGGAAACTCTGACTAGGAGCGAATATGATGGCGATTGGTGGGGAAACCAAAGTTCTAACGCTACCACACGAACTGCTAAGGAAAAACGGGTTTTCACCTAAGGAATAAACACAAATTCTGTTGAGGAATAAATATTTCGCAGGGGACTGAATCAACCAACTCTGCTGGCTACCTTACTGGAGAATAGCGGACAACAATGGCTGAATGCTAAAAAAAAGCTGTTGAGGATGAAAGAGAAATTGTGCCTACTGCTCGGGAAGGACCAATGCTGCTCCACACTGTAACACCCCAAAATTTTCCCTCCTCATTCATGCATTCATTTTTAGGTCATTTAACATTCCACATTGCATTTCATCATTAGATACATTGCATTTCATCATGTCAATCGGGATTAGCTCCAAGAAGCTTGAACATCATCCAGGACACTTTGTGGGTTCTATTGAGATGATCAGTCAACACAAGGGAAGGACTTGAGTTACTTCCAACAGGGGTCTATTCGTCAGTCAAAACGTTAATCTTGAAGGAGCAAAAGTTTGTTCATGTGCTGTCATGCTCGCTAGGCGAGCAGAATGGGTCGCCTAGCGAGTCCCAAGAAAAGCCACCAGAATCACCTACGCTCAGAGGAATTTCTTGAACTGTCATGCTCGCTAGGCGAAGCCCACGTGTTTTAAAAAAAACGAAAAAAAACGAAAAATAAATAAATAAATAAATAAATAAGATATAACAGAAATTTTTTGGACTTGGGCCTCTCTCATTTGAGCCCACAGGTCCACAAAAATCAGGTTATAAATTCAGAGTTTCAGTGAAACAAAAGTTCATTCTATTCCTATTACCCTGGCTGGGAAAAAGATAGTGAGAAAAGAGCTAACAGAGTTTAGAGCAACCTCTAGAGACTCAAGGGAACTCATTTGCAAAGAACCAATTCCATCTCATATAAACCCTCAGATTGCTTTACAAACCCAACCGGGCAATTCAATTTCATTCGATCTCTCCAGTCAGGTTTGCCTTATTCCCGTTACTTTATGCTTTTAATTTGAATGCTCTGAATGTATGAGGTATTATGGGTGAATTTGATACCCTTTTGATGCATGTGTTTGACAAGAGGTTTAGGCCTCCTACCCTTGGTTGCTTTTTGTGAGCTTTTTGTGAATTTTAATGGCATGATTCATGTGGTTACATTTTGATTTGGGGGAAACTCTTGATTACCCTATCTTGTTTCTCTAACCTTTTTGTTGAGTTTTGTTTTGTGAGGGCTCATATGACCCTTGAAGAGATGGCTTTCCTGGAGTTCCACTTTATTTGTAGGATACCACCGGGAGGTTTATCCCGATTACCTGTACTGACTCGATTTCTTTGATGGTGCTAGCTTGAGAGATCTCTGGGTTTCTTATCTCTTTATTTGTTGTTGCTTCGGATCTTTATCCGTGTGGTAGATCTCTTAACCCCCTTTATCTTTCCCGCATTTTACTACTTTTTGACTAAAGACCTCCATGAAGAGGCAATTGACGGATAAAAGGGATTAGTAGTCAATCCCCCGTTATTCAATGCGTCATTCTTTAAGATCACACTACGTGTCGATGCTTCAGAACAAAAACCCCAGATCTTTTGTCCGGTCAGTCAGTGGAGAGGGTTCCACCTTTCTGAACCCCCGCTTTTTGTCATGAGCTCACCCTGTCCAGGGTTAAGAGCTATGAGGTCTTATCCTCATTACCCCTTTTGCATGAGCGTCCCTAAAACACAAACAAACTCATTGATTTTTCTTCTCCTAAGAACGCGTTTACTCCTTCTACTACAGGCGAGTAAGTCTCCAAAGGTCGAGCATCCGGTAGATTGCGTAGTAACGTCGTTCATCCCAAAACTTAACCCGTAGTTAGCCGAACTACGACTTGCTCTGATTCTCATTCCAGATGAGATACATAGGCATAAGACGCGATGTCTTACCGAGCACACATCCCCATAACCCATAGGTAGCCGAGCTACGAAGACTCTGATTCTCATTTTCAGATGAGATACGTATGCAGTGGATTCGACATCCGTGCGAGTCATTTCCTTTTGACCCTTTTTTTTTAGTAAATAGTACATTAGATAAACCCACACCCTTTAGACAAGAACTATAAAAGTGGATCCCGTAGAGTACTACGGATGCGTAGGGGTGCTAATACCTTCCCTTCGCATAATCGACTCCCGAACCCAAGATTTGGTTCCGAGACCTTGTCTTTTCCTTTCCTTTTTCCAGGTTTACTTTGAGCGTTTCCTTTCCCTCCTTTGGGATAAATAACGCACGGTGGCGACTCTTCTGTCTTTCCTTTTTCGCCCGTTGTTTTTTCGCAGGTAGGTTGCGACAGCTGGCGACTTTGCTGGGGACCCTGTTTCCCTAAGCGAGTCCCTCCAAGCTTTTGTAGGTTTCTTGTTCGTTGGGTGTTTATTCTTTTGTACAGTTATTTATTTTTCAGCATTCACCTGCTTTATCTTATTGCATTATATACATAAGATTGCCGTATCTGCTGGTTCTGTTTGTTGGTTGGGAGTCACAAGAGGTAAAAGGCCCAATACACATGCTATGAGTGAACTTTAGGACACCTAGGAATAGAGTGATTCATGGGAAGCGGGTGGTATGGCACCACTTAGCGGAACATGGTATCACGAGCAGTTCAGATTCTGATGGGGTATTATCGTTGCATACACCTGGTGTGCATATGATGATATTCTTGAAAGGATTGTTTATCCTGCATTTCTCTTGACCTTACCCTGGCCTAGATTACACTCGTGAGTGGGGTGGGAATGAATCGTTTACAGGTACTCATGGTGACTTGTTCTGTTGGTGACTATTGTTCGGTTCTCGCTGGTGACCGTTGGTTCTAAAGTATGGGTTCTGAGTTGATGACTGTGTTCTATGGTTCTCGGTTCCGAATTCATGCCGAAGTGCTGATCCGGTATTATATTCCTCAGTGGGTTTCTCTCCAGACAGTCAACCTGACAGATGTTCAAGCGGGTCCAGCAATCCTGATTGACATGCCTTTGCATTGCATAACATCATCTGCATATTTGCATCCAACATCTCATGCTTATTCATTTGCAGGGTATTCCCTTTCAAAAGGGGGGGGGGGTGCCTTAAAATTGAATAAGCAGTGCATCGCATACCATGCATACTAACCCTTGTTTGTTTTGCAGGTGTCACCGTAGTGTCTAATGTTTGTTCCCTGTCTGGGGCATTATTGGTCCCAAGCGAGTCCACAGGTACCCGACAAAGGAAAAATCGTCCGCAACTAGCGATGGACCAAGTACAGAAAGAGCTGGCTGATATACGTGAAAAGATGGATCAGTTCATGACATTGATGACTGGTATGGCAGAAGGCCAAGAAAAGCTGAGGGAATTGGTTGAGCAACCGAGGTCCGATCCAGAGGTAGAGATACCAAATGCTGAGGGAAACCCTGGTAACCCTGGGAACACTGATAACCCTGTGAACACTGGTAACGCGGGTAACGCAAATACTGATGGAAACCCGGGTAATGTTGGCAACACGGGGAATGTTGGAAATGGCATTGGCGGAAGGTACAATGTGAATCTAGGAATTCGGATTAACGGGCGCCCCGTTACTGAGGATTATCAGTATGGTCAATTCTCTTTGCACGACAAAGCCCACGAGACCACTCGCTGTATGGATGAGCTTGCTGAGAAGCTCAAATCTTTGGAGTCTCAAAATTCCTTAGGTTTTGATGTCACAAATCTTTGTCTGGTTCAGGGAGTAAGGATTCCTCACAAGTTCAAACCCCTACTTTTGAGAAATACAATGGGGCTTCTTGCCTACACACTCATCTCCAATCTTATTTGGGAAGGTTGGGAGCTCACACGGAAGATGAAAAGCTGTGGATGTACTATTTTGAAGACAGTCTAACTGGAGCTTCTCGTGAATGGTATTCTCATTTGTCCCGTACTACCATCAAGAGCTGGAAAGACTTGGCAGAGGCTTTTGTCAAGCAATATCAATACAATTTGGACATGGCTCCAAATCGGATCTTGTTGCAAGGAATGTCTCAGAATGCCAAGGAGACCTTTAGAGAATATGCTCAGCGTTGGAGACAAATTGCTGCGTCCGTCCAACCCCCTATGTCTGAAAGGGAGATGGCGAACATGTTCATGAACACTCTTCAAGGCAATTATATTGAGAGATTGGCTGCTTACCCGTCAATCAGCTTTGCAGAGATAGTAATTGGTGGAGAAAGAATCGAGAGTCTGTTGAAGATGGGCCAAATTCAAGACAATAGTGCTTCCAAGAAACCGTTTGTTGGTAACGGTCAGCGAAGAAGAGAAGGCGAGACAAGCGTTGTGTATGCCGGCAGAGGCAGGGGCAGAGGACGCCCTAATTATTATCAAGATCAAGTGGCCGCAGTCACTATTCCTACACCTTCTTCTCAACCTCAACAGCAACCGCAGTATCATCCGCAACAGCAACCCAGGTACAACAATCAACAACAAGGAGGTAATCCGGGTCAGCAGAGGCACTATCAACAACGTCCAAGGCAGACGGACCGGGTCATTGAGCCAATCCCAATGCCTTATTCTGTATTACTCCCCAGGCTGATTGACCTGAATCTGGTTACGTTAAGAACTCTGGCCCCACCAATCGATCCCAATAATTTGCCTAGAGGTTATGATGTCAACGCCAAATGTGCTTTTCACTCCAACGCACATGGCCATACTACAGATAATTGCAAGGCTCTCCATCTAAAAGTACAAGATTTGAGAGACGCCAAGGCTATTAATTTTTCTCCGGTGCCTAATGTTATCCAAAACCCGATGCCAGCCCACGGAAAGGATTAATGTTGTTGATAGCGGGAAAATTTTGAATTTGGTTTCTGATGTGACTAAAGTAAAGACTTCGCTATCGGTGGTCAAAGACCGACTTTTGAAAGGACAGATTTTCCCGGGCTGTGGGGGAGAGTGTAGAAATTGTAAACCTGCCGAGAACGGATGTGACAGTTTGAGAAGGGGTATTCAGCAACTGATAGATGAAGGTTGTCTTCAGTTCGATCAGACCCTTCCAGTGAAGAATGATGTGTCGACAGTGACGTTTTATTTCACTCCTGAAGAAATATATGTTCCCGAGAGACACGCTCCGACAACAGTTTATTTCCCAGAAAGTATAGAAACCAACAACGGTAAACATCGAAAGTCCAACACCAGTTATAATTTACTCTAACAGCCCTCAACCGGCTTTGGTTAGTCCGGTCACCATCACGGTACCAGGACCTGTTCCGTATGAGAAAGACAGTGCTATCCCGTGGCACTATGGGGATGATATCTACTGCCAAGGGAAGAAAGTTAACAGGGAAGACATTGACATTGGTAGCTCCGCTGTAGACAATGTTGGAGGAGTTGGTGGCTTCACTCGCAGTGGACGCCTGTTTGCACCATCAACATTGCGCACGAATACTCCAAGGCTAAAGGAAAACAGGTAGCCACCGAAGAGGTTACTACTGAGGAAGCTCCTCCTAAGACCGCATTCGAGAAGGAAGTGGATGAGTTTATGAGGATTATCAAGAAAAGTGACTACAAGGTAGTCGACCAGCTAAATCAGACACCATCAAAGATCTCCATTCTCTCATTATTGATGTGCTATGAGGCTCACAGAGTAGCCTTGTTGAAAGTACTGATTATGGCCTATGTTCCACCAGAGATAACTTTTAACCAGCTGGAGTCGGTAGTTTCAAATGTAAACGCTGGCCATGGGCTAGGTTTCACCGACTATGACCTGACATCTGAGGACAGGAATCACAACAAAGCCTTGCATATCACAATGGAATGCAAAGGGGTGGTGCTTTCCCATGTTTTGGTTGATACGGGCTCTTCTCTGAATATTCTTCCAAAGAAAGTCTTAATGAAGTTGGATTGCGATGGCATCATCCTAAGGCCAAGTAACTTAGTTGTGCGGGCTTTTGATGGCTCTAAGAGAGCTGTTTTTGGCGAAGTTGAGTTGCCTGTTAAGATTGGACCGCAGGTGTTCAAGAGCACCTTTTATGTGATGGATATCCAGCCTGCCTATAGTTGTCTGCTAGGTCGGCCCTGGATTCATGCTGACGGTGTTGTTACTTCTACCCTCCACCAGAAGCTCAAATATGAACTAGAGGGTCAGGTCATCGCTGTCTGTGGGGAAGAGGATATTTTTGTTAGCCACCTGTCTACCTTTAAATATGTGGAGATGGATGGTGAGATGCATGAGATGTTGTGTCAGGGCTTCGAAGCCATAAACATCAGTGAGGTCGCGCCGAAAGCTGTTTTTTCACCTAAGACTGAGAAGGTCGGGACTTCTATCTCTTCATACAAGCAAGCTGTTGAAGTGGTTAAAGCTGGTAATGCCCAAGGCTGGGGAAAATTTGTGGAGCCAGTCATCAGAGAAGACAAGTTTGGATTGGGGTTTACTCCGGAGTCTCAGAAGAATGAAGCCGATAATTTCTCCAGCGGGGGTTTGGTTTCTCCCCACATCATCAATGCTGCAGATGAAGACAAGGCTGACAACGATTGTGACTTAGATAGCTGGATTCGACCGTGTGTCCCGGGAGAAAAGCTCAACAATTGGTCGTCTGAAAAAGTCGTCCGGGTTACTCTACTGAAAGAGTAATTTTTATTGTTTTCCGTTTTACATGCATAATAAAGTCTTACACTTTGCCCAAGGTATAATCTCATCTGTAGGGCCATCCATTTAGTCGCATTTCGTAATTATTTTCATCATCAATAAAGGACAGCTTTTGCAAATAATTTTGTGTTCTCTTTCTTTCAGTTACTTTCTACTTTTACAGAAAAACAATAAAAAATGGCAATGTTTCTTTTTTTTCGTTTTCTTTCCTTTCCAAAAAAAAATCTCGCATGATCCTCCATCGTGCAGAGATGACCACCCGGATCTCACTGCTAACGACACTGCTATGGCCAAGTATGACTTCGACAATCCTATCTATCAAGCCGGAGAAGGGGTTGAGGAAGATTGTGAATTGCCTGAAGAGTTAGCCAGGTTGTTGAAACAGGAGGACCGAGCTATTACACCTTATCAGGAGGTGATTGAGACCGTCAACATTGGCACCGAAGACAACAAGAAAGAGATCAAGATCGGGGCTAGTCTACAGGCCGAGGTGAAAGAACAGTTGATCAGTATGCTTCGTGAGCATGTCGACATCTTTGCTTGGTCCTATTAAGAAATGCCAGGTTTGGATACAAACATCGTTGTGCACAGGTTACCGTTGAATGAAGATATGCCGCCTGTGAAGCAGAAGTTACGCCAAACTCATCCTGACATGGCGATGAAAATCAAAGAAAGCGGTAAAATGCGGGAAAGATAAAGGATCATGTACTTGACTATGTTAGAAAGGTCAATGGGTTGTGTGCTCGGTCAGCATGACGAGTCAGGTCGAAAAGAGCATGCAATATACTACCTTAGCAAAAAGTTTACCGACTGTGAACAAAGATACTCATTGCTCGAGAAAACTTGTTGCGCTTTGGCATAGGCTGCTCGCCGACTAAGACAGTATATGTTTACTCACACGACTCTATTGATATCAAAGGTGGGTCCAGTCAAGTATATTTTTGAAAAGCCGACGCTTACCGGAAAGGTTGCTAGGTGGCAAATGATACTTATAGAGTATGACATCCAATACACCTCACAAAAAGCCATCAAAGGAAGTGTCTTGTCAGACTATCTTGCAGAGCAATCGATTGATGATTACCAACCTATGAGGTTCGACTTTCCTGATGAGGACATCATGTTTCTCAAATCGAAAGATTGCGAGGAACCTCTCCCGGAGGAGGGGCCTGACCCTGAATCCAAATGGATTATGATGTTTGATGGGGCGGTCAACGTCAATGGTCGCGGAGTTGGTGCAGTGTTGATCACGCCGGAGGGGGTTCATATGCCATTTTGTGCCAGAATAACCTTTCCCTGCACCAACAATGAAGCCGAATACGAAGCTTGTATCCTAGGACTTGAGGAAGCCATCAGCTTACGGATTAAAACCCTAGATATATACGGGGATTCAGCTTTGGTCATCAATCAAACCAACGGGAAATGGTATACACATCAGCCTCATTTGGTTCCTTACAGAGACTACACGAGAAGATTGTTGACTTTCTTTACGACGGTGAAGCTGCATTACATTCCTCGTGAAGAAAACCAATTTGCTGATGCTTTGGCTACCTTGTCTTCGATGATTAAGGTGCTATGTGGGAACTACGTACCCAAAATTGATGTATCCCGGCTTGATATAACCGCCTATGTCGGGAGTATCAAGTTGGTGAAGTGGTACTCAAAAGAATTCTTCCTCCCAACACGGATCACAGGGGCAAATGGACACCGAACTATGAGGGTCCATACGTGGTTGAAAGGGTTTTCTCTGGCGGAGCTTTGATGCTAACAACCATGGATGGCGAAGACTTCCCATCCCCTATCAACTCAGACGCAGTTAAAAAAATACTTCGCATAATTGACCCGCTGGACAAAAGAAAGAGAGTCCAGGCAAAAAAGGGCATCCCGACGAACCAAAAAAAAATGAATAAAGAGGTTCGGGCAAAAATTAGGGATATAAAAATAAAAAATGTACACCCGGTGAGTCGAAAACCCGAAAGGGTGGCTCAGGCAAAAATGGGTATCCCGGTGGATTGAAAACCCAAAAGGGCGATCCAGGCAAAAGTTAGGGAATAAGCGAATGACAACAATCTGAGTTCATCTGTGTTATATCACCGTTTCATTCAATCCGGCAATCTTCGAAGGTTAAAAGATCGACTAATCATCCACTTTAGAAGGCAAGATGAGATGAGCAGAGCGTCTTGAGGTCATACGAGCCATAGCAGAGTCGAAACTCAGTGGGACCCGTATCTACATTGCCATTAGAATAGTTTTCTTTTGTTCAATTTATAGCGATCACCTCTTTTCAGGGATCAGCTTCCTGATGTACTCGCCTATTCCTGGCACAAATTTTTCAACCAATAAAAGTCGAATAATTCAGCTAAAGAGCCTCTTTATTTTTCATTTATCAGTTTGTTTGCAAAAGATGTCTGAATTCTTGATGAAACATATTGCATCTGAACATAATGGCGGCTTTTGCAGATGATTTGCACAGGAAAACACTTAAAATTGCTTTGAATGTGCTTAATCCCGGACGGTGAATTCAAACCGAGAAATTCCCCTGGGACATACGTGTGTGTTTGCAGGTCACAGGAACCGGATGCCAAGTCATGAATCCTCATCCCCAAGCGGTTGATAAAGTCTCTCCTCAGCAGAGCATGTCCCCCCAGTAGAGTTGCACCTTGTATCCCCAACAACAGAGGAGTAGTTGCATACCCAATAAACAAAAGGGGGTGTCCTCAGTGTTCATCTCATTCCCCAGCAGATTTATTTTTAACAGATTTGTTTTGATCCTCCGCCTGAGGACGATTAGCAAGTTCATATCCCCAACAAAGGTCGATTCCTACGACATTTCCCCAGGAAGTGCTTTCCCCACAGACTCTCCTTACAGAGCCTCGCCAAACAAAGTTTCCATAGTTGATACTTCCCTAGCAAGGTCAACTTTCCTGAAAAAAGCCGATTTATTTTCGGTGGCTCCCCGGTCCCGGCAGACGGATCATTCCCCACAGAGCATTCAAGGATTGATGCAGCGATCCGTTCCCTACCAGAGTTTGCTTCCCCAAGCAGATTTCTTTTTGCACCATGCATAACATTTGCATTTGCATTTGCATATCAAGCATACACATAAGCTGATAAATGGTTTCTTCAAAGCAGACTGAAGAATTACTTTACAACCAAAGTCATGAGATCCAGCCAGAGGATCAAGTGTGTGTGATCCAGCACGAGGGTCATTTCGATGATTCAGCCTGAGAATCGTTTTCCAATGAGCCAGCCTAAGATTCAATTTGAAGATTCAACCAGAGAGTCGCCTACAAGCGTTATCTCCCCAGCAAGCCAGCTGGAGGAGTAGATTGACAGCTCAACAGAAAATCAGCCTACAAGAGGATCCAGCCCGCGGATCGCAATTTAAAAACAAAATCTAATTGAAGAGTCGTTACAACATGTTCTAGCCTGAAGAATATGTACGAAGCCCAAAAGTGGAGTATTCTCGGAGCTGCATATCTAACATGAAGGTTAGGTGTAGATTTAGAAAGAGGGTCAACCAGCGGATGCCTCAGATGCGAGATCCTGATGATGGGAATTTATCATCAAAGCGAAGTAGATCTGGCCAGAAGATTGAATTCAGGTCTAGCCCGAAGACCAGAAATAGATTCAGCCAGAGAATCAAAGAGAATAGATTCGGCCAGAGAATCGAAACAAAGTAGATCTAGCCAGAAGATCGAGGTAGATCTAGCCAGAAGATCGAAGTCGATTCAGCCAGAGAATCGAAGAGAATAGATTCGGCCAGAGAATCGAAACAAAGAAGATCTAGCCAGAAGATCGAAGAAGATCTAGCCAGAAGATCAAAGAAGATCTAGCTAGAAGATTAAAACCGTATCCAGCCCGAGGATCAAAATTAATATCCAACCAGAGGACTAAATTGAGTATAGATTCAGCCAGAGGATCGAAACTCCAGGTTAAGTTAGAAGACTGATTCTGATTCAGCCAGAGGATCGGAAGAGAAATAAACAGCGCAGTGTATTTCAGCATTTTTGTGGTGTTCTCAGAGCGCAAATTTTCGGGCTGTCTTTGGTATTCAATCACAGCTGACCCTGTTTGTCTGATAAGTTGTTCGCTTTCATCCTGGTCGGGTTAGCTGATGACTGAATAGGGGCAACCGTAACACCCCAAAATTTTCCCTCCTCATTCTTGCATTCATTTTTAGGTCATTTAACATTTCACATTGCATTTCATCATTAGATACATTGCATTTCATCATGTCAATCGGGATTAGGTCCAAGAAGCTTGAACATCATCCAGGACACTTTGTGGGTTCTATTCAGATAATCAGTCAACACAAGGGAAGGACTTGAGTTACTTCCAACAGGGGTCTATTCGTCAGTCAAAACGTTATTTAGGGAAGGAATTTCTTGAACTGTCATTCTCGCTAGACGAAGCCCACGTGTTTTAAAAAAATAAATAAATAAATAAATAAATAAATAAATAAATAAATAAAATAAAATAAATAAATAAATAAATAAATAAATAAATAAGATATAACAGAAAATTTTTGGACTTGGGCCTCTCTCATTTGAGCCTAAAGGTCCACAAAAATCAGGTTATAAATTCAGAGTTTCAGTGAAACAAAAGGTCATTCTATTCCTATAACCCTGGCTGGGAAAAAGATAGTGAGAGAAGAGCTAACAGAGTTCAGAGCAACCTCCAGAGACTGAAGGGAACTCATCTGGAAAGAACCAATTCCATCTCATATAAACCCTCAGATTGCTTTGCAAACCCAACCGGGAAATTCGATTTCATTCGATCTCTCCAGTCAAGTTTGCCTTATTCCCATTACTTTATGCTTTTAATTTGAATGCTCTAAATGTATGAGGTATTATGGGTGAATTTGATACCCTTTTGATGCATGTGTTTGACAAGAGGTTTAGGCCTTCTACCCTTGGTTCCTTTTTGTGAATTTTAATGGCATGATTCATGTGGTTACATTTTGATTTAGGGGCAACTCTTGATTACCCTATCTTGTTTCTCTAACCTGTTTGTTGAGTTTTGTTTTGTGATGGCTCATATGACTCTTGCAGAGATGGCTTGCCTGGTGTTCCACTTTATTTGTGGGATACCACTTGGAGGTTTATCCCGATTACCTGTACTGACTCACTTTCTTTGATGGTGCTAGCTTGAGAGATCTCTGGGTTTCTTATCTCTTTACTTGTTGTTGCTTCGGATCTTTATCCGTGTGGTAGATCTCTTAACCCCTTTTATCTTTCCCGCATTTTACTACTTTTTGCCTAAAGACCTCCATGAAGAGGCAATTGATGGATAAAAGGGATTAGTAGTCAATCCCCCGTTATTCAATGATATCATTACGCACGGTATTTATGGCCAACCAGAGAAAGTCGTGATACTCATTAAGCAAACTTGATGTCACAATCTCCATGTGGCCAAAATCCACATCATAACCAAGCATGTATATGTAAAGCATTTTCCAAACATATGTCTTTTTCTCATAAGGAGTCAAAGCCTTTCGTTTTTGAAACGAGTACAAATATTGTTGAGTTCTTTATCAACATGAAGCCTCTCTTATTCTTTATTCTGGAAATTGAGGATGTCACTAATAAATACGGAGAGTAACTCAAATGTGGGTAAAGAAAAAGGAACCTAGATATCATGAATTGAATATTGTATGAAGAGTAAATGGACGATTCTAAAATTGCAATGTTATGGAACACAACCTAGAGTAAAATTAAACCAACTTGGAGGTTAATAAAAGGTTAAGAATTTCCCATGTGTTTGAACTAAATATTGCTAGAGAAGATGGGATTAGTATTAAAATTTTAGGGTGAGAGATGTGATGGTTGACTTTGGTCAACTGGTTGACCAAAAAGTTAACAGCTGGCCAAGAGTCGACTTTTGTAAAAACAGATTTTTTCATTTTATATCTCTTTTGTGATGAAAATTGTGTATGTTAATGAATGAATGCCTATTTATCTGAATGAAATGTCCATGATTTTCTGAATGAATTTTACCTAAAACCAGGTGTTATCCATAACTTTAAAACACTTGAACCATGGAGAACATAAATGCGTCATATGATTAAAGTGTAAAACAAATAGATGAATCAGAAGTTAATGTACTACTATGCGCCCTGAATCACAATATAACAATGAGAAACAGTGGTCCACAAGACCAAGAAACCATGTGATTATGAACCATGAATCAATAACTATTGACTTATGACCTTGAAGACACCAAGAGACATAAGTCAACTGTAACACCCCGATAATAATATGTATTTATTTAAATTAAATTAATAATATGTTTATTAATTTAATTAGAATATTTGAATTATTATTATTATTTTGGAATAATAATTATTGGGATAATTATTTATTGGAATAATATATAAGTTGGAATTTAGAAAAATCCCATTTTTGGTAAAAAGGTTAATTTCACGTGAAAAGGGAAAAGAGGCGGAAAGGGCAAAAAGCAAAAGAACGAAGGTTGAAGGAAAGGAAAGCTTGGAGCTCAGAGACTGCCGGATTAACTCAGGTAAGGGGGGTTTATCATCGGTTAACGGGTATTATATGATAATATGTCATGGGTAGTGATAGACCATTGTTTTACCTCTGATTAGATTGTTGTATGCTGGAAATCTGAATTTTTGGGATGAACGAAATTGGGTGATAATCGAAAGAAATTCGTAGGAATTGTATGTGATAATGTTATGAGTTGTGAAATAGAATAGGGAATGATTCGGGTTAGATGATATGAGTGATTTCTGAGTAAATGTGGACTGTGGAAGGTTAGATCGAATAGAACTCGTAGCAGGAAAAACCATAGCAGATCTGGAAATCTGGCTTCTGGTCATACGCGTATGGCACTAGGCAATACGCGTATGAGATGTTGGTACGCGTATGGGGGGAAGCCTTACGCGTATGGGAGAAAAAGATGATATTTTGAACGTAAATTGGTCTCTGTTGGTACGCGTAATGGGAAGTTGTTACGCGTAGCGTACGCGTATGGGATAGGTGGTACGCGTATGAGTTGGGCGAGGAAATGCGCAATACGCGTAAGAGAGTAGGCATTACGCGTATGGAGTTGGCCAGATTTGGGCAATACGCGTATGGCATGGACAGTACGCGTATGGGCAGAGTTGGGATTTTCCTGAACTGTTGTTGTGCAGTTTTTGGTTGTTTAGGCTGAGTGATGTACTTAGCTGAGATATGATGTTGTAGGGATCATTTCCCGTTGTTTTGAGTGGTATAGGTATTAGTAGAGCGGGCTAATACTGTGGTTGATTATGTGGCATGATATGATGTGCTTTTGTGATTAATTATGTTGATAATGTGTGATGGTATACATGATGATGTGAATGCATACGTTTGTGAATAGACTGTATTATGACTTAGAGTGTGAGCATGTGTCTATTCTTGATTATTGTTGATGTTGCATTGCTAGGTGATTAGCATGCATGTTGTGGCCCATTTGGGGTGGTAGCTAATTCCCATGGTGAGGAATTAGTGAGTATATCATTTGATTGTTGTTGCTGATGTTTGCATGCTAGGTGATTAGCGTGCATTTCATGGCCCATTTGGGGTGGTAGCTAATTCCCATGGTGAGGAATTAGTGAGTGAGTCACTATGTCTCAAATGAGTGGGACTAGTGAGCTTGGTAGCCGTGCCTGGATTTGGACGGTGAGGTTGAACTATATGTTCACAACATAGTCGGTACCGCATGCATAGAGTCTCATTGCATAATGAATGTATGGCATATAATATGAATGGATGTATTCCAGTATTATATGTGTATTGTGTGTTGTGTTATTGATGTTGAATATGGTTGAGAATCTACTGTTGAGTATGATATTTGAACGAATATTGCTGTTGCTGAATGCGTAGTCTGATTAGGGTGAATTAATGTGTTAATTACTTGGCATTACATATTGTTCTATAATGCTTATTATATTGATTGAGGAACTCACCCTTACGCCTATTTTTCAGGTAACGAGAACTGAGTTGAGTAGAAGCTAATGCTTGGAGTCTAGAGTAGTTTCTTATGGGTCATGCTCTGATAGATGTAACATCGGGAGGGGATGTTTTAATTAATTTGATTTCTGTTGTTGAATGATTGACATGTATTGTGTTACATGTTTTACATTGATGTTGAATTGATTCCGCTGCGATTTATGCAAAGAATCTTATTTTGATTAAAGAAATGAGCATGACAGGATATTTTGATAATTGGTGTGAAATGATTGTGTGACACCCTTCGGGGCATAATTACTCTGATGAATATATATTGTTATTTTAATTATAATAATTTGGGGTATTTAGAAGGGTGTTACATTAGTGGTATCAGAGCATAGTCGGTCGAGTCGAGTCGTAATTTTTCTGTTTCCCCTGTACGGGATAGGTGTTGTGTAACCCTATCAGTACTTATTGTTTTAGCTTGTTGGGTTTTCAGAATAGAGATGGCTGGAAGAGGTAGAGATGATGCTGCGATTGCTGAGGCTCTGGGTATGCTAGCTGGAGTACTTGGAGGGAATCCAAATGTTGTGGGAATGGGAGCTGCTCGTCAGTTGAGTGAGTTCCAGAAGAACAATCCTCCAATGTTCAAAGGAGCATACGATCCAGATGGTGCTCAGAGGTGGTTGAAGGAGATAGAGAGGATCTTCAGAGTAACTGAGTGTGCTGATAACCAGAAGGTCAGGTTCGGTACACATATGCTGTCAGAGGAAGCTGATGATTGGTGGGTTGCTACCCGCACTGAGTTGGAAACTGCTGGAGATGCTGAGATTTCTTGGGCTGTGTTCAGAGAGAGATTTCTGAGGAAGTATTTTCCCGAGGATGTCAGAGGAAAGAAGGAGATAGAGTTCTTGGAATTGAAGCAGGGTAACAGGTCTGTTACGGAGTATGCTGCTAAGTTCACAGAGCTGTCGAAGTATTATACTCCCTATGCTGAGGCTGCTGGGGAATTTTCAAAGTGTGTGAAGTTTGAGAACGGGTTGCGTCCCGAGATCAAGCAGGCTATTGGATATCAAAGGATTAGAGTGTTTTCTGATTTGGTTGACTGTTGCAGGATTTTTGAACAGGATTCCAAAGCCAGAGCAGAGAGCTATCAGCAGAGGGTTGATAGGAAGGGTAAGAATCAGGTTGATCGTGGGAAACCGTATGCAGCTGGCAAAGGTTTCCAGAGGCAGAGTGGGATGAAGAGGCCTGGTGGGGGAGATTCTAGTGCTCCTGCTAAGTGTTACAGATGTGGTCAGGCTGGACATCGTATCCATGAGTGTACCAGTAATGAGAAGAAGTGTTTCAAATGTGGAAAAGGTGGTCATTTGGCTGCGGATTGCCGATTGAAGACTGTGACTTGCTTCAACTGTGGAGAGGTGGGTCATATCAGTCCACAGTGCCCTAAGCCGAAGAAAGAGAATCAGTCGGGAGGCAAGGTTTTTGCTTTATCAGGTTCTGAGGCTTTTGCAGATGATCGTTTGATCCGAGGTACGTGTTATATTAATGGCTTTCCTCTTATAGCTATTATTGACACAGGTGCGACTCATTCTTTTATATCGTTGGATTGTGCTGTGAAACTTAAGTTAGAGATATCTGAGATGCTTGGTAGTATGGTGATTGATACTCCTGCGAAGGGTTCAGTGACTACTACTTCTGTTTGTCTGAGTTGCCCTTTGAGTATTTTTGGTAGGGATTTTGGGATAGACCTTGTGTGTCTTCCATTAGTGCAGATTGATGTTATTCTGGGTATGAACTGGTTGGTGTTTAACCGAGTCTATATCAACTGTTTTGATAAGACTGTGATATTCCCTGAGATTGAGGAAGGAAAGAGTTTGTTTCTATCAGCAAGGCAAGTGAATGAGGAAGTAGCAAATGGGGCAGAGTTGTTTATGCTGTTAGCGACTTTGGAGGCTAAAGATAAACTGGTGATTGGCGATCTAGCTGTGGTGTGTGATTTCCCTGATGTGTTTCCGGAAGAAGTGAATGAATTACCGCCAGAGCGTGAAGTTGAGTTCTCGATTGATTTGGTACCTGGTACTAGACCGATATCGATGGCTCCGTACCGTATGTCTGCTGTTGAGCTAGCTGAATTGAAGAGTCAGTTGGAAGATTTGTTGGATAAGAAATTTATTCGTCCGAGTGTGTCACCGTGGGGTGCACCAGTGCTATTGGTTAAGAAGAAGGAAGGTACTATGAGGTTGTGTGTGGACTACAGGCAATTGAATAAAGTGACGATCAAGAATCGGTATCCTTTACCGAGGATTGATGATTTGATGGATCAATTGGTTGGTGCTAGTGTGTTCAGCAAGATAGACTTGAGATCTGGGTATCATCAGATACGTGTGAAAACTGAAGATATTCAGAAGACTGCTTTCAGAACGAGGTATGGACATTATGAGTATTCTGTAATGCCTTTCGGTGTGACTAATGCACCTGGAGTATTTATGGAGTATATGAATAGGATTTTCCATCCGTACCTAGATCAGTTTGTGGTGGTGTTTATTGATGACATTTTGGTGTACTCGAAATCTGAAGAAGAGCATGTTGAGCATTTGAGAGTGGTTTTGGGGGTTCTACGAGAAAAGAAGCTATTTGCTAAACTATCTAAGTGTGAATTTTGGTTAGAAGAAGTTAGTTTTCTTGGTCATGTGATTTCAAGAGGTGGCGTGGCTGTTGATCCTTCTAAGATAGAAGCGGTATCTAAGTGGGAAGCTCCGAAGTCAGTTTCTGAAATAAGAAGTTTTCTTGGACTGGCAGGTTACTATAGGAAGTTCATTGAGGGATTTTCCAAGTTGGCGTTACCGTTGACAATGTTGACTAGAAAGGGGCAAGCGTTTGTTTGGGACTCAAAATGTGAAGAAGGTTTCCAAGAGTTAAAGAGAAGGTTGACTACTGCTCCTATTCTGATATTACCGAGTTCGTCGGAACCATTTGAGGTTTACTGTGATGCTTCATTGTTGGGTTTGGGTGGTGTATTGATGCAGAATAAGCAGGTTATAGCTTATGCTTCGAGACAGCTGAGGGTTCATGAGAGGAACTATCCGACGCATGATTTAGAGTTGGCAGCTGTGGTATTTGTTCTGAAGTTGTGGAGGCATTATTTGTATGGGTCAAGATTTGAAGTTTTCAGTGACCATAAAAGTTTAAAGTATTTGTTTGATCAGAAAGAGCTGAATATGAGACAGAGGAGATGGTTAGAATTTCTGAAAGATTATGATTTTGGTTTGAATTACCATCCGGGTAAAGCAAACGTGGTGGCTGATGCATTGAGTCGGAAATCATTGCATATGTCTATGTTAATGGTTAAGGAATTGGACTTAATTGAGCAGTTTAGAGACTTGAGTTTGGTGTGTGAGAGTACTCACAATAGTGTTAAACTGGGAATGTTGAAGTTAACAAGTGGTATTTTGGATGAGATCAGAAAGGGTCAGAAATCCGATGCACTTTTGGTTGATAAGCTGACTTTAGTGAATCAAGGTCAGGGTGGTGAATTCCGAGTTGATGAGAATGGTGTTTTGAGATTTGGTGACCGGGTGTGTATTCCGGATGTTGCCGAGCTTAAGAAGAGTATTCTTGAAGAAGGACACCGTAGTGGCTTGAGTATTCATCCTGGAGCTACGAAGATGTATCATGATTTGAAAAGGTTATTTTGGTGGCCGGGAATGAAAAGAGAAATTGCAAGTTTTGTGTATTCCTGTTTGACTTGTCAGAAGTCGAAGATTGAGCATCAGAAGCCGTCTGGGCTAATGCAACCGTTGGCTATTCCAGAGTGGAAGTGGGATAGTATCAGTATGGATTTTGTTTCTGGTTTACCGAGGACAAGTAAGAATTTTGAGGCTATTTGGGTGATTGTTGATAGATTGACGAAGTCGGCTCATTTCATTCCGATCAGAATGGATTATCCGTTAGAGAGGCTAGCCGAGTTGTATATTGAGAAGATTGTAAGTTTGCATGGTATTCCGTCGAGTATTGTTTCGGACAGAGATCCTAGATTTACATCAAAGTTCTGGGAAGGTTTGCAGAGGGCTTTGGGAACTAAGCTGAGATTGAGTTCTGCATATCATCCGCAGACTGATGGTCAGACTGAGAGGACGATTCAGTCGTTAGAGGATCTTTTGAGGGCTTGTGTTTTGGAGAAGGGAGGTGCTTGGGACGGTTATTTGCCTTTGATTGAGTTTACCTACAACAATAGTTTTCATTCGAGCATTGGTATGGCACCGTTTGAAGCTTTGTATGGTAGGAGATGTCGGACACCTTTATGTTGGTATGAGTCCGGTGAGAGTGCTGTAGTTGGACTGGAGATTGTTCAACAAACTACGGAAAAGATTAAGATGATTCAGGAGAAGATGAGGATTGCTCAGAGTCGTCAGAAAAGTTATCATGACAAGAGAAGGAAGTCACTTGAGTTTCAAGAGGGAGACCATGTGTTTCTTCGTGTTACTCCGATAACTGGTGTTGGTCGAGCTTTGAAGTCGAAGAAGTTGACACCTCGATTTATTGGTCCTTATAAGATTTTGGAGAGGATAGGAGAGGTAGCCTATCGTATCGCTTTACCGCCGTCGCTTGCGAATTTGCATGAGGTTTTCCATGTGTCTCAGTTGAGGAGATACATTCATGATCCGTCGCATGTAGTCCAAGTAGATGATGTACAGTTGAGAGATAACCTGACTGTTGAAACATCACCTATGAGGATCGAGGATCGAGAGTTGAAGCAGTTGCGGGGTAAAGAGATTGCCTTGGTGAAGGTAGCTTGGGGAGGGCCAGCAGGTGGCAATGTGACTTGGGAACTCGAGAGTCAGATGAAGGAGTCTTATCCGGAGTTGTTCGCTTGAGGTATGTTTTCGAGGACGAAAACTCTTTTAGTGGGGGAGAGTTGTAACACCCCGATAATAATATGTATTTATTTAAATTAAATTAATAATATGTTTATTAATTTAATTAGAATATTTGAATTATTATTATTATTTTGGAATAATAATTATTGGGATAATTATTTATTGGAATAATATATAAGTTGGAATTTAGAAAAATCCCATTTTTGGTAAAAAGGTTAATTTCACGTGAAAAGGGAAAAGAGGCGGAAAGGGCAAAAAGCAAAAGAACGAAGGTTGAAGGAAAGGAAAGCTTGGAGCTCAGAGACTGCCGGATTAACTCAGGTAAGGGGGGTTTATCATCGGTTAACGGGTATTATATGATAATATGTCATGGGTAGTGATAGACCATTGTTTTACCTCTGATTAGATTGTTGTATGCTGGAAATCTGAATTTTTGGGATGAACGAAATTGGGTGATAATCGAAAGAAATTCGTAGGAATTGTATGTGATAATGTTAGGAGTTGTGAAATAGAATAGGGAATGATTCGGGTTAGATGATATGAGTGATTTCTGAGTAAATGTGGACTGTGGAAGGTTAGATCGAATAGAACTCGTAGCAGGAAAAACCATAGCAGATCTGGAAATCTGGCTTCTGGTCATACGCGTATGGCACTAGGCAATACGCGTATGAGATGTTGGTACGCGTATGGGGGGAAGCCTTACGCGTATGGGAGAAAAAGATGATATTTTGAACGTAAATTGGTCTCTGTTGGTACGCGTAATGGGAAGTTGTTACGCGTAGCGTACGCGTATGGGATAGGTGGTACGCGTATGAGTTGGGCGAGGAAATGCGCAATACGCGTAAGAGAGTAGGCATTACGCGTATGGAGTTGGCCAGATTTGGGCAATACGCGTATGGCATGGACAGTACGCGTATGGGCAGAGTTGGGATTTTCCTGAACTGTTGTTGTGCAGTTTTTGGTTGTTTAGGCTGAGTGATGTACTTAGCTGAGATATGATGTTGTAGGGATCATTTCCCGTTGTTTTGAGTGGTATAGGTATTAGTAGAGCGGGCTAATACTGTGGTTGATTATGTGGCATGATATGATGTGCTTTTGTGATTAATTATGTTGATAATGTGTGATGGTATACATGATGATGTGAATGTATACGTTTGTGAATAGACTGTATTATGGCTTAGAGTGTGAGCATGTGTCTATTCTTGATTATTGTTGATGTTGCATTGCTAGGTGATTAGCATGCATGTTGTGGCCCATTTGGGGTGGTAGCTAATTCCCATGGTGAGGAATTAGTGAGTATATCATTTGATTGTTGTTGCTGATGTTTGCATGCTAGGTGATTAGCGTGCATTTCATGGCCCATTTGGGGTGGTAGCTAATTCCCATGGTGAGGAATTAGTGAGTGAGTCACTATGTCTCAAATGAGTGGGACTAGTGAGCTTGGTAGCCGTGCCTGGATTTGGACGGTGAGGTTGAACTATATGTTCACAACATAGTCGGTACCGCATGCATAGAGTCTCATTGCATAATGAATGTATGGCATATAATATGAATGGATGTATTCCAGTATTATATGTGTATTGTGTGTTGTGTTATTGATGTTGAATATGGTTGAGAATCTACTGTTGAGTATGATATTTGAACGAATATTGCTGTTGCTGAATGCGTAGTCTGATTAGGGTGAATTAATGTGTTAATTACTTGGCATTACATATTGTTCTATAATGCTTATTATATTGATTGAGGAACTCACCCTTACGCCTATTTTTCAGGTAACGAGAACTGAGTTGAGTAGAAGCTAATGCTTGGAGTCTAGAGTAGTTTCTTATGGGTCATGCTCTGATAGATGTAACATCGGGAGGGGATGTTTTAATTAATTTGATTTCTGTTGTTGAATGATTGACATGTATTGTGTTACATGTTTTACATTGATGTTGAATTGATTCCGCTGCGATTTATGCAAAGAATCTTATTTTGATTAAAGAAATGAGCATGACAGGATATTTTGATAATTGGTGTGAAATGATTGTGTGACACCCTTCGGGGCATAATTACTCTGATGAATATATATTGTTATTTTAATTATAATAATTTGGGGTATTTAGAAGGGTGTTACATCAACGGCCTAGAAATGGCCAAGCAAATCCTCCTAATAAATTAGGGTTTATATGAATGCAGGATGCAATGGATGAATGCAGATGAATCCTAAGTCATGGGTCAAATGAAAAGTAAAAATGGGAGGGAAAATTTTGGGGTACAACAGCTGCCCCTATTTAATCTTCTTGAACCTGAATACAGGAATTGTGGGAGATTTTCATGTATTCGAGGTAGAAGAGGATTAAATACTATCTTGCCCAAAATTTTCCGGGCCCGGTGGTTGGCTTTATTGCTAGTGGGAAGAATATGTTTTATGCAGTGCACGATGTATGTTTATTTTTTATGATGCAAGTTTTTTTGTTGGTCGTATGTAGGGATGAGTTTTCATTGTGGTTTGAATTCCGACTCGTCATCGAGAATTAGAACATGGTTGCCGAGAGGTTTTAGTTGGTGCCAACGCTGCCATTATGGAATCCCCGCCTATTAAGGAACACTGAAAGGCTGGAGTCCCTACGGTGCCCCAGTCGATTGAATGTCACAGGTATCCCAGTAACACCATTATTGAGTCACCAATCACCTATCAGGTTTATTGGATTTCAACGGTAATGCAAATTGTTTCTCTTTAATGTAGCTTTTTATTATTCCTTGGATTTTTAAAGCATTATGTGAGTAAGACAAGCCAGTTATTTTGCATACAAAACATAGAACAAACACGTTTATTGGAACAAACTGAATTTTATTGATGTTGAATCTGTACATATGGTGAGTACAAGGATGCAAACGCCCTTAATGAGGACGTTGCAAAAATTGAAAAATAATTGAAATGGAAATGGGAAATATTTTTGTATGATTTTCTCCATTGATTACAACATTGGATTTAATCTACCATATAATCTAAATCCCAAGACCTTACTTCGGCTGATGGTGATTGGACCGGTCCTTGACCCTCTGATATCTAGCTTGTAACGTGTAGACTCAAGGATCATAGTCAATGCCTTTATCCCTAACTTTCTCCTGAATCTTTCAATTCTTTTTATCCACCGGGATGCTCCTTTTTGCCTAAGCCGCCCTTTCGGGTTTACTGCTTAGCGAGCTTAATATGTGTTCCCTAACTTTTGCATGGACATATCATTTTTTGCTCCATCGGGATAGCCATTTTTACCTAGATTCCCCTTGCAGCGGTTAATCTAGCGGGCTTTCATCATTTCTTTTTACACATAATATTTTTTGACTATGTCTGCATTCACTGGCGTCGGAAAATCTTCCCCATCCATTATCGTGAGGATTATAGACCCACCTGAGAAGGCCTTTTTTGACTCCAAAAGGTCCCTCATAGTTGGGAGTCCATTTTCCTCGCGGGTCTGAGTGAATGGCATAATACCTCTTGAGCACGAGGTCTCCAACGTGGTATGCACGAGGAAGAACCTTCTTATCGAAAGCTTATTTGAGACGTCTTTGGTATAACTGACCATGACAAACGGCCGTTAAACGCTTCTCTTCAATTAGATTCAGCTGGTCATACCGAGATTGAACCCATTCAGCTTCATCAAGATCTGCTTCCATGATGACCCTGAGTAAAGGAATCTCGACTTCGATTGGTAGGACGACCTCCATTCCATAGAACAGAGAGTATGGAGTTTCCCAGTTGATGTGCAGACTGAGGTTCTATAACCATGCAAAGCGAAAGGTAACATCTCATGCCAGTTCTTGTATGTCTTGACCATCTTCTTGACGATTCTCATGATATTCTTGTTAGCTACTTCCACGGTGCCATTCATCTTGGGCCGGTATGGTGAAGAGTTGTGGTGCTCAATCTTAAATTCTTCGCACAGCTACTTCATCATAGTGTTATTGAGGTTACTAGAGTTGTCAGTGATGATCTTGCTAGGTATTCTATAGCGGCAGATTATCTATTTCTTGATAAACCGGGTAACCACTTGGCAGATGACATTAGCATATGAAGCAGCCTCGACCCATTTCATGAAGTAATCAATAACGAGTAGGATGAATCGATGTCCATTGGAAGCTTTGGGCTCTATCATCCCAATCATATCGATGCCCCACATAGAAAAGGGCCATGGAGAAGTTAGAACATTCAACGGAGTTGGTGGCACAAAGATATTCTCACCATATATCTGGAACTTATGGCATCTTCTCACAAAGTTGTAGCAATCAACCTCCATTAATGTCCAATAATAACCAGCCCGAAGAATCTTCCTGGCCATAGTAGGACCCTTCACATGTACACCCTCACAACCGTCGTGTATGGACTTTATGATTGTACTAGCTTCATGTCTATCCACGCATCTGAGCAATACGGAATCATAATTCCTCTTGTATAGTACATCACCGTTTAGGAAGAACTTGGAAGAGAGTCTTCTCAGAGCCTTCTTATCGGTAATGGATATACCCTCGGGATATTGCTGTTTATCTAGAAACGTCTTTATGTCGTAGAACCACGTCGTCAAATTGATCGACCGTGATATCTTGTATCACGTGAGCGGTATTTAGAACTTTCAACAGTGCTTTGTGGTGAGCCTCGGAATTCAACAGCAAAGACAAAATTGATATTTTGGAAGGCGTTTGGTTTAACAGTTCAACAATCTTGAAGTCACTCTTCTTGATCAGTTTAAGGAATTCCTGACTTTCCTCAAAGGTGATACTCTTCTTGTGATCCTCAGACTGTTCTTTTTCAACCATCGACCCTTTACCCGTGGATGCTTCGGCCTTGACAACTTTATCATTGTTAATAACTTTCGTCAATACTGGAGCAATCGTCATTGTCGGAGTGGCGAGTACAGTTGCCCCTTCTTGCGGAGTCGGCGTAGGAGTTGCCTTCTCTTTAGGAGAGACAATTGTGGGTGCTGGAGATACCCTAGGAGTGTATTTAGGAGCGAATACACGACCGGTTCGAGTCATGCCTCCCGCTCTAGTGATGTTGACTATTTATGTATCAGGAATGCGGATATCGTTCCCTCCCAAATACGATATGGTCTCATAATTCCAAGGAACTGCCCTAGTATTCTGATACGGAAACGGAGTTGGAACACAGAAATGAATCGACTGAATCTTCTTGGGAGGAGCTTCAACCTTCTTCTTCCTATATCAGGTTGAAAATATTGCATTCCAGGTTGAGCATTAGGGGATTGAGGTGCCCCTATAGGCATGTACTGGGATGTAGGGTTCATCATCATGGGCACAGAGTTTGCCCCTGGGTAGCCAAAAGGGACGGTCGGGACCTGACCGGTGCTCGCAGCTTGAGAAGTCTGACTGGGAAGTTGAAAGTGGAGGCGCGGGCCTTGGTAGTGTTCTTCGTCATTAGGGAGGTCGTCAGGGACCTGACCCTAGTTGTCTTCCGGCTCAGCAACATTGATCGGAGTAGTTTGGAGAGTGGGGAGAACCCACGGGAAACCAGCATTTCCAGCAGCAACAGCAAGAGTTGGGTGAGGGAAGAAAGCTCCCCAACAAGCAAGGCTAGAAGCAAGGTGTGGGGGAATTCCCCACGGGTAGGCAGTAACAAGCCTAGCAAGGTCTGTGGGGACCACCTGACGGTTCCCAGAGTTAGGCACCACATTTTCCGCCAGAGGGTCGACGGTGGTGCCAGCAGCGATATTAGGAATGGTCACCCCAGCAGCACGGGTGACGTTGGCAGCAACAGAGGCAGGGTTCCTCTGAGACTGGAGGATCTCGAGGATGGTCTCCATATTTCCCCTGAATAGGTTCATCTCTCCTTGCACCTGGGCAAGGGATTCACGGACAGCAGCGTTGTCGGTTTCGTGTTCGGCCATGATTCTGGATTTGCTGGAACTTGTGTAGTATGGATGACGAGTCATCATTGTTGTTGTGGAAAAACAGGGGAGGTAAGAATTTTTTTTTCTGTCATCTTTATGCTATGAATGTAATAAATGCATGTTTAACAAGTAGAAAAAATCTTATTTCTAGGGTGCCGGTGTGCCAGTGTGCATACATAGTCATACAGTGAGCAGGGATAAGAAAACAGAAGTATTTCAACAAAATCCCTTTTATTTATTTGAAAGACAAACAATAAAAATTATTACAACTCGAGATAATTTTTATGCACTAGCATGGAGATCAGACTTGATCCTTTCCATAACAACCCTACATGCAGAAACAAAATGAAAAACAGTCTTCAGGGTGTTGTGAGGAAACATGTCAGCATAGGCCTTCTTCAATAACCCAGGAAGTTCCTCGAGTGATTGGCTAGCAAATTCGGCAAAGCGGGCATGTCTATTGGTCCAATACCAGGCATCCCTGATGAGGTTATGTATCAAGGAAAGACTCGGCCCATTCAAGATGTCTTGCACAAATTCCTCTTTCTGGTCCAGGAGAACTTGCAAGTGACGACTCTGAATCTCCCATTGGGTAGCTTCCTCTTCCAGTTGTTTCCTTTCCTCCAAGTTTCGATGGGCCTGGCGATTCAAGGATTGTATCTCTTCAAACCTTTTTTCGATGTCACTTTGGAGTTGTGCGAGGGTTGTTTCTAGCTTCTTGGCGCGGTCTTGCTCGTCCTTCAACTCCTTCTGCGATTTCTCCAATAGGTCTTATAGAGATTTGATTTGACCTTGGTAGTCAATCTCTCGCTTGCAGGCTCGATACTGGGCTTCGGCCAACGCTTTCTTCTTGTTCGCAATGGTCTTAAAAGACCCTTTCGGAGCATCTCCCACCTTTCTCCTTTTGTTTTGCTCAATTTGGATATCACTATCTGCTTTGTTGAACCTTTCCCTCTTCTGACTGAGGCTGGCCTTTAGGGTGTTCTTTTCTGAGGTGACTTTTATTAGGCTGGAACGGAGACCGGCATTCTCATTTTCCAACTTCTTGATGATTTCCTGGAGGCTATCCACTTCAGAAGTGACGGCGATAGGTGGCTTGGGGGTTTTAATACACATGGAAGGCTCCCACGGGTACGGTAGTTTCATCATCTTGGCCCTTGACCTCCCCCAATCAACATAGGAGGTAGTCATGGTGCACATTTGTTTGCCTAACTCTTTCTTTCCCACACGCTGTATTTTGCCCCATGCTCTACGCACTTTCTTCATCAGCTCTGGACTCTCAACCCCTTCGGCTAACAACAGCTCTTCCAATAGACGGTCTTCGGGTTTCTCTTTGAGCAGATATCCCAACTGACGTAATGAGAGGACATGATTATAGTTGATCAGACCCCCTTTTATGCTGGCAAGAGGAACGTTTGGGAACTCCCTACATCGGAATATCAGCTCCACACTTAAGTAATCGAGACTAAACCAGACGACGTCCTCAGTATCTAATGACATCAACCTTTGTGACCATTTCAGATCACCCGCATTATTAACAAACGACCCTTTCTTCGGGAGATGGGACACAATCCATTTGTGCAGCAAAGGAATACATCAATTGATGGTTCCCCCTTTCTTCATATTTCTCCAATGGAAGGAGAAGAATACATCAGCTAGTAAGGTGGGGACTGGATTCTAGGAGATGAATATGGTGATGGAAGCCTTGTCAATGAAGCCTTCAACATTCGGGAATAACACCAATCCATAGATGAGTAATGCAAAGCTGGCGGAAAATGCGTCCCAACTTCCATTGTTGGCAACTGTAGTAGATGGGAAAACTCCTCTAGTGTGGGAGCTAGAAGAAAGTCCTAGAATGTGAAGCAGTGTAAAGTGGGGTCATAAAACTGTGCGAAAGTGAACATCAACCCTAAATCTTCCTTGGTGTTTAAAACACCCAGCAGATTACCATAGGCTTGCTTGAAGGCTACTCAGAAATCTTCGGTAAGGCACTCGCTGAGCTTTCTCAACTCATCGACCTTGGAGTCTCTCAATTTGTACTGATAGGTTTTTCTTCAGTCGATCTTATCCATGGCTGCACTGACACTAGAAACTGGCACAGTAGGTCCTTGAAAAATGCAAATGTAACATGTAATGGTTAATGTAATGATGTAATGATGTTATGTGATGCAATGATGGTAGGATGTCATATAATCAGAATTCTGGCATGCTCTATATAATCTGTTAGTTGCAGGTTCAAAGGTTCGACATATACACAAGAACACGGGTATGAAGAGGCTTGGTTTCCTGCAAGAAAGACCCATATCCCCTCACAGGTGTGTATTATCCTCAAACGGTGATCCTAAAAGGTCCCTAGAGTCAACGACCCAATTTGAGATACCATTGTCTTGGACGAATGACTCGTCGGACAATGATGCTCCCAAAAGGATCTACTCTAGGTGTGACGTCTCGTGTCAACCATAATCGCGGAATAACTCCACTGAGGTCAAACACGACTATAGTCACATTACTATCCTGTGTGTGTACTCAAACTCAGGTATAGAGCTTCTCTCTCATGTATCAACAACCCAACCCAAACAAACAGCACATACAGATATTCAAGATGCCAGAATGCAATAATAAAGTAAATAGAAAATAAAATAAAGCGATTAAAGTATAGAGACGAACACCTAGAGACTAGCGAGAAAATAACCTAAACTAGGCTCGACTCCTCTTAGTGACTAGGAAGTACTCCAAGTAGCGAAGTGTCCCTAGCAGAGTCGCCTGCTGAAGCTACTGGAAATATACTCAAACGTATCGTACACTCGAACATACAACCGAGTCACCATCGAACTTTATTTATCCCCAAAGGGAAGGGAAAACATCGATAAAACCCGGGGGAAGAGATATACTGGGTAAGGAAGTCGGTTATGCAAGGGGATGGTATTAGCACCCCAAACATCCATGGTCTCTATGGGAACTGTTTGGATTGTTCTCGCTCGAGTAGGTGTTAGATCTAAGATTACTCACAAAAGGATAAAGGGAAAAGAAATAGATAGAGTGCTTGGTGAGGATTGGGGCCCTCATTCCTACGTATCCTCATAGTGCAATGAGGAATTCAGAGCTTCGTAGTTCAAGGAACTAGAGGCAGGAGGTGGAATAAAGTATGATAGAAGGTATGATTTGAGCCAAATAATAGTGTGATTTGAACTCCAACAAGGGGTGAAAATGTGAACCCAAGAGTAAAACTGGTGTGAACCAACAAGTGAGGGCGTATAGCACTTGTATCACTGTATTCGAATGACCGAAAAGAAAGGGTTGCCTAAGTACGGCTGCAAAGTAAGTAAGGATATGTTTATCTAAGCTACAGGGTCTTACAAGACAAACGAATCGGCTCATGGTTCACAAAAAGGGGTATAAGATGGAGCACGAAGGTATAATGTATTTGGCTCAAAGAATAGGTATATCAAATGGAGTGAAAGACGATAGATGTGAAGGTATCATGGAAATGAATGGAGTGAAGTGACCGAAGTCACAAAATAGAGTATCTGGTGATGAGTGACTGAAGAAATAATGTTTGAAATCGAAAGGTGAAAGTGTATTGGAATCCATAAGAGAAGTGAGGTTTCTACCATAGAGGGAAACAACGATAATCGATACGTGGGCTAGCAGGCCGCCACTGTAGGGTCTTGGCTAAAAAAGAAGGAATTAAATGTTTAGGATGAGAGCTAAACAACTCTAGGTATGAAATGCGGACTATTCGTTAGGCATCCTAAAAGGGTATGTATGGAATTCCTAGGAAAGTGTATTTCAATGTCTAAGAGACAGTATGTCACTTGGTGAACGATTCATGATCGAAGGTAGGTATCGGTTCACGAAAGATATGGATGATGCCCTAAGGCGGAGGAGGAATAATTAGAAATATGCTCGCCAAGGATTCACATCCTCGTGCCTACGTATTCTCATTGTGTAATAAGAAAGTTAGAGAAATCATAGTTTGGAACTACGGGAATAAAGGGAGATAGATGTTTGTCTAAGCAATAGGGACTCACAAGACAAACATCAAGTCAAGGAATGATTGTAGTACTGGAGTGCGAGGGGTTGTGTGTCACTTGCTAAGGAATTGACAGTTCGAGATCAAATAAGGATAATAGCTTGGATCCAAGAGAAGGATATACTCTTAATCGAAAGGAAAGTGGCGTGTTAGCCGCAAAAGGCTGAATTGAACGTTTGGGATGAGAGCCAAACAAGAATGAATTAGATGTTTAGGATGAGAGCCAAACAAGAATGAAGTGAATGTTTGGGATGAGAGCCAAACAAGGATGAAGAGAGTGTTTGGGATGAGAGCCAAACAAGGATGAATTAAATGTTTTGGTTGAGAGCCAAACAAGGATGAATTAGATGTTTGGGATGAGAGCCAAACAAGGATGAAGTGAGTGTTTTGGATGAGAGCCAAACAAGGATGAAGTGAGTGTTTGGGATGAGAACCAAACAAGGATTCGTCGTTGTTTGGCTATCATCCCAAACACTCACTTCATCCTTGTTTGGCTCTCATCCCAAACACTCACTTCATTCTTGTTTGGATCTCATGCCAAACATCTAATTCATTCTTGTTTGGCTCTCATCCCAAACACTCACTTCATCCTTGTTTGGCTCTCATCCCAAACATCTAATTCATCCTTGTTCGGGTGTCATCCCAAACATCTAATTCATCATTGTTTGGGTGTCATCCCAAACATCTAATTCATCCTTGTTTGGCTCTCATCCCAAACACTCTCTTCATCCTTGTTTGGCTCTCATCCCAACCATTCACTTCATCCTTGTTTGGCTCTCATCCCAAACATTCACTTCATTCTTGTTTGGCTCTCATCCCAAACTTCTAATTCATTCTTATTTGGCTCTCATCCCAAACGTTCAATTCATTCTTTTTCGGCTAACACGCCACTTTACTTTTCGATTAAGAGTCTATCCTTCTCTTGGATCTAAGCTATTATCCTTAATTGATCTTGAACTATCGATTCCCCAACAAGTGACACACAACCCCTCACACTCCAATACTACAATCATTCCTTGACTTGTTGTTTGTCTTGTGAGTCCCTGTTGCTTAGACAAACATCTCTCTCCCTTTATTCTTGTAGTTCCGAACTATGATTCCTCTGACTTTCTCATTACACAATGAGAATACGTAGGCACGAGGATGCGAATCCTTGGCGAGCATATTTATAATTATTCCTCCTCCTCTTTAGGGCATCATCCTTATCTTTCGTGATCCATTACCTACCTTCGATCATGAATCGTTCACCCAGTGACATACTGTCTCTTTGGCATTGAAATACACTTTCCTAGGAATTCCATACATACCCTTTTAGGACTCATAACGAATAGTCCGCATTTCATACCAAGAGTTGTTTGGCTCTCATCCCAAACATTTAATTCCTTCTTTTTTAGCCAAAACCCTACAGTGGCGGCCTGCTAGCCCACGTATCGGTTAACGTTGTTTCCCTCTATGGTAGAAACCTCACTTCTCTGATGGATTCCAATACACTTTCACGTTACGATTTCAAACATTATTTCTTCAGTCACTCATCACCAGATACTCTATTTTGTGACTTAGGTCACTTCACTCCATTCATTTCCATGATACCTTCACATCTATCGTCTTTCACTCCATGTGATATACCTATTCTTTAAGCCAAATACACTATACCTTAGTGCTCCATCTTATACCCCTTTTTGTGAACCAAAAGCCGATTTATTTTTCTTGTAAGACCCTGTAGCTTAGACAAACATATCCTTACTTACTTTGCAGCCGTACTTAGGCAACCCTTTCTTTTCGGTCATTCCAATACAGTGATACAAGTGCTATACGCCCTCACTTGTTGGTTCACACCAGTTTTACTCTTGGGTTCACATTTTCATCCCTTGTTGGAGTTCAAATCACACTATTCTTTGGCTCAAATCATACATTCTATCACACTTCTTTCCACCTCCTGCCTCTAGTTCCTTGAACTACGAAGCTCTGAATTCCTCATGGCACTATGAGGATACGTAGGCATGAGGGCCCCAATCCTCACTGAGCATTCTATCTATTTCTTTTCCCTTCATCCTTTTCCGAGTAATCTTATATCTAAAACCTATTCGAGCGAGAACAATCCAAATGGTTCCCATGGAGTACCATGGATGTTTGGGGTGCTAATAGCTTCCCCTTGCATAACCGACTTCCTTACCCAGTATATCTCTTCCTCCCGAGTTTTATCGATGTTTTCCCTTCCCTTTGGGGATAAATAAAGTTCAGTCTATGAATAAGGGTGAACGCTTTAAATATTTGGGGCATACGCCCCGTAGGCAAAGTCGCTCTAGACAAGGGTAGGAGAGACTCCCTCTCATCATTCCTCATTACTTAAGACTCGAAGCGCATGATACTTCTCTTGACTGACAAGTTGTTGGTGTAGAACCTTTGTTGTTGATCCTTGTGTTGATCCTTGTGTTGATGTTGAACTTTTATGAAGAAGACTTGGTAGTTTAGTCGATTCGTCTTGTACTAAAGTCTATGAATAAGGGTGAACGCTTTGATTATTTGGGGCATACGCCCCATTCACAAAGTCGCTCTAGACAAGGGTAGGAGAGACTCCCTCTCATAATTCCTCATTACTTAAGGCCCATTTCGTATAATTTGAATCGGGTTTACCATGTGTTGACCTTTGATTTATCTTGTATAATCCGCTGCCGTGTGTGACTGAGGATGCCTTGATTGAAGATCTTGAGTTGAGGCCTTGTGCTCCACAGCTTGGAAGAAAAGTCTTATTAAGTGACCAAGGGTGTTTTGGTCACTCAATTTAGACTGTGGGATTATAAAAGTTCAAAGGATTTAATTAATCAAAATCGCTTTTGATCAATTTAATCGGGGGTTTTGCTTTAGTTTTGAGGGGTACTAATTTTGGATCTAATTGAAGTTAGTACTTGTTAGAAACTATCCTAAGGGATCATGCATTAGAACTCAATTGAATATTCTAAGTTAGATTAGAAATCCAAAGGGAGCATGTCAAAATATCAATCAAAATCATGGTTAGAATCTATGTTAAGTCCTACAATTATTAGGAAAATATCGAATTCTAATCCTAAGGGGAGCATGCAAATTTCAAAACAAAATATCAAAATAAGCCCATAAGGGGCAAAAAGGTCATTTACAAAGTATGTCAAATTTTATTCATGGCTTAAAGTTGATTAAGTCCTAAGGTAAAAATGGTATCGTTCTAAGTTCAATCAAAGGTTACTCGTCTCTAATTAGAATTTATCAAAAAGTCCAAATTGAATCCTAATATTCTAATTAAATCCTAATATACCAAAAATCAAGATTCTAATTAGCCTCTAATTAGGAAACTAATCAAATTTCGATTCCTATAATTCTCCTAATGACTAGTTTATTCCACTAATCCTAACAAATACTTGAATCTAAACAATAAAACAGTAATGGGCCTTTAACCCGCTGGTGGTGCAGGCCCGAATTGTGGGGACTTGGAAGTGGTGGACGTAGGCCCAAGTCTGTTAGGGGAATCCCATTACCCAATGGAAGAAAATGGAGGTGCCAATAGCCAAAATAAATAGGCTTTAGGAGTCAGCCCAGGTTCCAGTAAGGTCCACCAAAACGGACGTTCATAAAGCAAACTCAAGGGGATAAGGCCAACAGTGATGTGGCAAAGACGCGGGCAACGAAGAGTCAGTCAACCGGAGTTCCAAGAATACACGTGGTGTGAAAGGTCATGAAAATAGATGCATTGTTCAATGCACATGGGATAAACACGAGAATGAAATTGAAAAAAACTCTTCCCGCTCTCTTACTCAGCCAACATCTCCGCCGCGCCGGAGGTTTCCTCGACGGCGGTGGTTTTCCAGAAATCAACAATACTACCACCAACTTCTCCATCTCGAGGTCCTTTAACCGAATACATAAAATAAAGTCCCTAATTCCCCAAGAACCACCTGAATCGAAGGGAGAACCCTAAATCCCCACTTCTAAATTAAATGACAATCGAGCCATATCTCGATCCAAAATCAAACGGCTAATTGTCCTCAACCTCTCAACAATCTACTGATAACGTAAATTTATGAATAAAGGGATGAAATAGAGAAGACCTACCGGCGTTGAAATCTCAGGTAATTTGATCTCTTCCATTTACTCTTCTCCGCTTCTTCTTCTGCCTTCTCTCTTCTTCTCCAATCTTTTGGTACTTTAGGAATTCTTGATGTGCCGCGAACCGTTTGTTCTGTGATATCTTCATTTGTCGCGTGAGAGAGGTTCTAAAAGGTGCGGTAAGTTTCAGCTCTAGTTGTTTCAGAACTTTGATGTGAAGCTCTGAGCAACAATGGTGAATGAGAGAGCTTTGGTGAGGGTGAGCGAAGATATTCCAGAGAGAATGTGTCGGTTCAAGCCAAAAAATGCAAGGGGCTCAAAGTGTGAGTGGTGAATCTCTTAAATAGACTTGAGGTTCTAAATTTTCTAGCTTCAGATTTAGGTACGGATTTAGTTAACTATGGTTTGGAGACAGTTAGACTCAACTCACTGAGTTAAATGAAAAACTCAGTTAGTTCGAAAACGACTCAGTTAGTTATTTGAGTTGATGTTGGTTAGTGAGTGAGTTGAAACTTGATTGGCTACTGCAGATTATGGTTAGATTGAGGTTATATTTGAATGGTTTTTAATGACCTGCTGCTCATGTTGCAGGTAAATGACTTTGGTTTGGTTTGAACTTGTGAATGGCTTTGGTATGTGGAAATAAATGAGTATGCTAGCTGTGAATTGAGCTAAATTCTGCTATATCAGGTTAGTTAGCAGAGTGATGTCAGTTTAACTAGATTAAAATTTTCTAATGATAGTTAGTTTATGCAGGTTGAAGGGTGGGTTAGTTTTAATTAAGTTTGTTAATGGTTGTTCTGCTATGAGTTTGTTAATGATTTTGTAGGATTCTTAAATGGAAAGGTTTGTCAAGATACTCTCGAGCTTTTGCTGCAGCATAAGGTTGTTGGTCTTCTTTGTTTGTAACAAACTGTACCACTCGAAACCAGAAGTCATCACTAACAAAATCCCCAGCCTTGTCAATTAGTTGAAGAATCACGTCAACATACCATGAAAGATCTGGTGCAAACTTCTCAGCTAGAATAGCCGCTTTAAGTGACAATTCTTCACGCATTGCAAACTTTGCTGTGCTGAGATACTGCAATAGTTCTTCAACTATACCCTTTGCGTTTGTAACATCACACATGCCATAAAGAAAATCTAGAGCACGCCTCTGAATACTAATGTCAGGATCTTTCAATGAGGTAATAATTTGGGCTTGATGTCTTTTTATGATATCTTGCACATCTGTAACCATCAACATTCTAGTCATATTTCCCAAGCCAAGATAATGAATATTTGGTTCCCGGACAACAATAAATTTTCCAAGAAGAGCCACATATTGAGACATCATCTCCTTTTCAACATCAAGATGCATTACCAGAGCACGGGCTTTAGAAAGAACAGCATGGGAAGCATTATTTTTGTTTACATTTTTCATAACATCGGTTCCCATCAGTATCCTTTGTAGACCTCAAACAATGATCTTATGGTATTTGGATCTTCAATGGTAGGAAAAAACTGAAGAGCTCTCATTGTATTGACCTGAAGCCATGGAGGTGGGATACCATAATAAGTGTATTCTTGTGGGATACCATGGTTCCTAGCAAGACGCTCTAATGTTTTGACGCACTTAGGAAGACAACTCCAATATGCCTAGTGTTGGTTTGATACTAATGCAACAAGATGACTCATAGAAGATGTTAAAAAACCAATGTGCCGTTCATCCATAAGTTGAGCCATTCGATCCGCCCATCCATCTACATTGACAACATCGAGATTTTTCCTGTACGGTCGCAACAAACACAATGCAACTTTTTTTCTCACAAGGGGCCTGTAGCTACTAGATAATAGCAACTCCTGTACATCAGGTGCTAAGGACTCAGCGCATTCTCGGCCACCAATATTTCCAACCATAGTCAATGCTAGACACTGGAAGGTTTCATTCCGACGAATGATATCATTACGCACGGTATTTATGGCCAACCTGAGAAAGTCGTGATTCTCATTAAACAAACTTGATGTCACAATGTACCCAACCTGTTTTTCTGGATACTTTGGGGCATATATAAAAGAAACAACCTCCATGTGGCCAAAATCCATATAATAACCAAGCATGTATATGTAAAGCATTTTCCAAACATATTTCTTTTTCTCATAAGGAGTCAAAGCCTTTTTGTTTTTGAAACGAGTACGAATATTGCCGAGTTCTTTATCAACACGAAGCCTCTCTTGTTCTTTATTCTGGCAATTGCGGATGTCGCTAATAAATACGGAGAGTAACTCAAATGTGGGTAAAGAAAAAGGAACCTAGATATCATGAATTGAATATTGTATGAAGAGTAAATGGATGATTCTAAAATTGCAATGTTATGGAACACAACCTAGAGAAAAATAAACCAACTTGGAGGTTAATCGAAGGTTAAGAATTTACAATGTGTTTGAACCAAATATAGCCGGCGAAAATGGGATTAGTATTAAAATTTTAGGGTGAGAGATGTGATGGTTGACTTTGGTCAACTAGTTGACCAAAAAGTCAATAGCTGGCCAAGAGTCAACTTTTGTAAAAACAGATTTTTTCATTTTATATCTCTTTTGTGATTCATTTTATATCTCTTTTGTGATGAACATTGTGTATGTTAATGAATGAATGCCTATTTATCTGAATGAAATGTCCATGATTTTCTGAATGAATTTTACCTAAATCCAGGTGTTATCCATAACTTTAAAACACTTGACCCATGAAGATCATGAATGCGTCATATGATTAAAGTGTAAAACAAATAGATGAATCAGGAGTTAATATACTACTATGCGCCCTGAATCACAATGTAACAATGAGAAATAATGGTCCACAAGACCAAGAAACCATGTGATTATGAACCATGAATCAATACCTATTGACTTATGAACTTGAAGACACCAAGACACTTAAGTCAACGGCCTAGAAATGGCCAAGCACATCCTCCTAATAAATTAGGGTTTATATGACTGCAGGATGCAATGGATGAACGCAGATGAATCCCAAGTCATGGGTCAAACGAAAAGTAAAAAGGGGAGGGCAAATTTTGGGCTATAACACTGTGGCAGAGGGAAATCATCTTTCGGACTGGCTTTATTCAAATCTCTATAATCGAGACACATGCAGACTTTTCTATCCTTCTTCGGAACAGGCACAATATTGGCCACCCATTGCAGATATTCAGTAGTTACAAGGAAACCAACATCAATATGCTTTTGCACTTCTTCTTTGATCTTCTTTGCCATATCAGGATGCGTTCTTCTCAACTTCTGCTTAACTGGAGGGAGTTTTGGCTTCAACGACAATCTATGCTCTACAATCACAGAATCCAAACCAGACATGTCTTGATAGGACCAAGCAAACACATCTGAATATTCTGAAGAAGATCAATCAACCCCTTCTTAACTTCTGGACACAGTCGAGACCCAATCTTGACTTTCTTCACATGATCCTCGGAACCCAAGTTGACTAACTCAATCTGCTCTTCGAATGGCTGAATGGCTTTTTCCTCGTGCTCAAGAAGACGAGACAATTCATCAGATACTTCTTCATCACTTTCCTCCTCAGCCTCAAACACAGGAAATTCAAAATTTGGAGAAGGAGAAGGATCATTGTATTCAATGGGGTTAGAAACCAACATGCATAATGATTTGATATTTTGATTTTAGAGAAGTGAATTTATGACCAAATATTAAGCAAATGGACAATTATATATATTTTTTTTGTGAATACCAGTTTCAGAATAAAGCAAAAAGTAAAAACAAACATCATAGATGTGGATGAATAGAATGAATTTCATTGATGATCAAATTTGAAATGCCCAACAATATTCACTTCCCCCTTAAGCATAGGAGAAGGATTTTTAAAAAAATAAAAGCAATTACTTAGATCGATGCATAATAACAGGAATATCAACAGCAAGCCAATTGTCGCAAGCCTTTCCATGCGTCCGAAAATGGTGCAGTCTTCCTCTTTGTCATCCTCTAGCACAGCAGCTAAGTGCAGTCTTCCTCTTTGCATATCCTCTGATCTAGCAGTTGATGAACCTTGCTGAAAACCCAGGCCGGTTCTATTCTTATTATTGGAGACCTCTGCCACTCTCCCCCACTGATCAATAATGCCCTCTTCAACAATCTTTCTTGCATCTTTCAATGAGGACATAAGTGCCCCAATTCACTTTCCAACAACAATAGACAAAGCTTGGAACGGAGTTCCAACCTCATCCCCAGCTTCAACATAAGAGAAAGATGACAGGTGGCTAACCAACAACGCCTTCTCCCCGCCAACAATGACTAATTTTCCATTCTCAAAAAATTTGAGTTTTTGATGCAATATGGAGGTAATAGTTCCCGCCTCGTGAATCCATGGCCTTCATAACAGACAACTATAGGCCGGGTGGATATCCATTACTTGAAAAGTAATCTGGAAGTCACTCGGACCTATCTTCACTGGAAGGTCCACTTCACCTATCAATCTCTTGCGTGAACCGTCAAAAGCTTTGACAATTACACCACTATACCTCATAGGCGCTCCTTGATATGACAACTTTGATAATGTTGACTTTGGCAGCACATTCGACGATGATCTGGTGTCAACAAGAACATTGGATAAAGCATCATCTTTGCAATTCTTCGAGATATGCAAAGCCAAATTATGATTCCTACCCTCCTCAGGGAGTTCTTCATCACAGAAGCTGAGATTGTTACAGGAAGTGATGTTAGCCACAATATGATCAAACTGATCCACCATAACATCATGTTCCACGAATGCTTGCTCTAGAACTCTTTGCAGTGCTTCTCTGTGTGCTTCTGAATTCATAAGCAGAGATAGTACTGAAATTTTTGAGGGGCTTTGGAGCAGCTGCTCCACCGCATTAAACTCACTTTTCTTTATCAATCAAAGTCCCCCATCATTATCATTGTTAGACTATGGCACAGATCTAGAAGGGGGGTTGAATAGATCCCAATTAAAATTTGAGTCGGTGCTACCAATTAATTGGTTTTGAAAATTTGTTTTAAGTGCAGAAGCGGTCGAGGAAAAATATAGTCTAAAACGAACCGTTATTGGAAAACCGGATATGCGTTAAGCTAATGGATTAGAGATAAAGTGAAATACGAATCACTACACTATTTGCACAATCAATGATAAGTATCACTTACTAGGATTCCTAGTTCCAATGATCCAAATACCAAATCAAACTAGATACAAACTTAAGACAACTTTGGTTTAGGCAAATTATCAAACACTTGGTGTGCATAAACACTCCAAGTGATATTTGTGTTGAGTAAGTAATTCAAATTGATCTAGTACAAACTACTATTGTACTTTGGATTCAAAAAACAGAGTTTTAATCTCTTACTCAATTAATATCAATGTTTGGTAAAAGTGCTTAAACTAAAATCACTTAATTTTTAAGCTGAAAAAGAATTATGCAGAAAATTAAAGAAGACGCAGATTTGATGAGGCAGTTCCCCCGCCGTCCTCGCTTCGGGGTACGTCTGCCCTCAATTCTAAAATTAGAATTGAGATGATTTAATTAGATATCACCTGTAGAATTTAACCGTTTATACAAGGATTGCAAAGCAAGTAAACAACAGAACTCTCAAGGTGTTGAATGCTGCTTCCTCTCCTTATTCCTTGATTCAAGATGAATCAAGACCTTCGATTGTTGTGGATAGACCTTCGATTCCAGCCCCTTTGTTGAAGAACCTTCCGTTCTTCACACCCTCGGCCCGGCTGATCTCAACCACAACGAATCGAACCCGAATCCTTCCCTTCAATATCACCGAATCCGCTACTAGACTGATGAAGACTTCCTCTTCTCAATCACCTTCGCTCAGCTGAATATTGATGAAGAAATTCGTCCAAAAACCCCCAAACCCAAACCGGTCTTGGAGGACAAAACCCTAACGGTTTTATTCAAGAAAGAACCTGCCACAAGCTTCAACCCAAACCGGATTCTCCAATCTCAGCTTCGAACCTTATCACCTTTAACCGATCACGAAGCACATCAAAAATGGTTGTGTGTAGTTGATGAGTTGTGAAATGTTGAAGATGAAGATGATGAATCTTGGACACCTATTTCACTCTTTCTTGTTTCCTTGAACACTTGAAATCAATTTGACAAATGCTAGTTGATAAAAGTAATTTGACTTCTATTTATAGTAACTAGCTTACCAACCAAAAATAACAGCTTTTCAAACAGTGGAAAGTACTTAGAAAACTGAGTATACGCACGAGCGGTCGACCATAGGTCGGCGTGCGCTGACCCGTGGGAAATGCGCCGACCCCTATGGTCGACTCAAGTATTCCATGAGCTGACCTGTGGCCAACTACACTATGCCATGCGCCGACCTGTGGTCGACTCAAACAACCATGCGCTGACCAGTTACCAACTGGTCTGTGCTATGCGCTGACCCGTGGCTTATGTGCTGACCCTTGCGGTCGACTCAAAGCCTGCAAACCTGCAAAAATTCGTATTTTTGTGGTTTTCATGCATTTCGTCATGATCACATTTTATCCACATATGTTTTATGGAATATAGCAGTTTTAGATAATCATAGAGAAGGATATGATAGGTGATATGTTGCATTTGTTTGTAGACGTGGAATCGACAATGCCGATTCATCTCTGATGGTCATTTGTCATCATCGAAACTTGTGATTGTGTGTTGTCTGACAATTTGCCCTTACATACTCCCCCTTTTTGATGATGACAACCTGTGCAGAGCCAAGGAGACAAACAACATGCAGTATTTACCCATTATGCACACTCCCCCTTTCTTTTGTAATCTAAGGCTATCTATCTACAAAACCTGCAAAACCGACTGTTAATTGGTGAACATTTTGGCTGCTTAATTTGTGAGCATTTTGGCTGCTTAATTGGTGAACATTTTGGCTGCTTGCTTGTACTCTTCTCCCCCTTTGACAACATCAAAAAGAGACAAGGAATGATTATTCAACGTAACATAAAATACAACAGGAAATAACACTATCAGATAACAATATCACACCAAATATCATTACTGAACGATAATCATTAATTAAACGAAGAAAAACATTAAAATTAATATTTGCACAAACAAGAATTACAGAGAATTTAATACATTCAAACAACAAACAAATTCAGATGCATATGCAGGTCTAAGTCCTAATGGCGGTGTCCTAGATGGTAACATATATTCGGGTTTGTGTAGGGGTCAGCCAGAGATGATATTTGTTCAGCAATACCGCTAAGATACTTGAGATGATATTCGTTCGTGGCGTTCAAACGCTTCGGTAAGTGCAGTATACCGTTCATTCATGCTTGTAGAAAGGTTATCAAGCCTTTCATTTTGCGCTTGAATTTGGCTGCTAATATGAGCATAGCGCTCATCCTGAGTTTGCATGAAGGATTGTTGTGCCAGCTGCATATTTCGCATCATATCCAACAATTCTGAGGAGTTTGCGTGCTATGGAAGAGACGGAGGAGATTCTTCATCATCCTGGTGATACGGCTGGTAGAATTGACGTTGAGTTGACCAGCCCGTATGTTGCCATTCACCCCAGCCACCCCAGATGGGGACATCTTCTTCAGTTGAATGTGAATGCTGAACCCAAGCGGAGTCTGAGTAGTCGTGAGTGTCAACTCGTGGAGGACTATTATCTCCATCATGGTGATTAAAGGCTTGCCCGGCTTCCTCTTCTTCATTTTCCTCTTCATCTTCTTCTTCTTCACTTTCATCACTGTCATCATCTGCTGCAACAGGCGCAAGAACATTTCCTCTTCGAACAAACTTGTACATTCTCCGCTCATCACACCAAAAATATCCCATCATAGACAGAGTTTTTGGGCTGAACTCTTTGTCAAATGAGATGGAAGTGTACGGAAAGGACGGATGATTAATGTCGGCTGCAGTAAGGACCTCTTGAATGAAAGATCCGTAATCAAGAGCCGTTCCTCGTCCGGAATCACGTAGACTAAACATCATACTGGCAATGTAGTAGGGCTAGTTGATTTTCTGCTTATTCTTCAGAATGTACATGAGATGAACCTCAGCCTGTTCAACTCTGGAGAGACCAGCTTTCTTTGGTCGCAGGATGCGTGAAACAATCCACTGAAGAATCCGTTCTCCTGTTTTCAGCTTGCCGGCAGTGACAGTTCGTCGGAATGCGTCACTGTTCACAATATGATCAGGGTATGGTCGTTTCAGCATGTCGTTCAATGCACTCTTAAACTCGTAACCTTCTATTTGGTGAGAGTCAGTTACCTCAGCTAGAGGATTTTCAGCATCATCCAATGACATATCAAAATATTGGTTCCAAACATTTGACTTAAACGATACCTTTGTCGTGCCGATTCTGGAGTAAAACTTGTGCCCGCGAAACTTATCATGAAGGCCGACGTAGAATACTCGGAGTAAGTCTTCGCTGTATTTAGCATTGCATTCCAAGAATTTGACAATGCCTTGATGTTGTACCAGAGCCATGATTTCTACGAGGTGCATGCGTTCGGCGGTAAGCTTGTAGAACGCATGTTGTGGAACAACTCCTCTTTTGCCGATATCTTTGTTGAAGGATTCGACGCGAGCCGGTGGAACTAGCGACACAGCGGAGATGGGTAGAGATGCGGCGGATGATTCTCGTGATCTCTTGCCGGTAGGTCTGCGAGATGTGGAAGCCATTTGAGCAGGTTTGAAACTTAGTGTGTGTGGGTAGAGAGTGAAGGTTTGTGAGGGTTTTTAAGAGTGATTTTGCTAGAGAGAGGTTTTTCCCTATTTGTAGAGGAGAAGTTAGGGTTTTGGGAAGATGAAAGATCAAGGGACAATAGACACTAGGTAGATGCAGGTTACAAGGTAGTGGGTAGTTTGAAAGGTAATGGAATGTAAATGCACACTTAATGATGGTTTTTGAATGTAGATGCATGAGAAGGTTTAAATTTTTCTGCAGAAAAACAGAATTTTTGAGCGATGCGTCGACCATACCTCTGCATGCGTCGACGCATACTGTTTGGTTTTTGAAAAATAAAAAAAAAGTTAAGTGTGCGTCGACCATAGCCCTGTTACGGTCGACTCATACAGACAAAATTTCAGTTTTTCACTATTCTGCACATACGTTGACAAGTTTGATGCATAATTAAAATGCCATACAGCAATAAACATCCAAAGAGATACATCATCCATATATATACAATATCATTATGAAGTATAGCTATTTTAACCATGAAACTTTGCAGATAGTGAGAGAGAAGGGAACAGTATCACCTCGATGCCGGAGTGACTCGGTGAACAATAAGCTTGTGCTTGCAACAACATCAACTTGTTAGAAGTACAAGATTATAGTCTTAAATGGAATAAGGTAAAACAGCAGATTACAGTGCCCGTTCCGAAATATCGAGAATACCAAGTTCTTGGCGGATATGAAAGAAAGGTTCAGTGGCTAGCGGCTTTGTGAAGATGTCCGCTAGTTGATTCTCAGTATTAACATGTTCAAATACAATGTCACCTTTCTCTACATGATCCCGAAGAAAGTGGTGTCGAATTTCGATATGTTTGGTGCGAGAATGCAACACAGGATTCTTGGTAAGATTAATGGCACTTGTATTGTCACAAAAAATGGGAATACGTTCAAGTTTGAGGTTAAAATCCAATAGTTGTTGCTTAATCCATAGGATTTGAGCACAACAACTACCGGCGGCAACGTATTCCGCTTCGGCGGTTGACAAAGCAACTGAAACCTGTTTCTTGCTATGCCAACTGACCTGTTTCTTGCTATGCCAACTGACCAAAGAGTTTGTTGCTTAATCATTTGCTTCTTTGATGGCGGTCACTTTCGGTTGCCATTCCCTGTTAAGACATCTCAAGATCTTATTAGTAGCAACATCATTGGAAACAGGCCTACCAAGTGAATGTAATCGATTGATGAGATGAGTGAATCTCTTTTGCATGTCAGCAATGGTTTCCCCTTGCTCCATGAAAAAGAGATCAAACTCTTGTGTTAGTGTGTTGATTCTTGCCAACTTAACATCGTTCGTCCCCTCATGGGCAACTTGTAGTGAATCCCACATGGCCTTAGCAGTAGGGCAATGAGATACACGATAGTATTCATCTATACCTAATGAGGAGATTAGGATATTTTTGGCTTTCCAATCATAATTGTATTTCTTTTCATCATCATCGGTCCATTGTGCTTTGGGCTTAGGCACCAATTCATTGTTCTCATTGGTCATGGTTATTTCAATTAGACCATTGAGAATAACGTTCCATATTTTTCTATCTATGGAATTTATGTGCACCCGCATACAGTCTTTCCAATAACTATAATTTTCACCATTGAAAACGGGAGCTCTATTATAAGCCCCTTTAGGTTCGTTAGCCATTTTCTATCAAAGTTATATTTTGAAGCACGGAGTGAACCGGGGCTCCTGATACCACTTGTTAGACTATGACACAGATCTAGAAGGGGGGTTGAATAGATCCCAATTAAAATTTGAGTCGGCGCTTCCAATTAATTGGTTTTGAAAATTTGTTTTAAGTGCGGAAGCGGCCGAGGAAAAATATAGTCTAAAACGAACCGTTATTGGAAAACCGGATATGCGTTAAGCTAATGGATTAGAGATAAAGTGAAATACGAATCACTACACTATTTGCACAATCAATGATAAGTTTCACTTACTAGGATTCCTAGTTCCAATGATCCAAATACCAAATCAAACTAGATACAAACTTAAGACAACTTTGGTTTAGGCAAATTATCAAACACTTGGTGTGCATAAACACTCCAAGTGATATTTGTGTTGAGTAAGTAATTCAGATTGATCTAGTACAAACTACTATTGTACTTTGGATTCAAAAAACAGAGTTTTAATCTCTTACTCAATTAATATCAATGTTTGGTAAAAGTGCTTAAACTAAAATCACTTAATTTTTAAGCTGAAAAACAATTATGCAGAAAATTAAAGAAGATGCAGATTTGATGAGGCAGTTCCCCCGCCGTCCTCGCTTCGGGGTACGTCTGCCCTCAATTCTAAAATTAGAATTGAGATTATTTAATTAGATATCACCTGTAGAATTTAACCGTTTATACAAGGATTGCAAAGCAAGTAAAAAACATAACTCTCAAGGTGTTGAATGCTGCTTCCTCTCCTTGTTCCTTGATTCAAGATGAACCAAGACCTTCGATTGTTGTTGATAGACCTCCGATTCCAGCCCCTTTGTTTAAGGACCTTCCGTTCTTCAGACCCTCGGCCCGACTAATCTCAACCACAACGAATCAAACCCGAATCCTTCCCTTCAATATCACCGAATCCGCTACTAGACTGATGAAGACTTCCTCTTCTCAATCACCTACGCTCAGCTGAATATTGATGAAGAAATTCGTCCAAAAACCCCCAAACACAAACCGGTCTCGGAGGACAAAACCCTAATGGTTTTATTCAAGAAAGAACCTGTCACAAGCTTCAACCCGAACCGGATTCTCCAATCTCAGCTTCGAACCTTATCACCTTTAACCGATCACGAAGCACATCAAAAATGGTTGTGTGTAGTTGATGAATTGTGAAATGTTGAAGATGAAGATGATGAATCTTGGACACCTATTTCACTCTTTCTTGTTTCCTTGAACACTTGAAATCAATTTGACAAATGTTAGTTGATAAAAGTAATTTGACTTCTATTTATAGTAACTAGCTTACCAACCAAAAATAACAGCTTTTCAAACAGTGGAAAGTACTCAAAAAATTGAGTATACACACGAGCGGTCGACCATAGGTCGGCGTGCGCTGACCCGTGGGAAATGCGCCGACCCCTATGGTCGACTCAAGTATTCCATGAGCTGACCCGTGGCCAACTACACTCTGACATGCGCCGACCTGTGGTCGACTCAAACAACCATGCGCTGACCAGTTACCAACTGGTCTGTGCTATGCGCTGACCCGTGGCTTATGTGCTGACCCTTGCGGTCGACTCAAAGCCTGCAAACCTGCAAAAATTCGTATTTTTGTGGTTTTCATGCATTTCGTCATGATCACATTTTATCCATATATGTTTTATGAAATATAGCAGTTTTAGATAATCATAGAGAAGGATATGATAGGTGATATGTTGCATTTGTTTGTAGACGTGGAATCGACAATGCCGATTCATCTGTGATGGTCATTTGTCATCATCGAAACTTGTGATTGTATGTTGTCTGACAATTTGCCCTTACAATCATTAGTTTTCAAATTGTTGGATTCACCAGACTGACGCTTTGAAGCACTAACTGGATCTACTGTAGGCACTTCCACTTTCTTACTGACTATTGAATCTTCCACATCTTTTGGGAACACCGGCCCAAACACTCGACCACTGCGGGTCACTTTAGTAACATCAACAATGCTCACGACAGAATTGGTCATAGGTAATGGAACCTCTTGACCATCCTTCATCGTAGTTGCATTATATTGATAAGGAATAACCTTATCTGATGCGTACGGGATTGGACCCGCCAACCGTATAACTAACGGCGATACCGATCTTTGGTTGATGCTGTTACTATTGTTGCTATCATATTGGATTACCACCCTCTCTGGGTTCTTAAACATAGGAACAATCATATTCACATTGTCATCTACATGACGGGATTGAACAATCTGGATCATACTTTCATCCATCAACCGCTGAATGCCTCTTTTCACAATCTCACAACCTCTTAGATTAACACTACAGATAGCACAACCATCATGGTCATGCTTACAATCACTAACCAAGAAAATATCCTTGTGCATCGTCACGAAGGACCTTCAAATAAAACGGACATCAAACACTTTGAACTCCCTAGGGAAGTCGTCTACCATGTTAACAGATGAATTTCCATGAGCGGGCAGTGGGTTAGCTTTCACGTTGGGTGCACGATCCTTAAAGGACACCATTCCACTCTTCACTAGCTTCTGGACTTCATATTTGAGAGGATCGCAGTTCTCAATGTCATGTCCGAGTGCTCCTTGATGAAAAGCACATTAGAGATCAGGCTTGTACCACCATGGAAGTGGTTCAGGAATTTATGGCGGATTTCTTGGTTGTAACAGGTTCTTGAGAACCAGTGATGGATAGAGCTCTGCATATGTCATAGGAATCGGGTCAAAAGAGACCTTTTTCCTCTCGAAAGTTTGTTGTTGATAGTTGTTGGTATTGTTGTTGTTGCAGGTGCTTGTTTGTTATTGTGGTTTTTGTTGTTGACGTTGTTGTTGCTAAACTGGTACTGATTGATTAGCTGAAAAAACGAGGATTACTTGATGATGATGTTGACGGGGTAGTTGACTTCTTCTGATTGGAGGCCTCCTCTGCCTTCCACTAGAAATTGCATTGGCTTCATTGTCCTTCTTCTTACTGAAGCTACTGCCATATCTTTTGCTGGACGACACCTCCTCCTTTGACAACCGTCCTTTTCGGGCACCTTCTTCTAGCCTCATCCCCATGTTTACCATTTCGGTAAAATCATCGGGGGCACCAGTGATCATCTTCCCATAGTAAAATGAGCTAAGGATCTTTAGAAAAATCTTGGTCATCTCCTTTTCCTCTAAAGGAGGGTTGATATGAGCAGCGAGTTCTCTCCACCTCTGCGCATACTCCTTAAACGTTTCCTTGTCCTTCTGAGATATTGATCTCAAATGATCTCGGTCGGGAGCCATATCAACATTGTACTTATACTGCTTTACAAATGCTTCACCCAAATCGTTAAAAGTGTGGATGCTCGCACTATCCAACCCCATATACCATCTTAGTGCAACACCGGTCAGACTGTCTTGGAAGTAGTGGATTAACAGTTGATCGTTGTGTGTTTGGGTAGACATCTTGCGGGCATACATCACCAAATGAATGAGCGGACATTTTTTCCCTTTGTATTTTTCAAAGTCAGACACTTTGAACTTCACTAGAATCTTCACATTCGGCACCACACATAATTCAACAGCACTCTTCCCAAAAACGTCCTTTCCTCTCAATGTTTTCAACTCCTTGCGCAACTCAAGAAATTGATATTTCATTTCATCCATTTTCTCATATATGTTCGGGCCCTCAGATGGCTCGTAATGATAAATGGTGTCTTCCACACGAGGTAAGGTATGCACTACAGGCGGTGGCACATACATGACCAGGTTAGATGCCGGCATGGAAGCAAATGTGGGTGCAAAGTCCTCAGGCACAAAGTTCGGAGGCATTCCCCACGGGAATCTGGCAGGCATGGCAGGCGTGAAATGAGCAGTAGCAGCAGGCATAGTAGAGGTAGCCACCTCTGAAATAACAATCCTCTGAGGAGGAGGAGTTGTAGGTGTTGGAGAAGACTGGCTCTACGCAGCTAGAACTGACTCCATCATGACAGTCAGTCGGGCGATCTCTTCCTTCGGGTCTCTATTCTCTTGCTCAAGATGTTCCATGATTCTGGAGTGATTGGCGCCAGTATTGTACCGATGAGTCAACTTGGGCTAAAGCACAAAAGAAACACCAATGAGACATCTAGCGAAAGAGAAACTTGCTTATGCAAATGATGCATGAAATGCAATGTGTGATTGTTTTTATTTTCAAGGAACTCACTATATTAATTGCAAATATATATATATATATATATATATATATATATATATATATATATATATATATATATATATATATATATATATATATATATATATATATATAACAAGAATTGCAACAATTTGATATGACAAAAAATCTCCTTTATTTATATAATTGGAAGGATTACACTGAGTACAATTTCAGAAACCAAATTAATAATACAAGAGAAAAGGAGACTAATCATCCTAAGGATCCCTAACAACATCGTCAAGAGATCTGGCTGCATGTGCGTACTTCCTTCGAATGCGTCGAATCTCAGTCTCAAAAGAAGCCTTCATCTGAGTCTTCTCGAGGACAAGCTGATCAACAATCTTCTTCCAAGCAATGGAAGGCTGAGGCATGCTAGAAGATGAAACCTCTGGCTCTCTCTGTCTCTTTGTCACTCGATCTTCAAGTAGCTCAATAAGTGCATCTTTGTCCTTAGACTCAAGATGCAACTCCTCATGCTTTCTGCTCAAAGCACGGAAACACTCTTCCCACATATCCTTCTCTTGCTTCATCTTGGCGAGCGCGTCTTCCAACTCCTCTACATCTTGGTTAGGGAGAGTTAATGGCTCAACCAAAACCATAGACATAGGTCTCTCACAAGGATAAGGCATCTTCAACTCCCAAGCTCTCTTCTTCATCCAAAGAGTGTAAGCTTCCAAAGCTACACAATTGCACGGACCAAGCTCGGATCTTCCTTTCCTATGCACATTATGCCAAGCATGCACAATCTTCTGCTTCAAATGTTGGGGATCTTTACCCTTTTGATAGAAAAGACCTTCTAACAACATGTTATTATGTTTGTCTCTCAAGGGGAACCTAAGTTGACGACGAGCCAAAGCAGGGTTGTAGTTGATTCCTCCTTGCGTACCATTGAGAGGTGCATTAGAGAATTCACCACAACTATCAATAATCTCCAAACTGCTCAAATAAGGATCATACCAAACTATATCATCATCAGTGAGAGACATAATTCTCTGAGACCACCGTAGCCATTGTTTGTTCTCCATAAAAGCAGGTGTCTGAGGCAAGTGCGAAATAAACCGCTTGTACAAAAGAGGAATGCAACAGACAATTGTCCCACCACCCTTATAATTCCTTAGATGCAAAGAGAAGTACATATCACCCAACAAAGTAGGCACATGATTCCCAATCAACAAAATACTAATGGCGTTAACATCAACAAAACCATCAGTGTTAGGGAACAAAGCTAATCGATAGATGAGCAACACAAATATAACTTCAAAAGAATCCACACTACCAGCTTGAGCAAAAGTAGTAGCTTCCTTGATGAGGAAATGAGATGGCAACCCAAACAATCCTCATTTTGTCACCCAATGAGCCTTTATCTCAGACTTCTTCAAGTGAAGAGCTTCAGCAATAAGATGAGATTTGGGAATCTCTTCCAATCCACTAAATGGAACCTTGTTAGAAATAGGTATTCCCAAGAGATGGGCATACTCCTCCAACATTGGCACAAGCTGATAATCAGGAAAAATGAAGCAACGATAGAGAGGATCATAGAACTGAACCAACACACTCAAAAGTCCTTCAACCACATCAGTAGACAAGATTTATAGAAGCTTCCCATGCCGTTGTTTGAAGTCCAATGGACCTAATACAAAAGATGCTAGCTTCCTTAACTCTTTCAAGTCGGGACATCTGAAATTGTACTTCTTAATGTTCCTTCGTCCACAATCCATGGTCTAAAAATATTTGCAAATAATACCTCAGTTCCTTATAATTTTCGTGTGATGAATGTTATGATGCGCATGAATGCATGAATGCAACAATCACAAAAAAGGGATCACACACAAGGCAAAAAAACAAAGGTCAGAGGATGAATCAAGTCAATATCAAGATCAATCATCCACTTTGGTGGATTATGGCTTTCACCTTATCAACACCCAAGTTCCATTGATATTGACAAGACTTGATTGGATCAACCAAGAATCAAGGGTTTGTTGTAAATCACGAGCATGGAGTCTGGGTAAGAACCATCCCAATGGAGTGAACTAAGGATAAAAACCTGTAAATCATGTTCTAAAATGTTCCCAGAGTCTTAATTCCATTTATCAGATATTACAGGTTAAGATGACTGACTCATCGACCCATAATATTCTCAAGAGAAAATCGTCTGAGTGTAGTATCGTGTAACAACTGTTATCAAGTCTACACTTGAACAATCTCCGCACTACGTCCTAAATAGGCCAAGAGGGGTTAAATGTTCTAGGGTCCTCAGCTTCTCGGACCCAAATTAGAGATATCGATTCCTAACCACAAATACTTGTGTGACATTTCCAAATCCAAAAGGGTCTCCACTGAGCAGATGGATCTCAAGCCAACTTGTTAAGGACTACTCCACACAAGTCGAACATGACTATACCTTCCTCCTATCTTAATTGGACCCAAGTTCGGGTTAGAACTTATCTCACCACTCAGAGATCACCAAGCACAACAAGCAGATTATATCACACAAACAAATATACATACATCAAATATACAGTTATATACACACAAAAAAGTAGGCTAAACCCACTGGAGATTTCTTCCCCAGTAGAGTCGCCACTTAATTTTTGTAGCGGTAAATTCATGATCATCAAGCTATGGATAAGCAAGACATCAAATACCAAGATTCGCCACCGCGCTTTGATTGTTTCCAAGGGAAAAGGGGAAAAGTACGAACAAAACCCAAAAGATAAGAAGTTTTCAAATCAAAACTAAGAAAATTACAAAGATTACAGATAAGGGGGTTAGGTACACAGAGGGAAGGTGTTAGCACCCAAAGTGTCCTAGATACTCCTAGGGAGCCCTTTGTTGTGTGCATATGTATTTTGTACAAATGATGTTTGCAAGCAAATAGAATGAGGGGATGAGAAAAGAATTCATTAATTATATTTTTGTGTTTGAGAAGACCTTCAGACTTGTGCCTACGTACCAACATAAAAATGAGGGATCAAAACCTCGTAGTTCGTGATACACATTTCAAAGGGGATGCATTGCTTTTAACAAAAATCTAAGTTTGAAAGGCACAAAGGCCTATAAAGTGGTTTTAATGAGTTAGTTCTTTTCGGCTTTTGAAAATTTTAAGTCAAGTATAGTTTAGTTTGTTTACAAGTTTGATTTAAGAGAAGAAGTTTGAAAATGCAATGGCATAAGGCCAAAGTTTCTAGTGTGCAAAATGGTTTAAGTTTAGAAAAAAATAAGTACAAACAAAGAAGTTTTTTAAAAGGAGGGAGAGATTTTGAAACTAAAGAGATGGGGAGGAGAAGAAGAGACTATACCTAAGCATAAATTTAAAAGTTAAGAGTTGAAAAGATCTGACCAATGGGCTGCAATCCAATAGACAAGAATACCATTTAGAAACCCAAATTCCCTTGGACATTAGAATCATGCAACAAACAAAGCATACAATATTAACTTGAAGAGCAAGGCATCAAATAAAGATAGCCATATCCAAGCTTATCCATTCCATGATCTTCTTCAAATTTTCCCATGTAGCAAATGAATTCCATAATGCCATAAGTCACAAGTTCAAAAAAACAGCTTCATAATTATCATGTTGTAGATGAGCTCAAACGGATATTTCAAGGATGTATCAGATGAAGTTTCAGAATACAAGCACTTGGTTACATGAAAGTTTGCATTAGCCAAGTCATTTTCATAGGGAGTGTTGCCTAAATTCTAAGTCCAATTGTCTCATATCAAACCAGCAGTCGACACAAGATGTTTTTTTAGGGTTTTTGTTCTTATTATGTACATTAGTGGCCAAAGACCACACAAACAAACACAATATACACAAGAAAAATATACCACAAAATATGGTCCAAATGGACAAAGTGAAAATGACATTAAGAAAAACAATTCGAATGGTATGAATAATGGCAAATGAATAAAGCTTAAAAAATAAAGTGCATTAAAGTAAATAACTTGAAAGTAAATGTTAGTTGTTAATAAGTTAGAAATTAGTATTGCTTTTGATTTTTTTTATTTTAAGTCATTCTTTGGAGAACACTCAACTCACTTATCACAAGCATGGATCCTTGAACCAAGACATCTTCCAAAGGCAGGAAAAAGGCCAAGTTTCCACACAATACCATGAAAGAGGGGAGACTTACAATCTCACTAACTAGAATTATATGTCTTTTGTGTCAAAAATTTAGCGCTATGTTAAGCAATCATAATTGGACTTATGTAGAAGTGACAACTATTTGAGGTCGGGCAATAGAATTTTGGTGTTAATGCATGTTAGAGACATAGTATAATGGACTATGCTCATGAAACATACCACACACAAAAATAATATGCAAAAGAGGTGGCCTAATCTCATTCATACTTATGTTGATTTTCAATCAACTAGCCTTAGGACATTGAAATATCATAGGACCATGACATGAATGCATAAAGAAGGGGAGTAAGATGAAGATGGAGGGGAATGGATAAAACTCAAATTGGACAAAGGAGTACTTTTACCAAATTAAGATCAGTCATTCATTTTGGAAGATGGAATGTAGATTCCAACAATCCCCTAAATCCAATGATCTTAACTTAGCAAAGTCAAATCAACCTTAACCAAGGACCAACAACACAAGCCAAACTAATACAAATAATCAAAATGGCTCAACACAATTATTTGGAAATTATTAAATTTAAAAATCCTAAAAAATAATGCATTAAATTAAATATGGTTTGTTAAATTCCTAAAACCTCATCAAAACACCAAAGAAATGGCCATGACATTTATCATAGGTCAAACAAGGTCAAAGGACCTTGGATAAAAAATTTCAGAATTTTTAGAGACTTAAAAGTATTTTTACACAATTAAAATTATTCACAAAATCAATTAAATCATGAAAAATATTAATAATGATCGAAAAAATAATTTTAATTCAGAATATGAAAGAGGATTTTATTTAAAATTTTTTTGGTGAAACTCTCATATTTTTTGGATCAATATTAAAATTAACATGAATTAATGAAAATAAAACAAATAAAATGAAATTCAAATATTCACAAATAACGTGGACCACTTGATCTCCCTCATTAATTGAGGTGGCAGGTGAAGTGGCCATCAACACGTTTGCCACCATAGTCACTAGTTAACGCGTAACACAAGTGGTAATTACAAGCAACACGTGAGATTAAAACATTTTGAACAAGATCAATGGCTCTGAACCTATCCAGCACATCACCGAGGCTAAACCTCCGGTCACCTTCTCAGGCGAGCCTCACCGGACTGGTTCAGTCATCACCATCACATAAATGAAAAAGAAGGACATGATCTGAAAGAAAAAATGGCGTAGAGCACGAATCTGACATCAATTTTAACTTACTTCACATATATAGAAAGATATGAGGAGCTGAATTTTGAGGTGTGTCAATTGAGTTTCCTCGATTTGCCCTCAAAGCAACTCAATCTTCTTGCCTACATTGGCAAGACTTCAGACAACCAAAGATCCAAGAGAATTGATGAGAATTGAGTGAGAATCAAAGAGAAGAAAATTTCTGGAAAATACCTTCAATGTTGTGCAGAACTTAATCTTACTAGCTTCAATCCTTGCTTGATCACACTCAGGATGCTTGCAGAAGTGGTTTGGAAAATTTAACAAAGCTTTGGATCCTGGAGTTTTTGAATCTCCAAACAGTGAGATTCAAACTCAATTTTAAAAATGAAAATTCTCAGGTTTTCCTCTGAATTGTGAGGGTTTGAAGAGAGGGAGCAAAGGTAGCGCGCAAGGATCCCTTCAAATGAGCTCAGAGGGCTTGTATTTATAACAATTGGGAATGTTATTTGCACACTTCAAGTTTCTTCCAAATTTGGCAATGTCAAGCACATGCTTGCATGGGCATGTATAGGCCCATGAAGCAATCCAATTAGGTCCAAATGCATCTGAAATGAGATTGAAATAAAGCTTGAATGGCAAGGCAATGTGAAATGGTCATTTGCACTTTTGATTTTTCCACATGATGCAGGCCTGTCAAAACCATGCGCAGCCCTAGCAAACCTTATCCAAAATGAATGAAATAGGATACTTTGGAAAGTTTATGTCAAGAGGAACAACTCTTATGTTGAACAATTTTCCATTTGGAACTTGAAAAAATTTCTAAGTGTCAAGCCATATACCTCAATGTTCCACCTTACTAAACTTTTTATGTGAGCTCCAAATGAGAAACGTGTCTTCATTAAAGTTGTATCTCTTTCAAAGACCTTCAAAATGTTCACGAATTTGACATAATTTAGATTTAAAATGAGAGAGTTATGCATTTTTGAAGTTGAGGAAAATCACTTGTTCAATGGTATTGGTCCAAAATGACCTATAATGTATCCACATATCACATTCTCATAAAAGTTGACTTAGCTCTCACTCCAAACATCAAAATGTAAGTAGACATCTTGAATTTGATTGTGCAACTTGTAAATCTTTCATCTCATAAAAATTGAGCAAGTTATGGCCTTGGCAAGTTTACTTTCATATTAGGGTTTAGACAAAATGACCTATAATGTTTCAACATGGAAAATGACTTTCCAAGCAAAATTAGCTCTAGACTTCAACATGAAAGTTGTTTGGAATGTAATTTATAGTAATGTTGCTCTTGGAATCATTTTCATATGGTGAAAATTGTAGGAGATAGGGTCTAGGGGGACCCAGTTTTGATTAGATGAGTTCATCTGGCCAACCACCATCAACCAACTTGCTAACTTGCAATTATCTTGACTTTTTAGGCTCATGGTAGATCATATATGCATAAGATGATGAATTTTTAAGTGACCCCTTGAGAAATTTGATCAATTGATGAGGGAGCTTGTTGAAGAAGTTACTTAAGATACCCAAACAAACTAGGGTTTCCAAGGCAAACGAACTCCAAAGTCTTGAGGGATGCTTGATCAAAATAAAATGCAAAGATCATTGTGACTAATATATGATGCTTAGAGCCATTATGGATCATTCCTTGGTTGTGCTATTAGCCATGAGGGTCTCAAACCCTAGATGTGAACTTGATAGATCAATGGTGATCATGCCCTACCTACAAAAAGAGTTAAGCAAAAACAAAGAAATATTTTTGGTATTTTGGTTAGTAATATGATAATATACAAGGATGATACAATCACATGGTGCTTGGCGATCTCTCCCAAATAAACCCAATGAAAGAGGGGTAAGGAGGATGCCAAGGTATGATCCCAATGCTAATGTATATGATGAGATTGCATGAGAGATCTTAGGGTCAAAATTGGGGTCTTACAGTTGTTTGTTGGGAAGGCCATGGATTCATGAGGCGGGAGCTGTTACCTCCATGTTACATCAGAAACTCAAGTTTGTTAAGAATGGGAAGCTAGTTATTGTTGGCAGGGAGAAGACACTGTTAGTCAGCCACCTGTCATCTTTCTCTTATATTGAAGCTGAGCATGAGGTTGGAACTCCGTTCCAAGCCTTATTTATTGCTGTTGAAAAGAGAGTTGGGGCATTCAGCCATTCGAAGAGCAGGTTGAGCTAGTCAACTTGGGTTCTGAAGATGATGTGAAAGAAGTCAAGCTTGGGTTTCAACTGTGTCCTGATGTTAAGAAGGGGTTGATTGATCTTCTTCGAGAATATTCAGATGTGTTTGCTTGGTCCTATCAAGACACGCCTGGTTTGGATTTTGAGATAGTGGAGCATAGATTGTCGTTGAAGCCAGAATGCCCGCCAGTTAAGCAGAAGTTGAGAAGAACTCATCCTGATATTGCAATGAAGATCAAAGAAGAAGTGCAAAAGTATATTGATGTTGGTTTCCTTATGACTTCCGAGTATCCGCAGTGGGTGGCCAATATTGTTCCCATTCCGAAGAAGGATGGAAAAGTCCATATGTGCGTTGATTATAGAGATTTAAAGAAAGCCAGTCTAAAAGATGATTTCCCTCAACCACACATTGATATGTTGGTAGACAATACGACTAAATACAAAGTATTTTTGTTTATGGAAAAATTTTCCGGATATAATCAGATCAAGATGGCACCCGAAGATATGGAGAAGACCACATTCATTACACCTTGGGTAACATTCTGTTATAGAGTTATGCCTTTCGATTTAAAGAATGCTGGCGCAACTTACCAGAGAGCAATGACTACTCTTTTTCATGATATGATGCATAAAGAGATTGAAGTTTATGTCGATGACATGATTGCAAAATTCATTCATGAAGAGGTACTCATTGAGCATTTGTTGAAGCTATTCCAGAATTTGAGGAAGTATAAACTCCGGTTGAATCCCAATAAATGTATTTTTGGTGTTCGTTCTGGTAAGTTGTTGGGCTTTATTATCAACGAAAAGGGTATTGAAGTTGATCCTGCCAAGGTCAAAGAAATATAAGAGATGCATGCGCCCAAAACTGAGAAGCAAGTCAGAGGTTTTCTCGGCGGCTTGAATTATATCTCAAGATTCATTTCCCACATGACTGCCACATGTGCGCCTATATTCAAGCTTCTTCAGAAAGATCAGTCTTGTGATTGGACCGAAGACTGCCAGAAAGCTTTTGACAGTATCAAAGAATATCTGCTTGAACCTCCGATTTTGTCTCCACCTGTTGAAGGAAGACCGTTGATCATGTATTTAACTGTGCTTGAAGAAAGTATCGGTTGTGTTCTTGGTCAGCAAGATGAGACTGGATAGAAAGAATTTTCAATTTACTACCTCAGTAAGAAATTCACCGATTGTGAGACTCGATATTCTACGCTAGAGAAGACTTGTTGCGCATTGGCTTGGGCTGCTAAGCGTCTGCGTCAATATATGTTAAATCATACCACTTGGTTAATATCCAAAATGGATCCAATCAAGTATATATTTGAGAAGCTTGCTTTAACTGGGAGGATTTCCCGTAGGCAGATGTTATTATCAGAGTATGATATTCAATACCGATCTTAGAAAGCCATCAAAGGTAGTGTCTTGGTTGACCATTTGGCTCACCGATCAATAGAAGATTACCAGTCAGTGCCGTATGATTTTCCTAATGAAGAGACCTTGTACTTAAAAATTAAGGATTGTGATGAACCATTGCTTGAATAAGGGCCAGAACCTAGTTCCCGTTGGGGCATGTTATTTGATGGAGTTGTTAATCAATGTGGTAATGGCATTGGGGCGGTGATTATTACTCCTCAAGGCACGCATTTTCCATTTACAACTAGATTGACCTTCAAGTGTACAAATAATATGGATGAGTATGAAGCTTGCATTATGGGGCTTGAAGAGGCCATCGATCTCAGAATCAAGTACTTGGACGTCTATGGAGATTCAACTTTGGTTGTAAATCAAATCAAAGGTGAATGGGAGACGAACGAACCCAGTTTGATACCATATAAAGATTATGCGAGGAGGATTTCAACTTTCTTTACAAAGGTTTAGTTTCATCATATCCCTCGAGATGAAAACCAGATGGAAGATGCTTTAGCAACATTGGCTTCCATGATTGTGGTGAAATATTGGGATAAGGTTCCCAATTTGACTATGATGCGTCTTGATAGGCCAGCTCATGTGTTTGTTGTTGAAGAGGCCAAAGACGAAAAGCCGTGGTATTATGATCTCAAGTGTTTCCTCCAAAATCAAATTTACCCGTCTGGGGCATCTTTGAAAGATAAGAAGACTTTGAGAAGATTAGCTAGTAATTTCTACTTGAATGGTGATATGCTTTACAAGAGAAACTTCGATATGGTTATGCTCAGATGCGTGGATAGACATGAAGCAGACCTATTGATGGCTGAAGTCCATGAAGGTTCCTTTGGTACTCACTCCAATGGACATGCAATGGCAAAGAAGATGTTGCGAGTAGGTCACTATTGGCTGACAATGGAATCTGATTGTTGCAAGTTTGTGAAGAAATACCACAAGTGTCAAATTTATGCAGATAAGATTCATGTTCCTCCGACACTGTTAAACGTCATTTCCTCTCCATAGCCCTTCTCCATGTGGGGAATTGATATGATTGGCATGATTGAGCCCAAGGCTTCGAATGGACATCGTTTCATTCTAGTGGCTATTGACTACTTCACGAAATGGGTTGAAGCAACATCGTATGCAAATGTAACCAAGAAAGTTGTTGTAAGGTTTATAAAGAATCAGATCATATGTCATTATGGTGTGCCAAGTAAGATCATTACTGATAATGGATCGAAATTGAACAACAATATGGGGTTGTTGAAGCTGAAAACAAGAACATCAAGAATATGGTTGTAACGTACCAGGATTGGCATGAGATGCTCCCAATTTCTTTGCACGGGTATCGTACATCCATCCGCACTTCAACAGGGGAAACCCCTTTCTATCTTGTATATGGTATGGAAGTTGTGCTCCCAGTAGAGGTTGAGATCCCATCATTGTGTGTGCTCATGGAAGCTAAGTTGATTGAGGCTGTATAGTGTCAAACCAGGTATGATCAACTGAATTTGATTGAAGAGAAGAGATTGACTTCCATGTGTCATGGTTAGTTATATCAACAGAGAATGAAAAAAGCTTTTGATAAGAAAGTCAGACCTCGTGTATTCAGAGAAGGTGACCTTGTGCTTAAGAAGATTCTATCTTTCAAACCAAATTCAAGGGACAAATGGACTCCAAATTATGAAGGCCCATACATTGTTAAGAGAGCCTTTTCGGGCGGTGCTTTGATTCTTACAACTATGGATGGTGAAGACTTCACTCATCCTATGAACACAGATGCAGTCAAGAAATACTTCGCCTAAAAAAGGAAAAGAACATCTCGCTAAGTTAAAAACCCGAAAGGGCGGCTTAGGCAAAAATGAGTGTCTCGGTGGATTGAAAACCTGAAAGGGCGATCTAAGAAAAAATTAGAGACATAAAACAGAAAGAATTATCCCGATAAATTGGGTACCCCATCTTGGGGCAATTTATGCAAAAATTAGGGATTCTGGCAAGTAACTGCATCCTGCCGAGCTTCAGTTTTGAAGACGTTCTTGAGCCCAACTGTTGGGTTCTGATCCCCAGTAGCAGCGGTCAAGAGCTCAGTGGATATCAAGAGTTGGTAGAAGGATTAGTGATTATTGTATTTGATGTAACCCTTTTCCATGTAAATTACCATTTTCAACTTTGTAAAAATCTATGGAGTCTTGTCATTTACAGACTACCATTCTATTAAATAAAGTTGAGCTTTTATCCAATTGTTTCTACTCTTTTTTATTTCAGCCAAATAGTTTTAAATTTTATTATGATCATTTTTGAAAATTTAATTTTTAAATCAAAATCATTTTTTTAACATATAAAAGCATGAATGTTAAGCAATCAATTTCATTTTTAAGGGAATATCAACAGTGGTTTGAAAGCAGTAAGCCATAAATGTGGAGCATTATTGGTTCTCCCAAAGCAGTAAGCGCAATTTCTCTTTCATCCCCAACAGCATTGTTCAGCACTCGGTGTTGGTTGTTTTTCTCCAGATGATTATTTCTTCTCCGTTGCCTCAGCTGAGTTTGGTATGTATTCCCCAACCGAGTTTATATTTGTTCTTTATCAGAGTAAGAACCGTTCTTTGCAGCGGTTTGCATAATTATGATAGAACTTTGGTTTCCCCACCAGTCGCCATTAGATTCGCTCCCAATCAGAGTTTCCTCCTGGTCTCCGAGCAGTTATTTGTGTTTATCCCCTGCATGGTTGTCTTCCATTTAATATGGTGTTGACCTAAAATTCCCCGCTGAAGTGATAATGGTTTTCCTCAGCATATCTCCTTTGTTTCCCCGGCTAGGGTTGAGCCTTCGGGATATTGATTTCACTTTTCTCCAGCAGTTGTTTCCCTCTTTTGTGGATTGGCTGAGAATTGTTTCAATGATTCAAATCTGCGACATCTTTGTATCCTTTGTGATTGTTTTGTCAGCATAATCATCATATATACATTACATATACATATACATATACATATACATATACACTTGTATAATTTCATTATTGCATCATCGCACTAGTTGATTCATCCTTGTAATTTTGATTCTCTGTTATGGTGGTACTTTATCCCCATACAAGTTTGGAGTTTGTCCTCCTTCAATTGTAGAGTGTCATCCCCCCTAAGCAAAAAGACTTTAACCTTTATCCCTTCCCCACTAGGTTGTTTCCTCGTGGATGATTTGTTTCAACTTCCTTCCCAGTTGATTATCTTGATGGAACTACTCCCCCTGAGTTATATCCTCATTGGGTTGAGTCTTGATTGACTATTTCTTTCTAGATCTTACCTAGATAGATGTTTCAGGTCTCCTAAGAGTTTATTACCCAGTAACTGGTAATATTATTCTTGGTTTGCATTTTGTTACTTCTTGCCTAAATACCCGGAAAAATTAACCTTTTTCTCCCTAGTGGATTCATTTTCACGATCCCCAGGAAGTATATCCTTGACATGTTCATCCTAACCGATGACGGATATTTTCTTCCCCTGTTTTGAGTCTATCCTTGATATGTTCATCCTAACCGATGACGGATATTCTCATCTTTGGTATTCTACCTAGTAAAAAGGTAGTTGTAATCCCTACTTGTTCCCCAGAGAGTTAATCCTTGATATGTTCATCCTGATCGATGACGGGTTTCCTTCTCTTTGCGATTTTCTGCCCAGTAACCGGTAGTTGTAAATCCTGCTTTTCTCCCTTTGTAGGGCTTATCCTTGATATGATCACTTTAACAAGTGATGGATATCCTCTTTGTGGTATTCTATCCATCATTCGATAGATGTAATTCCTACTTTTTGTTCAGGTGGTTTATCCTTGATATGTTCATCCTAACCAATGACGGGTATCCTCCTTAACAATTCCTAGGAAATATTATCCTTGATATGTTCATCTTAACCGATGGCAGATTCTCTTTCCTTTGAGTCTATCCTTGATAAGTTCACTTTAACCGATGACGGATATTCTTATCTTTTGTCTTTTGCCCAGTAACCGGTAGTTGTAAATCCTATTTCCTGCAGTTTTTCCCCAACAAGTCTATTCTTACCCAGTAACTGGTACTAAATGCACTTCCTATCGGTCCTCAGTGAGTCATCCTTGATATTTTTACCCTAACCGGTAACGGGTGTCCTCTCTGATCAGATTTTAGTATCTCCTTACCCAATAACAGGTAGTGGATAATAAAATTTATGCTCCTCCTGTGTTGAAGTTTATTTCTTCCCCAGTTGAGTTGAGTGTGTATTTCCTTAGTCAAATCGCTTTTCCTGCATGATTCGAGTATTTCAGTTTTATTCTGATCTACCCGTTTCCCCTGCAGATGTATTTTGTTTCCCTTGCTGAGTCTTTCCTCTAGACTCCCAGCAGTTTTAAGTCGTAGCCTGGCCTACGCACAACCTCTTTTATCCCCTCAGAGTCTCTGTCTCCCTAGCGAGTTTTCCCTTCTGGAATGCATCATGCTCCTGTGGACCTTCGGTCCCTCTGATTTTACTTTCCTTTGTGGCAACATTTCCCTACAGAGAGTTTGCTTTTACATTCATATCATATGATTCATGAGGTCTCTTAGGGACCAAAATTTGTTTTTATATGTTTTTATTTAATACCATTCTACTGAGTCGATACGAAGATTTTAACCTTCACCTCCTCAGTTAGAATGTCCTTAAATATGGGCATCTATAAGACCCCAATTTTGACCCTAAGATCCCTCATGCAATCTCATCATATGCATTAGCATTGGAATCATACCTTCGCATCCTCCTTACCCCTCTTTCATTGGGTTTGTTTTGGGAGAGATCACCAAGAACCATGTGATTGTATCATACTTGTATTTTATCATTTTACTAACCAAAATACCAAAAATATGTCTTTGCATTTGCCTAACTGTTTTGAAGGTAAGGCATGATCGCCCTTGATCTATCAAGTTCACAACCAAGGAATGATCCATAATGGCTCTAGGAATTGTGTATGAGTCCCAATGATCTCTACATGTTATTTTGATCAAGCATTCTTCAAGAGTTTGGAGTTGGTTTACCTTGGAAACCATAGTTCATCTGGGTATCTTGAGTAACTTCTTCAACGAGCTTCTCTACAAATTGATCATGTTTATAAAGGGGCACTTTAAAATTCATCATATTATGCATATATGAGCTACCACGAGCCTGAAAAGTCAAGATAATTGCAAGTTAGCAAGTTGGTTGATGGTGGTTGGCCAAATGAATTCATCTGATCAAAACTGGGTCCCCCTAGACCATATCTCCTACAATTTTCACCATACGAAAATGATTCCAAGAGAAAAGTAACTCTAAATAACATTCCAAACAACTTTCCTATTGAATTATAGAGAATTACAAGTGTTTATTTAGTACTTCTAGGAAAGCAGTATGAACACGGTTAAGAATAAATGATCAATGATCACACTATGAGCAACAACTCTTGTATGATTACTGAATTTTACAGTAATAAGTATTTGGTATATGAATCAAGGTGTATTGTAGAATTCTTGGGTAATTGCTTCGTGTTTGAGTATGATGATAGTAAGGCCTTTATATAGATCTTGGAGATGGTACCGTTGGAGAGCAAATTGATGGAGATATCTTGCTAATTATGGGGCTTAATGACATTAATTTTCTTGTCCTTTCCGTAGCAGTCTTGAAGTGTAATCAATATTTTCCTTATATAGATTCATACCACACTTAGAATACTTCTTGATTAAGTTTTTGATTTTGATGAGTCAGATGATTTCTTGGGCGTGAATCAGAGTGAGTGAAGTTCAGAGTCTTTGAGCAGAACTTGTATTCTTCAGATAGTTGTTTGATGAGTAGTCTTCAGTGTTAACTTGACTGATCTTTAGATAGAGGTCTTCTGATGTGAAGTCTTCGGAGTCTTCAAATGTAAAGTCTTTAGAGTCTTCAGGTGTACAGTCTTCAGAGTCTTTAGATGCACAATATTCAGAGTCCTTAGATGTACAAATCTTCAGAGTATTCATATATGAAATTCAATGACAGATTTTGTGTGTAATTTATTCAAAAGAGTTCTTGTCTAAAGTCAGATATGATTTCTTCAATGTTGGATTAACTGTTCTGGAGTTTGTTAGTTGTCAGATATTGTTCTCATCAGATTTATTTTTCCTTAGAATCCTACACACTTTGAGAAATTTGTTAGGATACCAAATTGTTTCATTCTTTGTTATCATCAAAACTTAGAGATATATTGTAGAACCCAAATCTTGTTCTAAAAATCTCCCCGTTTTTTATGATGACAAAAACATAGACTTCTGATGAACCAATGGTACTTTACAAGATACAAATTAAGAAATGAATCAGAGTCAGATGTAGTATGATTCCCCCTGAGATTGACAATCTCCCCCTTAGTCTGATACTAAGAAGCTTTTTAGAGTTATTTATATCAGAGGGGTTTTCAGGGTTATAATGTTTCTTACAATAGTTTCTTAGGTTGCTTTGCTTATTTCTCAGATACTTATTTAGTTTTCCTTGTTTAGATATATCCTGTAAAAGCACTTAAACTATGCAATAGATTTATAATATTGGAATGTAAGCAGTGTCTTTTGAGAGTTAGATATTTTATTTCATCATAAAGCTATTATTTCTTTCTCCCCCTTTTTGTCAGACTCAAAAAGAACAAAAATAAGAGCAGGAGTAAAACATAGAAGCTAAACAAAATTTCCTTTAAAGTTCAGAGAGATACGTAGAGAAAAGAGAACATGCAAGCAAAAATCCTTAGATGCAAAAACTCTTAGAACTAACAAGTACAAACAAATAGTCCTAGAGTGCCTAAGGGTTTGGAGGAGGAGGCATCCTCTAAAGTAGCTGGGCAAGGATGCTCTGGATGCTAGAGTTGACTTGATCTTGCTTATCGAGTCTGGCTCTCACAAGTTGTTGTTCTTTATGAAGCTCTTCTAGAGTCTTGAGCACCAACAGAGCGAGATCATATGTTGATGACTCACCTCGAGTTAAAGCAACCTCATAAGTCTTTGCAGCTTCCTCTGCAGCTATGTGTACGACCTCTTTAGCATCAGTCTTAGCTTTAGCTTTAGCTTCTACAGCAACAGCTTCAACGACAAATTTCTCAGCTTCTAATTTGGCCCTCTCTTCAGCTTCTATTCTGGCCATCTCTTCAGCTGCCTTCCTGGCCCATTCCTTAGCTTCCTGCACTAGACGCGCCTCAATTCTTTCCTCAGCGTCTATGATATAGTCATTTCTGAATTGTTCAGAGATTCCCTTTATCCTGAAGACCTCATATGTCGTCCACTTGAGAAATCCATTTCAGCGGGTCCTTACTTCAGAAGGATTGTCACTTAGTATGGACTCTTCAGATAGTTGCCTTAGTCTCGTAGCAGTGCTTTCTGAGAACCTGGCAAAACTCTCATCCAGGGTTGCATGGGTAAGGTCAGGTTCAGAGGTTTGAGGGATACGTTCAGAGGTGGGTTCAGGAATGGGTTCAGAGATAGCTTCAGAAATTGGTTCAGAAGTAGGTGGGGGGGGGGTTTAGAGGATTCTGAAGTGGGTGGAAGGGTTTCAGAGGCTTCTGAAGTGGGTGGAAAGGGTGGTGGTATTAGTTCAGAGGTTTCTGGTACAAACATAGTCTGTTCAGATTTCGTTGTGGGTTGTAGTTGTGCCAGAGTGTGATAGGTAGGGTCAAGGACGTCTAAATGTTCAGAGTCAGATGAGAGGTCATAGTATGGAGGAGATGAGGGAGTAGATGAGGGAGTAGATGTGGGAGGTGAAATGGGTTCATTAAATAAAATGGCCTTAGATAAGGGGATTGTTGTGGTTGTGAGGTTAAATTTTTATAGTGGGGATGAGGATGTGTTTGGTTCAATGTTATGGGTTTCAGAGGTGTCGGATTCTAAAAGGATTGGGATGTAGATAGTAGGTTCATAAGGTGATTATTGGAGTGGGTTGGGGTAAGGATGATAGAATTTTCCTAGATCGAGAAGTTAAGGGAGCTTCAAAAATAGAGACTTACTTGAAGTGGAGGAGCTCAGAGGCACATGTAGCTTCTGAGATGCTGAAGAATCTCCAAGCTTCAGAGTCTTATTCTTCTTCTTCTTCTCAGAGGGTTCTCTCTTCCTCTTCATGAAGTTCAAAGGTTGTTCTGGTAGCAAGTCCAGAGTGAATCCAGAGATGACAATACCTTGTTCATTTAGATCTTGAAGGTAGTGAGATATTTCCCTATGATCCTTCAGTGTGTCCCAGGAGGTTTCCAAGGTAGGTTTTACTCTGACCTTGTCAATAATCCTCATACTCTTCAGATTTTTGGTATTCAGAGGCTTGCCCACATCCACCGTAACATGCATCATGTTAATAGAAAGGAGTGGTCCACCATCCCACTTTCTATCAACACATCAGAAATCAACCTCCCCAGAGGGATGTAGTTTTTGGGCTTCATATTATTTATGGTATCTCTCATTGAGTCCCTTAGATATTTGAAGAGGATGGAGGGAAGATTCAACTTTAATCCTTTATGCAGACAGTATATAATGCACTTCTTATCTGTATTTGTGTAGTTAGAGGAGCTGGACGTTGGACGATGCTGGACAGTTCCCAGAATTATCTTCAACCAAACCCTCAGATTCTCGTGAAGTTCCATGTTGTTTGAAGTTTTCCCTTTTGGGTTCTGATTGAATATTGTAGGGATGATTTCTTGGGAAATATACTTTTCCCTAGGGTTGATGTTGTATATCCTTCTCCCCATACAGTTTACATGTCCAAAAGCTTCACGATGGACTTCTCTGTGATTACCATCTTGACCCCTAAGACGTAGGAGACGATGTAGTGGTCGTCGCAATCTGCGAACCTCTTGAATTCCTTTACAACGAATGTGTATACTGGACCATAGAGCCTTTTGAAGTAGTTTCCCCAACCTTATTTCTCCAATTCTTCAGTAAGATCAATTCCATTTCTTTTAATGTTGTCAAAATCTACCAGCAGTTCACATAGCACTTCCATCTTTTCAAACCGAGTGAAAAGATTGATGTGAGGGGGACGATCAAGAACATAAGGTTCTTGATATGCAGTTGTTGAAGTTGTAGCATTTTGGGTTGTAACCTGTTGTGGAGCTTCAACTCATTGTTTACCAGCATTCATTTGCTGAGAGTATTCAAAGACCCGTTATTGTTGAGGATCCATTTGTAATTTGAAGGAGATAAAATTGCTATGAAGATGAAGAAGGTTGAAGTTGCAGAGAGAATGAGGGAAAGGGGTTTGTGTACATTGTAAAAGTGAAAAGTTTGAAAGTGGGAAATATGGTAATATATATACATAATCAAAAGTACATGCAAAACGATAGCGTTTAAGACAAAGTAATGATAATTTCAGAAATCTGAGTTGACAAGCGTGGGGAGAATTAATTACTGCTTATGATGGTTGTCTAATCTCAAGAATATGCACACTTCTCGAGGGGATCTCAATAGTTTGGCTCTTGAGTTTTGAGCTAGACAGTTGTCCAAAAGATCCAAAGCCACACGTTTGAGAGACCACATGTTGATGTTTCTAAAATTAAGAATACCAAAGGGTTTCTGATTCAGAAGGTTTCTAATCCAGATAACATCTAACTTGTAGAAGTATTAGAACTAGAACTAGATACACAACATATGTTTAAGTTATAGTCTATTTTAACATTAGAGAGGAGAAGCACAAGTTCAGATTCATTCTGGGAAATATGCCATATTTAAATGTTTCAGAATAAAATGAAATCTATCTTCAGCTAAGGGTTTTGTGAAGATGCCATCCCTTTGATGGTATGTATCTACGAATTTTAAAATTATTACCCCTTTCTGAACATAGTCATTGATAAAATGATGTTTAATTTCTATGTGCTTAGCTCTTGAATGTAAAATAGGATTCTTACTTAAGCATATAGAAGCAGTGTTGTCACAAGAGATATGGATGTTAATCTCATAGATCTGAAAGTCTTCAAATTGATTTTTCATCTAGAGCATCTGAGTGCTGCATAATAAAGTTCAAATGTATTATGCTTATACATTTGAGAGTGCAATGGTTGATTGTCTTTTGCTAGCCCATGAAATGAGGTTTCCTCTAAGAAACTGACAATTTCCAGATGTACTTTTGCATTCCAATCTGTCTCCAGCATAATCTGTATCACAATAACCAGAAACCCTATACTCTGATGTTTTCTTATACATCATGCCAAGGTTAGGTGTTCCTTTCAAATACCTTAGGATTTTCTTAACAGCAGTTAAGTAAGATTCCCTTGGATCTTACTGAAATCTAGCACAGAGACACACGCTGAATAATATATTTGGACGTGTAACAGTCAGATAGAGAAGAGAACCTATGATACCATGATAGAGTTTCTGACAAACCTTTTGACTTACCTCTTATTTCTCCAGAATGCAAGTAGGATGCATGGGAGTCTTGGCTGGTTTGCTTTCTGACATTTCAATTTTCTTCAGAATGTCTTTCATGTATTTGCTTTCATATACATACGTGGCTTCTGAAGCTTGGTTAATTTGAATCCCCGGAAAGAACTTTAGTTCTTGCATCAGATTCATTTGAAATTCCACCTGCATTAGCTCAGAAAATTCTTGACAAACAGAGGGGTTAGTATAACCAAATATTATGTCATCAATGTATATTTGATAGATCATAGGTCGTTTCTGACATTTTTAAAAAGGAGAGTGGAATCCAATTTGCCTATAATAAAATCATTTTCCAGAAGAAAATAACTTAGTCTTTCATACCTAGGAGCTTGTTTTAGACCATAAAAAGATTATTTCAGTTTAAAAACATGTTCTGGACATTTTGAGTTTTCAAAACTTGGAGTTTGATGAACATACACTTCTTAAGAAATATATCCATTCAGAGATGCACTTTTGACGTCCATCTGATATAATTTGATAGAGTAATTTACATCAAAAGATACAAGTAGACGAATAAATTCTAACCTGGTGACTGGAGCAAATATTTCATTGTAATCAATACCTTCAGTCGTGCTTTGTTTCACCAGTCGTGCTTTGTTTCTGACCACTTCACCTTTTTCATTAAGTTTGTTTCTGTAAACCCATTTGGTTCCAATCACATGGGTTCCCTTGGGTCGTGGTACATGATACCAGACATCATTCTTGGCAAACTGATAAAGTTCTTTTTTCATTTCCAGAATCCATTTTTTGTTTTGAAGAGCTTCTTCACAGGATGTTGGCTCTATTAGAGATACTAGTCCCAAAAGTGTTTCTTCAGAAACTTTGAATGTTGATCTTATTCTCACAGGCTCATTCTTGTTTCCCAGAATTAGTTCTTCGGAAACATTTTGTCTATTTCTTGATCTTTTCTTATTGATTGTGACTTCAGGTGCTTCTGATGTTTCCTTTTCTGCTTCTTCAGATTCTTTGGTCTTTTCGTCAGAACTTGCGAGGGTTATCTCCAAATCTACAAAATTTTCAACTAGCTTTAACTTTTCAGAGTCAAGCTTATCATCGAATCTGACATGTATTTATTCTTCCATAATGTGTGTTTATATATTGTATACTCTATAGCCTTTAGAACGTTCAGAGTATCCCAACATAATACACTTTTATGCTTTACAGTCAAACTTGTTCAGATTATCTTTAGTATTCAGAATAAAATAAGAACACGCAAAAGGATGAAAATAAGAAATGTTGGGTTTTCTCCCATTACATATTTCATAAGGAGTCTTCTCAGAATAGGTCTGATAGAGATTCTATTCTGAATGTAACACGTTTTATTCACAACTTCATCCCAGAAGTGCTTAACCACATTTGTTTCATTGATCATGGTTCTGGCCATTTCTTGGAGAGTCCTATTCTTCCTTTCTACAACACCATTTTGTTGTGGAGTTCTAGGACAGGAGAAATCATGGGATATTCCATTTGAGTCAAAAAGCTCTTCAAAAAGTTTGTTTTCAAATTCGCCACCATGATCACTTATGACTATGATGATTTTAGAGTCAAATTCATTTTAAACTTTAAAGCAGGAACTAGTGAACACAAAATGTGACTCATTCTTGTGTATTAAGAATTTTACCTATGTCCAACGACTATAATCATCAACAATGACAAGTCCATACTTCTTACCATTGACTGACGTTGTCTTAACAAGTCCAAAAAGGTCAATGTGTAAAAGTTCCAAAGGCTTAGAGGTAGAAACAACATTTTTGTTTTTGAAGGTTGTTTTAGAAAAAATTCCTTTTTGACATCCTTCACAAAGAGCATCTGAATAAAACTTCAACTTAGGTAGGCCTCTAACTAACTCAAGTTTATTTAGCTGAGAAATCCTCCTCAAGCTAATGTGACCCAAGCATCTATGCCAAACTCATTTCTCTTCATTTACAGACATTAAACATTTTACATTTTGATCTTTTAAATATGAAAGCTTAATTTTGTAAATGTTATTCTTCCTCTTACCAGTGAAAAGGACTGTGCCATTTTTCTGATTAACAACTTTGCACATTTTTTGATTAAAGATTATATCATAACCGTTATCACTTAGTTGACTTATGGATAACAAGTTATGCATTAATCCTTCAACATAAAGGACATTCTAAATAGAGGGAAGAGATCCATTACCAACTGTTCCAGATACTCTGATTCTTCCTTTCTGATTTTCTCCAAAACCTACGAAGCCAGCGTCTTTAAATTCCAGGCTTTGGAACATATGCTTTCTTCCCGTCATCTGTCGCGAGCATCCAGAGTCCAAGTACCATGATTGGTGTTTTAACTCTACTGCACAAGATATATGCAGCATATACTATTTTATCTTTTGGTACGCAGAAACTTTTGGGTCCTTCGGGATTAGTTCTTCCAGAGTTTCTGAAAACTTTGGGTTTTCTAGCATTATTAAATTTTTGTGTTTGTGTATGTGTGTAATGATAAGAAAAAAAAGATTTAAGTTTGTTTTCTGCAAAAGGTTTTAAATCATCTTCATCAGAATCATATCCAATTCCTCTTTTCTTATTGTGACTAACGCCATAGATCATAGAAGCCATTTTGCTTCTTTCAAGTACGTTGTTCAGAAAATTTTGAAAAGCCTTTTCATATTTATATATGATGGTGTCAAAAGTAGGAGGAGCTTTAGAAAGAGTTTCTTCAAGTTTTGAACATTTTTTGGTTGAAAATTAATTTTCTTTTTCAAGGATAAATTTATTTTCTTTAAGTTCAGAAACATCTTTCTCAAGCTTATCACACTCTTCAACTGTCTCTTCATGAACCTTTTCCAGGTTCTTGAATTTCGGTCGAAGCTTCTAATACAAGCTCATAGATTATGATAAAAAGGCTTCAAGTTAAGAACGAGAAAATTCAGAGAATACCTCTTTAGAGTCAGATTCTCTTTCGGATGAACTTCCAGATGTGGTGTCCATGAATGCAACATTTGCCTGCTCCTCTTCAGAAACAAATTCTGAAGCTTCAGAAACAGATTCTGAAGCTTCAGAATCAGATTCGTCCCATATTGCCACGAGTCCCTTCTTCTTTGCTTTGAGGGAGTTTTTCTTTAACCCTTCCTTTTTAGAGTTGTCTTTCTTGAGTTTTTGACATTCATTTCTGTAATGTCCATGTTCTTTGCATTCATAGCAGGTTACCTCTTTGTTAAGTCTGTCTCTAGAGGTTGACTCTGGATGATATCCCTTCTGTGTGGGTCTTTTGAAGTTGTTATTTCTTTTTCTCCAGAGCTTTTGATTCTTCTAGATAGAAGAGATAACTCCTCTTCATCATCAGAGTCTTCCTTCTTAGAGTCATAGTCGTCTTCTTCAGATTGAAAGGCTTTGTTCCTTTCTGGCTTTCTTCTTTCTGATCTAGACTTTAGAGCTACTGATTTGCTTTTCTTCTGAGGTTCATCTTCCTCTAGCTCTATCTCATGACTCTTGAGGGAGCTGATAAGTTCTGCAAGGCTTATGTTGTTCAAATCTTTAGATAACATCAAGGAAGTAACCATCGGTCTCCACTTCTTTTGAAGACTTCTAATTATCTTTTTGACATGATTTGCTATAGTGTATCCTTTGTCTAGAACCTTGAGTCCTGCAACTAAAGTTTGGAATTTAGAGAACATTACCTCAAAAGCTTCATCATCTTCCATTTTGAAGGCTTCATACTTTTGGATTAAGGCCAGAGCATTAGTTGTTTCCCTGTTAGTGATCTTTTCGTACTCATTGTAGGACATTGCGTTCAATATAATAGTTTTGGCTTTGTGATGATTCTTGAAATCAGGCTTCTGATCATCACTCATTCTACTTCTTGGAATAGTGATGATAAGAGTAGAGATGGGTGGTTCATAACCATTTGTAACAATGTCCCATAGATCAGCATCGTAGCCTAGGAAGAAACTTTCAATTATGTCCTTCCAGTAATCAATTTATTCTCCATCAAGACTGGAGGTTTAGCATTGTAGCTATATTTTTCATTTGTGTTATCCATGATGTTTTTCTCACACCGGATCTCTATACACTATTAAGTGTTTGATTCAAAAACCAATAATAGAGTCGAAGCTCTGATACCAATTGAAGGTACAGAAAAATAAGAAAGGGGGTTTGAATTGTTTTCACAGTAAATAAAAACTTTTGCAACACCACACACACGAAAGTAAATGTAGACAATACAAGAAATTTATCATGGTTCCCTTGAAAATCAACGCTACTCCAGTCCACCCGGCCAAGGTGATTTCGCCTCAATAAGGACTTAATCCAATAATCTTGAAAGATTACACCAATCCTCTAACTCGCAAGACACTTGAGGAACCACAATAACTATAGATAATTACAAGTGTTTGTTTAGTACTTCTAGGCAAGCAGTATGAACACGATTAAGAACAAATGATCAATGATCACACTATGAGCAACGACTCTTGTATGATTACTGAACTTTACAATAATAAGTATTTGGTATATGAATCAAGGTGTATTGTAGAACTCTTGGGTAATTGCTTCATGTTTGAGTATGATGATAGTAAGGCCATTATATAGAGCTTGGAGATGATACCGTTGGAGAGCAAATTGATGGAGATATCATGCCAATTATGGGGCTTAATAGCATTAATTTTCTTGTCCTTTCCCTAGCAGTCTTGGAGTGTAATCAATATTGTCCTTAAATAGATTTATACCATACTTAGAATACTTCTTGATTAAGTTTCTAATTTTGATGAGTCAGATGATTTGTTGGGCGTGAATTAGAAAAGCGAAGTTCAGAGTCATTGAGCGGAGCTTGTATTCTTCAGATAGTTGTTTGATGTGTAGTCTTCAGTGTTAACTTGAATGATATTCAGATATAGGTCTTCTGATGTGAAGTCTTCGGAGTCTTCAGAGTCTTCATGTGTACAGTTTTCAGAGTCTTTAGATGTATAGATTTCAGAGTCTCTAGATGTATAAATCTTCAGAGTCTTCAGATGTGAAATTCAATGACAGGTTATGTATGTAATTTATTCAGAAGAGTTCTTGTCCGAAGTCAGATATGATTTCTTCATTGTTGGATCAGTTGTTCTGGACTTTGTTAGTTGTCATATATTGTTCTCATCAGATTTATTTTTCCTTAGAATCCTGCTCACTTAGAGAAATTTGTTAGGGTACCAAATTGTTTCATTCTTTGTTATCATCAAAACTTAGAGATATATTGGAGAACCAAAATCTTGGTCTAATAAGAAGAACATTATTGGAACAAAGTGGGTGTTTAGAAACAAGCTGAATGAGAAAGGGGAGGTGGTCAGAAATAAGGCTTGACTTATAGCTCAAGGTTACATTCATCAGGAAGGTATAAATCTCTATGAAACCTTTGCATGAGTCTCAAGGTTAGAGTCAATCAAACTTCTTCTCTCTTATATTGTTAATCATGATATTGTTCCTTATCAAATGGATGTTAAGAGTGACTTCTTGAATGAACTCATTTCTGAAGAGGTGTATGTCAAACAACCCTTTGGGTTTGAGGAATATGTCCACCCAGACTATGTTTTTAAATTAAAGAAATCAATTTATGGACTCAAACAAGCTCCTAGAGTTTGGTATGAGAGATTGAGTAATTTCTTGTTTGAAAATGGTTTTGAAAAGAGTCAAGTTAAAACTACAATATTTAGAAAGACTCTAAGGCTACATAGGCTAAATTCGAGATGAGCAATATGGGAGGATTGAAATTCTTCTTGGGAATCCAAATCAATCAAGTTAAATATGGAACTTATGTTCATCAATCTAAGTACACAAAGGAACTTCTAAAGAAGTTTAATCTTGAAGAATGCAAGATTATGGCAACTCTTATGCATCCAACCTGTAGTCAGAACAAGAAGGAAAGTGGCTCCAAGGTGGATCAAAATCTATATAGAGGTATGATCGGTTATTTGCTTTACCTCATAGCTTCTAGGCTAGAAATATTGTTCAGTCTCTGTCTGTGTGCAAGTTTTCAATTAGATCCTAGAGAATCTCACTTAACTGATGTTAAGAGAATATTTTAGTATCTGAAAGGAACAACAAATCTAGGACTTCTTTATAAAAAAACAAGATTATAAGTCAGTTAGATTTTATGATACTGATTATGTTGAGGATAAAATTGAGAGAAAAAACACTAGTGGAAATTGTCAATTCATAGATGAAAACCTAATATCATAGGATAGAAAGAGACGTGTAACTATTTCTCTATCTACAATAGAAGTAGAATACATATCAGCTGCTAAATGCTGCACACTACTACTATGGATGAAATATCAGCTAGAAGATTCTCAGACTTATGGACGCAATATCCATATCTTTTGTGATAATACTATTGTTATCTGTCTAACAAAGAATCTAGCTTAACACTCTAGAACCAAGCATATCAAAATTAAACATCATTTCTTTAGAGACTATCTTTAGAAGGGAGTTATAGATATTCAATTCATTGATACAAATTATCAATGGGCATACATCTTTACAAAACCCTTGGCTATTGAAAGATTTGATTTTATCAAAAAGAATATGAACATGGTATTTATTAAAGATTAATGCTTGTTTCTGATTAGAGTATCAGAGTCTGATGTTGCTTAGAAGTAGCTTCATTCAGAGTATGGAAATTTCCTTTAATTAAAAGTGGCTTCTAAAAGATTATTAGATTTTGGGACTCTGGAAGTGGATTACTTGCGTTAGATAGCACTTAAAGATATGATAATTATCTTGCATAGTTGCTGTTTGGGTAAAGACTGTTGGGTAATGATGTGAAACTTCTTGATTTTTGTGGATATGTTCCTATCTCAATACCTCATGTTTAGCTACTTGTTATTTGTTTTTTTGTTTTGTTTTCTAAAATATAATACTTGAAAGGTCTTAAATCAAAGACAACTATCTTACATCTTTCTGACAATTCATTGGTTATATCCTTAGAAACATTTTTCATTTTAATTCATTTTTATGTTTTATCTTCTCTCTTTTTGAGTTATTCCCTTTTCTAAGATAGCCTATATATCTATTCTTGATATGGAAAACCAATTAGTAGTCATCAATGAAGGACTTGTTGATTTTGAATAGATGATGACTCGTGGGTTTGATCTTCAAAGCACTGTCTCCGAACATGGTTGTGATAATTTGTTTGATACGCTCTATGGTCCTACTTACCCAAACCTGATCAAGGAATTCTGGGAAAATTCTTCCATCCAAGAACTTAATCTAGAATATGATATTCTTTACGTTGTATTTGTTGTTCCTATCACCATCACTCCCACTTATATTGTTAATACATTGAATTGTGATGATGAAGGTATGGTTCTAGATATGTTGTCTGGGGAATCCTCCTTGCCTTCTAATCTTATCTTTGATAATTTGTCTGACCTATCTAAGGTTTCTAATCTTAACTCCAAGGCATCAGTCCCATATCAAATTTTGATATCAAACCTTCTGCCAAAGAGCAAAGATCTAGACTCTCTAGATGTTGATGAAAGAGCTTTTGTGCTTCTTCTCAACTCAGATATGAAGATAAACCTTCCCTAAGTGATGTTTGAATACCTGAAGTTGACTCTCAAATCCTTTCACATGGAAAAGTCATTATTCATTCCTTATGGAAGAGTTCTTTCAGAACTTTTCATTCAACAAGGGGTTGTGACAACTATGGTTGGGGTTACTTCAAAAGTCTAGGGAGATAAGTTGAAGATTACAAAGCTTTGAAAGCCTTTAATCCTTTTATGGTCAAAATGGTCTCTTTGGATGAATCTTCTTCTTTTTTTTAGTTGCTTTGATATTTTTGTGCTTTATCTATGTAACATATCTTTTTATATCTTTATTTGCTTTCTTTGTTTTCTCTTTCTGTCTTTTCTCAAACCGACTGATTGAAAAGCATTACCATAAATTGAAGGATGTCAAACGAAGGTTGTGACTATTGAAAGGCAATGGAAATTTTATTCATTCATAAGAAATTACATGATTTTATCCTCAAAACTATTGCATCTATTTTCAAAATTGATTATTTATCCTCTTCTCCTCAACAACTCCACCAGATGAGCCTTCTTCATCTGTTGTTGTGGATCTTTGAGTCTTTACTCATTCCTTAGCCTTCTTCTTCTATTTTCTTGCATTATTTCTCATCAAATATCATATCTCTTTTGCCAAATCTATATTGTCTGCCTTGGATGTCTTTCTTTTTCCCATTCTTGTGTCTTCCCAGAGAAAACCCTAGAGTTGTGTGTTTTGGTGTTGTTTCTACATATGCTCTTATATGGGTATGCTTCATATCTCCTCTATCTTTAAGAGTGTGTTCTTTGAGTCTTGTGCCTCTTTGATTACCATTCCTTTAAAATGTGAGAGTCTATATTTGACCATCTCGAAATTTGTGGTACATATACTTCTCAGTCTTAAGTATCAACACTTATTATCTTTTTGTTAATGACAAAAGGGGGGAAAGTCATGGGAGTATTTAAGAGGATTAAAAGTATTTATTGAACTCTTTTAAGCCACCTGAACCCTAATTATTTTAGGGGGAGCTTAGAAAACTGAACCAATGGACTATTAGGCTCAGGGGGAGCTTACAAACCTACAACACTGATGTTGTCAAGCAAGGTAAATTGACTAATCATTGTTCTTAAATACATTTTGTTTGTCATCATAAAAAAGGGGGAGATTGTTGGAACAAGATTTGTTCATATCCTTTGGGTTTAGATGATAACAAAGTACTTAAATAACAAGTGGGTATACTAACATATATTCAAGTGTGCATGATCACAAGCTTAGTACTCAACTCTGAATAGACCCTGTTAAAAGAATATGTGGAGAAGGAAAGTATCTTAGATTCTGGAAGAACAGAATCTGAAGATTCTGAAGGATCAGACTCTGAATGCGGTGGTTCTGCCTTTGAAGGTTCACACTCTGATCATAGAGTTCCAGCCTCTGATGACATCTCAGACTCTGAAGGATAAAGGTGTCTCTGATCTGTATATGTACCAACAGACAAGAAGAGGCTATCCTAAGCACAAATTAAAAGTTAAGAGTTGGAAAGATCTTACCAATGGGATGCAATCCAACAAACAAGAATGTCATATAGAAAACCCACTTTCCCTTTGGACTTTAATGAAGCAATCGTCAATAACTAATGAAAAATATCAGACATTGTGAAGATCAAAGCATCAAATAAAGATAGCCACATCCAAGAAAGCAATCCCCATAGCTGGCAGTCTTCTTTGTCTTCTCATGCATCAAATGAAATATTCCTTGATCAACTCAGAACAAAGCATAAGACACAAGGTCAAAATAACAATTAGCAAAAAGACAGAGTAGCAGATGGATTCAAACCAATCCCAAGGGCTTGTATCAGATGAAGGCTCGGTTCGTAATAGCTTGGTCCCAAAATGTTGGCATTGGCCGAATCCTTTTTGCATAGGGAATGTTGCCTAATTCTAAGTCCAAAAAGCTCATATCAAGATCAACAGTCCACCAGATGTTTTTCATGGTTTTTGTTGTTATTATGTATTTTAGGGTCCTAAGATCACAAACAAAAATCAAAGTACAAAAACAATATATACAAACACAAGATATGGATCGAATGAGCAAAGTGAAAATGGCATAAACATAAACAAATTAAATGAAATATAAATGACGAAAATTTAAACTGCATAAAGTAAATGACTTGAAAGTAAAGCAATATTAACAAGAATTAGTCAAATGATAGTAAAAAATTAGTCAAGTGTTAGTGGTGGTTTTTAATTGATTAAGTCATTCTTTGGAAAACACTTAACGATTCATTCACAAGTATGAATCCTTAAACCAAGACATCTTCCATGAGAAGGGCTCTCATGAAAGGAAAAAAGGTCAAGTCTCCATACAATACAATGAAGAATGGGAGACTTACAATCTCACTTACTAGAATGCTATGCCATTAGGGTCAAATTTAGCTCTATGTTAAGCAATCGTAATTGGACTTATGTAGAAGTCACAATTATCTAAGGCGAGCAATAGAAATTTAGGTGTTAATGCATGTTAGAGATTTGGTATGAAGAACCAAACTCCTAAAGCATACCACACACTAAAAGAAAAGATCAAAAGGGAGGGACCTATCTCAGTCATACTTGTATTGGTTCATCTGACACAAGGTCATTGATGAACCAATTAGCCTTTAGACATTAGAGATTTCATTGGTCAAATACGGGAATGGGAAATAATAGGGATGAAGATAAAGAGGGAGGGGAAGATAGGAACACAAATTGACCAAGGGAGGAATTTCATCAAATCAAAACCGTTCATTCATTTTGGGAGATGAAATGTACATTTTATCAATCCCCTAAATCCAATGGTTTTGATCCAACAAAAGTCAAATCAACCTTGACCAAGAGCCAAACAGAAATTCAAACATCACAAGACCATAAAAATGGCTCAACAACATTTTTAAACATTTAATAAATTAAAAAACAATTTAAAAATGAATTAAAGTACATTTTAATTTGTTCAAAACCTAAAATCTCTTCAAAACACCAAATAAATGGCCAAGGGATTTATCCTAGGTCAAACAAGGTCAAAGGACCTTAGACATAAAGTTTCTTGATTTTTGAAAAGTCAGAAGTATTTTTAAACAATTAAAAAATATGCACAAAAATATTTAATTCATGAAAAATATCAAAATTAATCCAAAAAATAATTTTAATTCAGAATATGAAAGGGAAAAATATTTAAAGATTTTTGGTGAAAGTCCTATATTTTTTGGATTAAAAAAATGAAATTTTTATGAATTAAACAAAATAAAAGGATTAAACATAAAATCAGAAATTAAAATAAAATAAGAAAAAACAAGGCCATTAGATCTCCCTCATTAATTGAGGTGGTAGATCTGAAGGCCACACGCGCACGTTCCATGGTACCCTTGAGTCAACGTGATGTACATGTGGTATTCACAAGCAATGGCTCAGATTAGAACATCCAAACATGATCAGAGGGCCAGGAAGTGTGCCAACACACCACCAGAGCTAGGGCCCTGGTCATCTTCTCCGGTGAACTCCACCGGAGTGGTGCAAATTCATCTCAATGGAAAATGAAAAATAAGGACACTATTTCAAAGAGAAAATGCTCAGAATCACAAATCTGGCCTCAATTTTCTCCAATTCCAAGTATATAAAAAAATACAGGGATTTGAATTTTGAAGATCATGAACTGTGTTGCTTCCATTTGACCTCAAAGCAACTCGATCTTGTTGCCTACATTGGTAGGACTTCAGCCAACCAAAAATCAAAGAGAGTGGTGAAGATTGAGAGAGAATCGAAGAGATGAAAATTCTGGAAAATCAACTTCGAGTGAGCTTGAATCTTGTTTGATCTTGCTTCTAATTGGCCTTGGCTTGACTTCAGATGCTTGCAGGAAGTGAAATGGATCAAGGAAGGGATTGGATTCTTGGAGATTCAACTTCAAAACTGAAGTAAAATTGAAACTCAATTTTCAATTGAAAACCTTCAAGATTGTCCTCTAATAGTGAGGGTTTGGAATGCAGGTTCAAAGCTTGGGCAAGGTATCCATAATTCTGAGCATGAAGGGTTGTATTTATAGGCAATGCAATTGTTTTTCACACCCTTCCATCAAAATTCCAAAAATAGAAATTTACTCTTGCATGGTTGCATGGGCGTGTGATAGGCCCATGAAATGATGTAATCAGGTCTAAAATTCATCTTGTGAAATGCTGAAAGTATGTCATGTGATCATGCAATGGAAATTGGAATGTGAACATGAGATTTATCCAAATGGAGCCTTGAAGAGAAACCATGTGCAAGTCTCCAATTCTTGGCCAAATGAGATGATCTTGGACTTTTTGGAAAGGTGAGATCAAGGGGAACAATTTTTATGTTCAAAAAGCTTCCATTTGAAGCTGGGATCATGATTAATTTTGAGGTGGAAGTTTGGAAAATCAACTTTTATATTCACTTCTTCCACCTTGAATAACATTTGCTATGGGATTCAAATGGAAAACGTTCTTTCATAGAGGTTGTATCTTGTTCAAACCTTTTCAATTTGGTCACGAATATGACCTTATTTGGATTTGGCATGAAGGAGTTATGCATTTTAGAAGTTGAGGAAAATCACTTGTTCAATGGTAGTGGCCCAAAATAACCTATAATGTTTCCTCTTGGCACATGCATTTGCAAGTTGAATTTGAATTTGTACAAAGAATAAAATTTGGAGAGGAGATATTTAATTTGATCATAAAACTTTTATGGCTTTCATATTACAAAAATTGAGCAAGTTATAGTCCTTGGAAGTTGACCTCCTAACTAGGGTTCAGACAAAATGACCTATAATCGTTCACCATATAAAATGACTTTACAAGAAAAAGTAGATCTTGACCCTAACATGAAAGTTATTTTTAATGTCATAAGGAGTAAAGTTTCTCTCGGAATAATTTTCATATGACAAAAAGTGTAGGAGATATGGTCTAGGGAACCCCAGTTTTCTAGTTGACTTTCTCTGGTCAACCACTATGAACCATCTTGCAAATTTGAAGTTATATTGACCTTTGGGACTAATGGAGGATCATATATGTATAATATGATGTAATATGAAGTATCCCATGAAATATTTTATCAAATGTTGAAGAAACTTACTGAGGAAGTCACATAAGATACCCAGATGAATTAGGGCCTCCAAGGGAAACAAGCTTCAAACTCTTGATGAATTATTGATCAAAATTATAAATGAAGATCATGGGGATCCATATATGATGTATAGAGTCAATGTGAACCATCTCTTGATTAGTCCCCTTGCATTAAGGGTCTGAAATCCTAGATATGAGCTTGATGAGCATGGGTGGATGCACATACTACCTATAAAAGAAGTAAAACTATACATTGACATATTTTTGGTATTTTGGTTAGTAAACAAAGAAAAAAAAAGTATGATACAATCAAATATGCTTGGTGATCTCTCCCAATGAAAACCCAATGAATGAGGGGTGAGGAGGATGCGAAGGTGTGATCCCAAAGCCAATGCAAGTGATGAGATAACATGAGGGATATTAGGGTCAAAATTGGGGTCTTACAGCTGCCCCTATTTAAGGACATTCTAACTGAGGATGTGAAGGTTAAAATCTTCATATCGACTCAATAGAATGAACTTAAATAACAACATCTAGAAACAAATTTTGGTCCCTAAGAGACCTCATGATGCATATGTTATGAATGTTAAAAGTAATCTTTGTGGGGAATATATTGCCACAAAGAAAAGAATACAAAGAGACTGAAAGTCCACAGGAGCATAATTCATTCATAAGAAACCTCACTAGGGAGATAAAGACTTTGAGGATAAAAGTTATGCGTAGGCCAGGCTACAACTTGAAAGTTACTGGAGACACGAGGGGTTTTCCATGAAAATAAATCAAGGGAAGGACTCGGTTGGGGATAAGGGAAAATCTGCGTGGGAAACGGGTGAATCAGAACAAAGCCGAAATACCTGAATCAGACTCAATTGGGGAAGAAGGAACTTCAACACAGGAGTACCTGTAAGACCCCAATTTTGACCCAAAGATCCCTCATGCTATCTCATCATATGTATTAGCATTAGGATCACATCTTGGCATTCTCCTTACCCCTCTTTCATTGGGTTTGTTTTGGGAGAGATCACCAAATACCATGTGATTGTATCATACTTTTATATTGTCATTTTACTAACCAAAATACCAAAAATATGTCTTTGCATTTGCCTAACTCATTTGTAGGTTGGGCATGATCACCATTGATCTATCAAGTTCACACCTAGGGTTTAAGACCCTCATGGCTAAGAGCACAATGAAAGATTGGTCCACAAGGTCTCAAAGAATTATATATGAGTCCCAATGATCTCTACATGCCATATTGATCAAGTATTCTTCAAGAGTTTGGAGGTGATTTGTCTTGGAAACCCTAGTTTGACTGGGTATATTGAGTAACTTCTCCAACAAGCTATCTCACCAATTGATCTAATTTCTAAACGGACACTTCAAAATTCATCATCTTATGCATATATGTTCTACCATGAGCCTAGAAAGTCAATATAATTGAAGGTTAGCAACTTGGTTGATGGTGGTTGGCCAAATGAATTCATCTAATCAAAACTGGGTCTCCCTAGACCCTATCTCCTACAATTTTCACCATATGAAAATGATTCCAAGAGAAACGTTACTCTAAATGACATTCCAAACAAATTTCATGTTGATACCTAGAGCTAGTTTTGCTTGGAAAATCATTTTCTTTGTTGAAACATTATAGGTCATTTTGTCTAAACCCTAATTTGAAAGTCAACTTCCCAAGGCCATAACTTGCTCAATTTTATGAGATGAAAGATTTCCAAGTTTCATAACAAAATTAAATATGTCTACTTCAACTTTGATGTTTGTAGTAAGAGATAATTCAACTTTTATGAGCGTGTGATATGAGGATACATTATAGGTCATTTTTTACCTATAGCATTGAACAAGTGATTTTCCTCAACTTAAAAAATGCATAACTCTATCATTCTAAACCCAAATGACATGAAATTGGTGACCATTTTGAAGGTCTTTGAAATAGTTACAACTTTTATGAAGACACATTTCTTATTTGAAGCTCACATAAAAAGTTAAGCAAGGTGGAATATTGAGATATATGGCTTGACACTTAGAAAAAATTTCAACATGTTGAAATTTCCAAACTTCCACCTCAAAGTTCACCATGATCCAAGTTCCAAATGAAAAAGTGCCCAACATCAAAGTTGTTCTCCTTGATCTAAGCTTTCCAAAGAACCCAAGTTTATGCATTTTGGATAAAGTTTGCTAGGGTTGCGCATGGCTTTAACAGGTCTGCATGATTGGAAGAAATCAAATGCCAAAAATCCCATTTCACATTACCTTGACATCCAAGACTCATTTGAACTTCAGAACAATTGCAAGTAGATCAAATTGGATTGCTTCTTGGGCTTGTACACGCCCATACAAGCTTGTGCATCACGATGTCCAAATTTAGCAATTTTTCAAGTGTGCAAATATCACTCTCAATTGCTATAAATACATGCCCTTGGAGCTCAATTAAAACACACCTTGCGCTTCAGCTTTGCCCCCCAATTGAAACCCTCACCATTCAAAGGAAAACTTGAGAATTTTTAACTTGAAAATTGAGTTTGAATCTCACTGTTTGGAGATTCAGAAACTCCAGGATCCAAAGCTTTATACCATTGCCAAACCTCTCCTGCAAGCTTCTCAAGTGTGATCAGATCAAGGTTGAAGCAATCAAGATCCCTTTCTGCACAGCATTGAAGGTAAATTTCAGAAAACTTCATCTCTTCAATTCTCGCTCAATTCTCATCAATTCTCTTGGGTCTTTGGTTGTCCGAAGTCCTACCAATATAGGCAAGAAGATTGAGTTGCTTTGAGGTCAAATTGAAGCAACTCAGTTGACATAACTCAAAATTAAACTCCTCATATCTTTCTATATGCATGGAGTTAGTTAAAATTGAGGTCAAAATCGTGCTCTACGCCATTTTTTCTTTCAGATCATGTCCTCTTTTTTCATTTTCTTGATGGTGATGAGTGAAGCAGTCCGATGGACCTCGCCTGAGAAGGTGACCGGAGGTCCAGCGCCGGTGGTGTGTTGGACAGGTTATGTGTCATTGATATTATTTAAATTGTTTTAATCTTGAGCGTTGGTTGTGATTACCACGTGTGTGGCGCGCTGACTAGTGTTCATTATGGAACGTGTGTTTCCAGCCACTTGATCTGCCACCTCAATTAATGATGGAGATCAAATGGCTCACATTTTTTTGATTTTTTGATTTTTGTTTTAATAAATTTGATTTTAAATAAATTCCTCTTTCATATTCTAAATTAAAATTATTTTTTGGGTTATTATTAATATTTTTCATGATTTAATTGGTTTTGTGATTATTTTTAATTATTTAAAAATACTCTTAAGTCTTTAAAAATTCTGAAATTTTTTCTCCAAGGTCCTTTGACCTTGTTTGACCTATGATAAATCTCATGGCCATTTCTTTGGTGTTTTAATGAGGTTTTAGGAATTTGACAAACCATATTTAATTTAAATGCATTATTTTAGTATTTTTAAATTGAATAAATGCCAAATAATTATGTTGACCTCTTGTGATTGTTTGTGTAAGTTTGACTTGTGTTGTGGGGCCTTGGTCAAGGTTGATTTGACTCTGCTAGGTTAATATCATTGGATTTAGGGGATTGATGGAATGTACATTCCATCTCCCAAAATGAATGAATGATATTAACTTGGTAAAAGTCCTCCTTTGACTAACTTGAGTTATGATCCATTCCCCTCCCTCTTCATCTAATTCCCATTCTTTATGCATTCATTTCATTTGGCCTATGACATCTCAAAATCCTAAGGATAGTTGATTGCAAAATCAACATAAGTATGGATGAGATTAGCTCACCTCTTTTGCATATTCTTTTTGTGTGTGGTATGTTTCATGAGCATAGTCCATTATACTATGTCTCTAACATGCATTAACACCAAAATTCTATTGCCCAACCTCAAATAGTTGTGACTTCTACATAAGTCCAATTACGATTGCTTAACATATCTCTAAATTTTTGACACAAAAGGCATAGCATTCTAGTTAGTGAGATTGTAAGTCTCCCCTCTTTCATGGTATTCTGTGGAAACTTGGCCTTTTTTCCTTCCTTTGGAAGATGTCTTGGCTCAAGGATCCATGCTTGTGATAAGTGGATTGAGTGTTCTCCAAAGAATGACTTAAAACAAAAAAAGAAAAAGAAAAACAATACTAACTTCTAACTCATTAACTACTAACATTTAATTTCAAGTCATTTACTTTAATTCCATTTAATTTCAAGTCTATATTCATTTTCCATTATCCATACTGTAAGACCCCAATTTTGTCCCTAAGATCCCTCATGGCATCATAGCATAGCATTGCATAGCCTCAAGGATCATTTGAGAATCTTGGCTTCCTTTCCCTTTGGGTGGGATCTCCTTGTGAGTGGTTTGAGATCACCAGGCATGCTTGCACTATATATCATTGCTTTTCTTGTTTTAATCACTAACCAAAAGCACCAAAAATATGTCATCTAACATTTTGTTTTGCAGTCTAAGCAATCACAGGTCAAGCACTTCAAAAGCATCCTTTGTACAAGAGCTGATGGTATTTTCTTGGTGTGAGGACCACATGATCATCATATTGAACTTATATGAGCTAGGGTTCATTTTGAAGCAAGTTCCCCAAGTGGCAAAGGCTCAAGTTCATCAGTCATGTCAAGGTCATCTAAGGACCAATAGAATCAACTGTGCAGTCTACTGATGGCTTTGAGGTGTGGGATATGATTTGAGACATCCCATTCATGTTCAAACAAGGCCTATTCATCATGTCAAACATCTATCTTGAAGATTTTGAAATCATTGCAAAAGTTTCCAAAAATGGAAAGTGACCTGTAATTTCAAGTTTCCAAAAATGGCAAGTTTTTGGTCCATATTCAACTTGACTTTGCAACATCTAAGAAGCTTCAAATGAATTTTTGGTGAACAAAAGTTGAAGATCTTTCTCTCCTCTTTTCAAAAAGTCCTATTTCATGATCATCTGATAATTGGTTGAGAAGTTATGGCAAAATGATCACAAAGCATACATGGAGGTTCAACATAGCATAACTTTTGATCCAAAACTCCAAATTGGTCCACTCTTTTTGCAAAATTGCTCCTTTTGACCAATACTTTCCAAATGAATCATTGCCTTGCATGAAAGAAGATCACATGATCACTTATTCACACATATGCATTTTGGAGGGAAATTTGATTATTCAAATTTGGTTGATCATACAAGCAAATTAACACTTCCATGATGCTTATTGGCTGATTTTAAGTGGATTTGTACCTCAGCATGGCACTGTTCACGTGTATCATGTACATGCTAAGCACACTTGCCAATTTTGCAATTCACCTCACATCTCTCTAATCTCAATTAACCAAAGCCTAATCCTGATTTTAGCATCATTAAGAGATCATATATAAGCTAAATCATAACTGTTTTTCAGAAGAGAAGCATTTGAGATCAGAAAAATTCACATTCCCTCCATTTTTCTCTCTCTTCGATTTTCAAATTTCTTCACACAATTCATCAAAAATTCTTGCATAATCTTGTTGATTGTGCATCATTGAGTAGGAATCCACGTTTGGTTTGAAGAATTTTATCAAGAATCAAACAGATCGAGCACATGAGCATGGCTTTGGTTTTCTGAATTTGAGCTAAATCCAAGCTGTTTCCATTGCTAATTCTTGCACAAAGCTTCATTAGAGGATAAAGGAAGTAGGTGAAACTTCGACCATCTCCTTTTGCCTTTTTCTTGCCATGATTATGTAGATCGTGTTATGCTGAGAATGCTGATAGTTTTAGATCTTGATTTGGTTGAAAATTGAGCATGATATGTTGATTTAAAGTTTGGTTGATGAAAATGTTTTGCTTCGATCCATGAGATACATGAGGAATTAGATGACATGAGCATGATATTTGAACTCTATGTTGCAAGACCTTTCGTTTGGTACCAATTTCATAAAAATCTGGAAAAAAATTCTTGTTGCTCCGCCGGAGACGGCTGGAGAAGACGGTTGTTACTGCCGTCCGCCGCCGACTGCAATTCTGCTAGGGTTTTGTCCACGCATGCGTACACGTGAGCGCTGGCTTGGCGTTTCCATTGGTTCACGTTCACTTGACTGAGCCACGGGAGCTTTGACTGGCTTATGTGGCTTCCACCTCATTAAATGAAACGTTGCGTTTCATATCCATCGCTTTTGGACCTTGGGAGCGTGTGTTCGATCCTGGCATGTGCATTGTTTCTGAATTTAATAGTTGAATATTCCCTTTTCCCTTGGAGCGTGGGTTCGATTCTTCGCTTGTGCATCTTTCTGAATTTTATTGTTTGAATTTTCATTTACCTGGCGTGCGTGTGTTCGAACCTGGCATTGATCATTTCTGGATTTTATTCAAATAATATCTTCCCTCCATATTTCATTTGATATTTCATTTCATTTCTTCAGCTTCAAGAAATCATAAAAAATAGCAAAATGCTTCAAATTGATCCTAATTTTTTTTCACATTCTTGTTTTCATCTCTAACTTTTTATAGGATTTATTTCATGATTTGTTGATTGCTGGATTTTTGATGTGTGATTTTTGTTTGAACCATGTGCAAACTTGATATGTCATGATAAATGCTTTGTGAAATGTTATGTGTTGATCCAATTAATATGAAATTTTGCATGCTTGATCCTCACATGTGATATGATTTTTTGAGCTTTGGTTTGAGATTTTTATCATATGCTATCACTGTTTTGGACACATGAACATGTAGTGTGACAATTTGTGTCACATTCTTGACCTTGCATTTGTGCATTTTCATTCATATATCAATGGAGCTCTTATGGATTTTATTTTTTGCATGATGTTTGTTCATAACATGATTAGCTTGCATAAAAAATTTCATGATCATTGGATGCTTTTCTGTTTTGATTTGGATTTTCTAACTTGGATATCCATATTGTGCACATCTGCTTGCCTTTGCATTACATTGATCATTTTATGCCTTTGCCTTATGAATTGATCTTGGTCCTTTTGAGGACATCTTATGATATGTTTGAAATTGCTTTGTGAAAAAGATTGACTTTTGTTTTCATCATTTGATTTGGTTTTGAACCTAGTCTTTGTACTAGTGTTTTGTACATAAACTAATTGTGCTTTGTGTTTCAGGTTTGGACATTTAGCATTGATGATTGGTTTGGTCTCACTTTGTGAGATACAAATGACTTGAATTCTAACACATTTGCTATTTTATAGGATTCTAAGTGATAGGCTTGAGCTCATTGCTTCATTTGATTGCTTGATCATTGCTCATTGAATTGTGTAACAGTTGGACTGTTTGTCTGTTTGTTTTCTGACTAAGATATTAACTGTTTAGCTTTTGTACAGGTACATTAGTTGCTAGCTTTTAGCTCTTGCTTGAGCTTTGGATTGTGGTTGATACACCACTTAGGTAGCTACTCTCTTTCTCCATGTAGTCTGGAAGTCATGTCACCTTTTTGGCAAGCATTTTGGCTGAAGTCCTCCTTAAGAGGCTCTGTTTGTGATTGTTTACATTTGTGCCAAAGACCTCTAAATGAGGCATGTTACTTGACAAGTCCTCCTAAGTGAAGAGGCAATTGAAAGATAGAAGGGATTAGCAATCAATCCCCTGTTATTCAGTGAGTCGTTCACTATGCTTGCACCATGTGCTGATGCTCTTGAACAAGTACCCAAGATCTTGTCCAGTGTCTGTCAAGTGGAATAGGATCCCACATTCTGGATCCCCACGCTTTTTTTTGTCATTGAGCTCACCCAGGCCAGGGTTAAGAGCATGAGGTCTCATCCTCATTTCCATTTTCATCAGCTTCACCCTAACTCTCAATGTTAGTGGTTAAGAGCTATAAACTACACTTGTACAGTTTGGCTTGTTTGTCGAGGTTGATATGACCCCACTTGACTAAAGCCCACCTATTTGATTGAGCCTCTTGCTTGTATATAGTGTGTGATGCATTGTTTGCTTGATTGCTTTTTGCATTGTGTTTGCTTTTGTTCATTTGTTTGTTTTGAGGAGTTAGATATAAGTCCATCTATTGGCATTCTGTTTCCCGTTTGTTTTGTGGAGTTAGATATAAGTCCATCTATTGGCATTCTGTTTCCTGTTTGTTTTGAGGAGTTAGATATAAGTCCATCTATTGGCATTCTGTTTCCAGTTGTGTTGTTAGGAGTTGGATGTAAGTCCATTGATTGGCATTCTGTTTCCTCTTTCTGTGGTGCTCTTTTGAGACCTGTTTATTTCTTTTGCCTTGTGCTTGCTCATTCCAAAGGAACTTACTTGGATCATCTCTATGATCTCGAGAAAGGAACTCTTATTGTTGGTTTTATCCCTTAACCATCACCCTTAACCTTTTCTCTCCATCTTAACCCAAAACCAAAAAACTTTTGTGCAAACATTTGACTTGTTATCTTAACCCTTAACCTTTTCTCTCCATCTTAACCCAAAACCCAAAACCTTATGCTTTTGATTTTCAAACTTTCTTTTCATAATACTCATTTTGAATTGAATCTTTAAATCAACTTTGACCATTTTTGTACATACTTCTAATTGGTTAATACAACCCACTCAAATGTGTCTTTGTGGCTCCATGCCCACTTCTTAATCAAACTTTTCATAACCTTTAGCTATTAGGTTTGAGTTATCTTTGTGGTAGATGTAATTCTCACATATGTCCTTAGTGATGGACAATAAGTCTTCCATGCTTATTATAGGGCACAATCCCTCACTAGCATGTCGAAGCTATCCTCACATGGTGGACTTGTGGTTTTTCAGGTCGAGTTTTCTCCCTTTTATAACAAAAGACCTTAAGCCTTTTGGACCAACCAATCCACCCATGTTTTTAAATCTTTTACCCGAACTACGGGGTTTTGATCCTTATCTTTCATGAGAGGGTACGTAGGCAATGGGTTCATCCATCCAAACACAAAATGTAAATAAACTTGTATATTCTTTTCTCATATCTTCAATCATGTTTGCACGAAACAATTTCATAAACAATAACCTTTTGCAACAAGCGTGAAAAGGGCTCCCTAGGAGTACCTAGAATGTTGTGGGTGCCTAACACCTTCCCATGACATAACCAACCCCCTTACCCAGATCTTTGTTTCTTTTATTAGTTTTCTTTGCAAAACTTCTTAGGTTTTTATTCGCTTTCTAACCATTCCTTCGGATAAATAGAAGTGCGGTGGCGACTCGACATTGTATGATTTACCTTGGATTTAGTTAATATCTCTAATGGTAACGAATACACTGCTACAGAAAAGTGGTGACTCTGCTGGGGAAATTGCGTTCCTAGTGGGTTTGCCAACTTTTCACACTTGTTGTATTATATTGTTTATGACATATTTTTGTGCAATTTGGGATTACTGTATTGTTTGTAATGCTTGAATTGCTTGATATATCAATTGCTTATTTGCTTGGTGATCTCTGTGAGATGAGTTCTATACCCGAACTCGAGTGCACCTTAGGATAGGAGAATAGCGTAGTCTCGTCGACTTGTGTGGAGTTACTCCTTAGCAAGTTGACTTGCGAGTCCATTCACTTGGTGGAGGTCATGTTGGGATAATAATGTCATACAAGTAAGTTGTGGTTAGACATTACTCTTTCCAATATTTGCCTTAGAAGCCAAGGACCGTAGTTTACCAAGCCCATCTTGGCCTATTTTAGGACGTAGTGCGGAGGTCGTTCAAATGTAAGATTTGATGCGATTGTTACGCGATACTACACTCATAAGAGTCTCTCTTGAGGATATTTTTGGAATACGAGTAGTCGTTTCTCCGATAATATCCGAAAGATGGGATGATGACTATGGGAACCTCTGATAGAACATGTTCGGTAGGTTTAAACCCTAGTACACTCCCTTTGGGTGGTTCTTAACCAAGACTCCATGCTCGTGACTCACAGCAAACCCGTGATTCATGGTCGATCCGTTCATACATCCTTAATATCAATGGAACTTGGGTGTTGATAAGGTGAAAACCATAATCCACCAAAATGGATGATTGGTATTAAGGAGGGTTGAGCCGTTCATATATCGTTAATATCAATGGAACTTGGGTGTTGATAAGGTGAAAACCATAATCCACCAAAATGGATGATTGATATTAAGGATAATATGAGCCATCCCATGACCTTTGTCTGGTGTACTTTGCTTGATCCTTGAGTGTGATTGTTGCATTCATCTGCATCTATATCATCAGATAAAAACAAAATTTTCAAGGAACTTAAGGGGTTTATTTGCAAAATTTTCAGACAAATGGAAAGACAAAGAAGGAATACAAAGAAGTACAGCTTCAGACAACCCGATCTGAAAGAGTTAAGGAATCTGACATCCTATGTACTAGATCCCTTGGGTTTCAAAGCTCGCTTTGGGAAGCTTCTTCCTCTTCTGATTACTCAGGTTGATGAAGGGTTGATGAGTACGTTGGCGCAGTTCTATGATCCTCTGTACCGTTGCTTCTCTTTTCCGGACTTTCAGCTATTGCCTACCCTTGAGGAGTACGCTTATCTGGTGGGTATACCGATTCTGGATCAGGTGCCGTTCAGTGGCTTGGAGAGTATTCCTACTTCTCAAGAGATAGCTGACCTATTGCACATAGATGAATCTCTGATTCGTGCTCATATGACTACCAAAGGTGGAATTCAAGGTCTCCCTTCTGAGTTCCTCATCGCTCAAACTACTGTTTATGGGAAGGCCATGAGTGAGGATGCCTTTGAAGCCATATTTGTACTTCTCATCTATGGATTGGTATTGTTCCCCAACATCGACAAGTTTGTGGATGTGAACGCTATTAGGATCTTCTTTGCTCTTAATCCCGTTCCGACTCTGTTGGGTGATACATATTTCTCTTTGCATCTGAGGAATGCAAAGGGTGGTGGAGTTATTGTGTGTTGTTTGTCTCTGTTGTATAAGTGGTTTATTTCTCACTTACCTCAGACGCTCCCCTTCAAGGAGAACAAGGGATGTCTACGGTGGTCCACGAGACTTATGTCTCTCACTAATGATGATATCTCTTGGTATAATCGTGTATATGACGGTGTGCAGATAATCGATTCTTGTGGTGAATTATCCAATGTGCCTCTTCTTGGTACATGTGGTGGGATTAGCTACAACCCTGTGTTAGCACGTCGTCAGCTTGGCTTCCCCCTAAAGGATAAACCTAATAACATTCTGTTAGAAGGTGTGTTCTTTCAGGAGGGTAAAGATCCCCAAGGCTTGAAGGGCAGAATGGTTTGCGCTTGGCGCAAGATCCATAAGAAAGGCAGGAATGAGTTGGGTCCTAAGAATTGCATTGCTTTGGAGCCTTATACTGCTTGGGTAAGGAAGAGAGCATCTGAGTATCTCATGCCTTACGATTATCCGAGACCTACACCTTTGGTAGTGGTTGGGCCTTCAACCCTCCCTAACCAAGGAGTAGAGGAGTTGAGAGACGAAGACCTTTCACGTGCCTGGATCCGTGAAAGGGAAGAGTGGCTTGAACAGATTAAGGAGAAGGATGCTTTGATCGAGTTCCTCGAGCATCAGGTTATTGATGATCCTGATGATGCATGGACTTCTCTACTTCCTCAATCTTCCAAGTTTTGGAAAAGGAGGTATGACCGGCTCGCCAAAGAGAAAGCAGACATGGAAGCAGCCTATGAGAAAGAAGTGAAGAGGCTCCGTGCAACTTATCTTCCGGTGTCCCGAGCTTCTAGGGATCCATAGGATGATTATTTTCCTTTTCTCTTGTAATGATTGACAATGTTGTACTTCTTTCTCTGATATATTTGATGAGATATTTCCATATGCGATAAAATGCTTAATATTTCCAAAATTTGCAAATAATACCCTAAAGTTCCTTTGAAATAAAAACAAATCATGTGCACAAACATTTCATGCATCATATGCATAAGCAGGTGTTGTTCTCAACCTCTGGTCTTGTGGTCTAACTCTGTGCTCTTCATTTATTTTGAAGACAAGCTGACTCACCGGTACTACACCAGAGCCAACTCTTCCAGATTGATGGATCATCTAGAGCAAGAGAACCGTGAGCTCAAAGAGGAAGTCGCCAGACTGAGTGCTTTGATGGAATCATTCTTGGCTTCCCAGAGCCAGTCGTCTCCAACACCTTCAACTCCTCCCCAGACGACAGTCATCTCTGAGATTGTTTCCTCTGTTGTGCCTGCTGCCAGTGCACATTTTGCAACAGCCATGCCAACCGGGTTTCCGTGGGGGATGCCTCCCAGCTTTATGCCTGATATTCCCGCTCCGACTTTTGCTTCGATGTCGGCATCTAGCCCGGTCCTTGTTGTTCCTCCTCCTGTCGTGCATACCGTTCCTAGGGTAGACGACACCATCTATCATTCTGCGCCGTTTGAGGGTCCAGATGTTCATGAGAAGATGGATGCTATGAATGATCAATTTCTTGAACTCCGCGAGGAATTGAAGAATCTTCGAGGAAAGGATCTCTTTGGCAAATCTGCTGTCGAGCTGTGTTTGGTTCCCGGTGTGAAAATTCCTGTGAAATTCAAGGTCCCTGACTTTGAGAAATACAAGTGGAACACTTGCCCTCTCAGCCACCTGGTCATGTACGGCAGGAAGATGTCAACTCAGATAGATAACGATCAGCTACTCATCCATTATTTTCAGGACAAATTGTCCGGTGCCTCACTGCGTTGGTATATGAGTTTGGACAGTGCGAACATTCGTTCCTTCAATGATCTTGGCAAAGCCTTCGTCAAGCAGTACAAATACAACATGGATATGGCTCCCGATCTGGATCAGCTCAGGGCCATGTCCCATAAGGACAAGGAAAAATTCAAAGAGTACGCCCAGAGGTGGCGAGAGTTGGCAGCTCAGATTGTGCCTCCGCTAGAGGAGAAATAAATGACCAAATCTTTCTGAAGACCTTGAGCTCATTCTATTACGAGCGGATGATTGCTAGCGCTCCTTCTGACTTCAGCGAGATGGTGAACATGGGGATGCGTCTAGAAGAAGGAATCCGTGAAGGAAGGCTAACCAAAGATGAAGGCTCTTCTACCAAACGATATAGGGCGTTTGCGAAGAAGAAAGATGGAGAGGCACATGCTGTGACCTCCCATGTGAAACCCAGAAGTCCCTCTGTGAGGAGGAAGACCGCACGTCCAGCCGGTAATCAGCACCAGGTGGCTCATATAACACCTGTTTTCAAGGATAATCAGCAATATCAGCAGCACAATAATCAACAACAATCTCAGCAATATCAGCAACAACATCGTCCTCAACAGCAGGCCTACCAGCCTCGCAATAGTAATTAAGCCAGCACGAGTTATGAGAGGAAGAAGATCACTTTCGATGCGATTCCGATGTCATACGCAGAACTGTATCCCTCTTTGATAGAGCGGAAATTGATTACTCCAAGGGACCCACCAGCTATACCTGCCAACCCTCAGTGGTGGTATAAGCCTGATATGCATTGTGTTTACCACTCTGGTGCTCCCGGCCACGATGTGGAGAACTGCTTTCCGTTAAAGACTAATGTTCAAGACCTTATGAGATGCGGCATTTTGAGCTTTGAGGACGCATGTCCTAATGTTAAGAAGAACCCATTACCCGAGCATGGGAAATCCGTTAACATGGTCCAGGGATGCCCTGGCAAGTACAAAGTCAAATATGTTAGCCATATTCGACAATCGTTGGTTGAGTTGCACCGATTGCTGTGTGATTACAGTCATTTGGAGCACGATCATGATAAATGCCGAATCTGCTCTGTTAACAGATTGGGTTGTCGCCAAGTGCGTAAAGATCTTCAGGAATTGCTGGACGAAGGGACCATTGAGATCCTTCAGAATAGGAATGTTGACGAAGATGAACCAGAAGTCAACGTCATTTCCCCAGTGTTTCGAGTGCCCGAACCTATTTTCATTAAGTATGATGGTAGCAAGCAGAAGGTTTCTCCTTCCCTGATTATCAAGCCTGCCGGTCCTGTACCGTATTCTTCCGAAAAGGCAATCCCATTTGGTTACAATGTTGTGGCTGTGGAAAATGGGAAAGAGGTGACTTTGCCATCCTCTGCTGTAGTGAATATTGCTGATGTGAGCGGTTTGACCCGTAGCGGTCGTGTGTTTTCAGCACCCCCGAAGCCTCAAACTAAGGCTGATTCTGTTGAGCGTCCGGTTGGGAATACGGTGAATTCTCCTAATCCGACACTTGTTGTTAAACCCTCTTCTGTATAAAAGACTCCTGCTTTTGTTGGCCCTAGTGGCAATTTGAAAGAAGATTGTGATGAGATGCTGAAGCTCATCAAGAAGAGTGAGTACAACGTTGTAGATCAGCTTCTACAAACACCATCCAAGATTTCCGTGTTATCATTGCTTCTGAATTCAGAACCGCATAGAGAGGCTCTGCAGAAAGTCTTGGATGTGGTTTATGTCGATCATGATGTCACAATAGAACAGTTCGACAACATTGTTGCAAGCATTACTGCTTGTAACACTTTGAGTTTTTGTGACTCTGATCTCCCTGAGGAGGGAAGAGACCACAACCTGGCTTTACACATTTCCATGAATTGCAAAGACGATGCCATGTCCAACGTGCTGGTGGACACTGGGTCATCCCTGAATGTATTGCCAAAATCCAGTCTCGCAAGATTGTCATTTCAAGGGCCTCCCATGAGGCAGAGTGGAGTTGTTGTGAAAGCTTTTGATGGGTCGCGTAAGACCGTGATTGGGGAAGTTGATCTCCCAATCAAGATTGGACCAAGTGATTTCCAGATTACCTTCCAGGTTATTGATATTCACCCATCATATAGCTGTCTCTTAGGCAGACCATGGATTCACGAGCCTGGCGCCGTGACATCCACCCTACACCAGAAGCTGAAATTCATGAAGAATAAGAAACTGGTGGTGGTAGGGGGAGAAAAGGCTCTCCTGGTTAGCCATTTTTCTTCCTTCTCATACATAGATGCTGAGGATGAAGTTGGAACTCCCTTCCAAGCTTTATCTATTGCTGAGCCTATTGAGAAGAGAACTCCTTCATTTGCTTCCTATCGAGATGCGAAACTGGCCATTGAATGTGGTGAAGTTGCTGGTCTAGGAAAGATGATTGAGCTTGAAGATAACAAGTCCCGGGCTGGCATTGGCTTTTCTTCTGGGGTCTTCAATGAGAAATGGTTGTTCAAGAGTGGAGGTTTCATCCACACCAGTCAAGATGAAGATGTTGCTGCTGTTCTGGAAGAAGATGCAGAGGATTCTGACAATTTTGTCATCCCTAGAGGGATCTGCCACAATTGGGTCGCTGTGGATGTTCCTACAGTTATCCATAAATCAAAGTAATAATCACTTTGTTTGAAAACCCTTCTCCTATGCCAAAAGGAGAAGTGATGACATTGTTGGCAACATTTAATACAATGATGTTTTCATTCAATAAATTCATGTTAAATGTTTGTTTTTCCAATTGTTTTCACTTTTTGCTTTTTGTATGAAATTGGTTATCACAAAAAACCCTAAACAAGAATAAAAACAATCTTTCATCTGCATAATGATTGCCTTGTTTGATTTCTAAAAAGCTTTTCATATCCAAAATCATTATGCAGGTTGATATCTAAACCCATTGAACATAATGATCCAACGCCATCTCCCAATTTTGAATTCCCTGTATTCAAGGCAGAGGAAGATGATGTTGAAGAGATTCCTGATGAGATTACCCGTCTTCTTGAGCATGAAGATAAAATCATTCAGCCGCATGTTGAGAATCTGGAAACAGTCAACTTGGGGTCTGAAGATTGTGTTCGAATGGTGAAGATTGGGGCACTCCTGGAAGAGTCTGTTAAGAAGGGGTTGATCAAATTGCTACGAGAATATTCTGATATCTTTGCTTGGTCGTATGAAGACATGCCAGGTCTAGATACAGATATTGTGCAACATTTCCTGCCTCTGAAGCCTGAGTGTGTGCCTGTGAAGCAGAAGCTCAGAAGAACTCATCCTGATATGGCAGTGAAGATCAAAGAGGAAGTTCAGAGTCAAATTGATGTGGGGTTTCTAGTGACTTCTACGTATCCTCAATGGGTGGCCAATATTGTGCCCGTGCCCAAGAAAGACAGACAAGTCCGGATGTGTGTGGATTACCGTGATTTGAATAAAGCTAGTCCGAAAGATGATTTTCCTCTACCACACATTGATATGTTGGTAGACAATACAGCTAAATTCAATGTCTTCTCGTTTATGGACGGATTTTCCGGATATAATCAGATCAAGATGGCACCCGAGGATATGGAGAAGACAACATTCATCACACCTTGGGGAACATTCTGTTATCGAGTGATGCCCTTCGGTTTGAAGAATGCCGGAGCCACGTATCAACGAGCTATGACTACCTTGTTCCATGATATGATGCACAAGGAGATTGAGGTCTATGTTGATGATATGATTGCTAAGTCACGAACGGAAGTTGAGCATGTAGAGCATTTGTTGAAGCTTTTTCAGCGTTTGAGGTAGTTCAAGCTTCGTCTGAATCCCAACAAATGTACATTTGGAGTCCGTTCTGGCAAGTTATTCGGCTTTATTGTCAGCGAAAGAGGTATTGAGGTTAATCCTGCAAAGGTCAAAGCAATACAAGAGATGCCTGCGCCCAAAACTGAGAAGCAAGTCCGAGGTTTTCTTGGCCGCTTGAACTATATTTTCAGATTCATATCCCACATGACTGCCACATGTGCGCCGATATTCAAGCTCCTTCAGAAAGATCAGTCGCATGATTGGACCGAGGATTGCCAGAAAGCTTTCGACAGTATCAAAGAGTATCTATCTGAACCTCCGATCCTGTCTCCGCCAGTGTAAGGAAGACCTTTGATCATGTATCTGACAGTTCTTGAAGACTTGATGGGTTATGTCCTTGGTCAGCAAGACGAGTTCGGGAAGAAAGAGTATGCTATTTACTACCTGAGTAAGAAGTTCACTGATTGTGATTCTCGATACTCAATGCTTGAGAAGACATGCTGTGCTTTGGCTTGGTCCGCTAAGCGCTTACGCCAGTATATGATAAATCATACAACTTGGTTGATATCCATAATGGATCCGATCAAGTATATCTTTGAGAAGCCTGCTTTAACTAGGAGGATTGCCCGTTGGCAGATGTTGTTATCTGAGTATGATATTGAGTATCGAGCTCATAAAGCTATTAAAGGTAGTATCTTGGCTGACCACTTGGCACATCAGCCGATTGAAGATCATCAGTCTGTTCAGTACAACATCCCAGATGAGGAGATTCTGTATTTGAAGATGAAAGATTGTGATGAGCCTACACTCGATGAAGGGCCAGAGCCTGGTTCCAGATGGAGTATGGTATTTAATGGCACTGTAAATCAGTACGGAAATGGTATTGGGGAAGTAATCATTACTCCTCAGAGCACACATATTCCTCTTACAGCAAGACTAACTTTCAAATGCACGAATAATATGGCTGAGTACGAAGCCTGCATTATGGGATTGGAAGAGTGTATTGATCTAAGGATCAAACATCTCGATGTTTATGGTGATTCGGCCCTCGTTGTCAATCAGATCAAGGGTGAATGGGAAACGAATCAGTCTAGTCTTATTCCATACCGAGATTATGCAAGGAGGATTTCAACGTTCTTTACTGAAGTTGACTTTCATCATATTCCTCGAGAGGATAATTGAATGGCGGATGCTCTTGCTACGCTTGCTTCCATGATTGTGGTCAAATATTGGAATGAAGTTCCCAATATCACCGTCATGCGCTTGGATAGACCAGCTCACGTATTTGCAGTTGAAGAAGCGAAAGATGATAAGCCATGGTATTATGACATCAAGTGTTTCCTCCAGAACCAGGTTTACCCGCCTGGGGCATCTGTGAAAGATAGGAAAACTTTGAGAAGATTGTCAGGTAGTTTCTACCTCAATGGCGAAGTGTTGTATAAGAGAAATTTTGACATGGTTCTGCTCAAATGCGTGGATAGACACGAAGTAGACGTGTTGATGACTGAGGTCCATGAGGGTTCATTTGGTACTCATACCAATGGACATGCCATGGCTAGAAAGATGTTGAGAGCAGGCTACTATTGGCTGACAATGGAGTCTGACTGCTGCAAATACGTGAAGAAATGCCATAAGTGTCAGATTTATGTGGATAAGATTCATATTCCTCCGACACTTCTGAATGTGAATTCATCACCATGGCCTTTCTCTATGTGGGGAATTGACATGATTGGCATGATTGAGCCGAAAGCGTTCAATGGGCACAGGTTTATTCTCGTTGCAATTGATTACTTCACCAAGTGGGTTGAAGCTGCATCGTATGCTAACGTGACCATGCAGGTGGTCGTGAAGTTCATCTAAAATCAACTTATATGCCGTTATGGTGTGCCAGATAAGATCATTACCGATAATGGATCTAATCTGAATAACAAGATGATGGAAGAGTTGTGCAGCGAGTTCAAGATTGCACACCATAATTCTTCTCCTTACAAACCCAAGATGAATGGGGCTGCTGAAGCTGCTAATAAGAATATCAAGAAGATTATCCAGAAGATGGTTGTTACGTACAAAGATTGGCACGAGATGCTGCCATTTACTTTGCATGGATATCGTACATTTGTCTGCACTTCAACAGGGGCAACCCCTTTCTCTCTTGTTTATGGCATGGAGGTCGTACTCCCAGTAGAGGTGGAGATCCCATCAATTAGAGTCTTGATGGAGGCCAAGGTGACTGATGTTGAATGGATTCAGAGTCGTTACGACCAGCTGAATTTGATCGAAGAGAAGCGATTGACTGCCATGTGTGATGGTCAGTTATATCAGCAGAGAATGAAGAAAGCATTCGATAAGAAGGTCAAGCCTCGTGTGTTCCGAGAAGGTGACCTTGTGCTCAAGAAAGTCTTGTCATTCGTACCCGATTCCAGGGGCAAGTGGACTCCAAACTACGAGGGTCCATATGTTATCAAGAGAGCCTTTTCAGGCGGTGCTTTGATGCTTACAACTATGGATGGGGAGGATTTCACTCGTCCTGTGAATTCAGATGCAGTCAAGAAATTCTTCGCCTAAAAGAAAAAACAGAATAGCTCGCTAAGTTGGAAACCCGAAAGGGAGGCTTAGGCAAAAATGAGCGTCTCGGTGGATTGAAAACCCGAAAGGGCGATCCAGGAAAAAGTTAGAGACATGAAAAAAAACGATATTTGCATCCCGCTAGATTGAGTACCTCATCCTGGGGCAATCTAGGCAAAATTTAGGGATTTGGCAAGTAACTGCATCTTGACAAAACTGTGTTCTACATCTATCATCTGTCAAAGATTCTTGTTCATTCGTCGTCAACTGAAGCTTCGAATACATCGAATACGAAATTGGTGGAGAAATGGTCATTATGTTCAATGTAGCCCTTTTCCAAAATATATCACCAATTTCGAACTTGTACAGATCTATGGAGTCTTGCCATTTGCAGGCTACCATTCTATCAAATAAATTCGAGCTTTTATCCAATTATTTGCACTCTTATTTGTTTCTTTTCAACAAATGTTTTGCATGTTTTAATTGATAAAATGTCATTGTTTTAAACAAACAAATTTTTCACAAATTGTTTTTAAACAAAGTGAACATTCACAATGATTAAAGGATACTCAGGAGATCCTCAGTGCTCTCCCAAGGGTGGTATGATTCCCAATAGGGTAAGACATTTGTTCATATCCCTGGCATGAATGTGTCCTCTCCTCCCAGGATTTTGTTGGGATTTCTCCCCACTAGAGTGTGTTGTGGTTAAAATTCCCCTGCTAGAGTGCTTGTTGAGATTATTCATATTCGGATTTCCAGGAGAGCAACAGTCTTTCCTGTTCGGCAGTTGTGTCCTCTCTGGAAGACTCGTTTTGAGGGGTTGGTCCCCATAATTCCTCTATCCTTCAGGCAAATTCCTCAGCAGGTTTGTTGGTGGTGATGAACTTTATCTATACCCCTAGCAGAAGAGCAGTGACCTTCACTCCTTATTAGAAGTGTTTTCTTTGGAAGGTTCGATATTTGGTGGTTGATCCCCAACATTCCTTCTCTTCCTCAAATGCTCATCCCCAGTAGAGTTGTTGGTGATGGATGTTATTTATGATAGTTCTTCCTCAACTGAGTTGTTGGTGTGTTGGATCCTATCCTTGATGATGTTATCTTCCTCAGATAGATCCCCAGCTGAGTTGTTGATGTGTTGGATTTTATCTATTATGATGCTATCTCCTGCATGAGATATTGCTATTTCCTCAGACAAATCCCCATCAGAGTTGTTGGTATGGCGGGCTTTATCTGAGATGATTCGTCCCTTGCTGAGATACTGTTTTCTGTTATCTAGGTCTCCCTAGCATGGGTCACTTTTGTGATAGTTTCTACCTGCACAATGAACTCGTTTCTCCGGCTGTGACTGTTGTTTCCTCAGGAGCCCTTTGGGGTTTATTTCCCCAAGCAGAGTGTATGGTAAAGGTACTTTGTTGCCTACTTCCTCCCCAGATTCCTATTATATCCCTCAGTGGATTCCCCAGTGGAGTTGCTTGGAGTTGCTGTTGTGGCAGTTTCTGCCTGTGCAATGAGCTCCTTTCCTCAGCTGAGACTGATGATCCATCCTTGCAGAGATTTTTGTTGTCTTTGACTCCCGGCAGATTGGTTGTTCTCCGGTGATCCTGGATTTCTCTTCTGAGATGTAGTATTGGGTGCTTGATTCCTGGACCTATTATGTGTCAGACGTGTTTGTTTGTCAACAGTCATCAAACATAAAACACGCATATACATGCATACTTCTAACATTCAGATATTCGAGTTACATTCTTTGCCATATATCTATTGTTTGTGGTCTCCTGCTATTTGGTGGTATATTTTTTCCCCAAGCAGATGTCGGGTGTCTAATCTCTCAATATAGAGTCAGCCCCTTAAGCAGAAAGTGTTTATCTTTCCTTCTACACTCCCCACTGAGTTATATCCTCGTGGACGACGGTTATTTCCATTTCCTCCCAACACATACATTGGGATGGGTTTCCCTATTGAGTTACATCCTCATTAGGACGAGTCTTGATTCAGTTTGCCTTTTTGGTTTGATCCTAAATTGGACTTGTGACTGTCTCTTGTGCTTCCCTGTGGTATAAGTGAATATTTGCTCAGTAACCGGCAATCATTCATCATATCCCCAGCGGAGTTTGTGGCCTTCTACCCAGTATCCGGTAGTTATAAGTCCTTTTCTTTGTGGTTTTCTACCCAGTAATCGGTAGTTGTAAATCCTATTTTCTTGCTCTCCAGCAGAATTTATGGTTTTATACCATGTTGGTGGTTATAAACTCTAACCTTTTTTCCTCATGCGGAGTCTATGGTTTTCTACCCAGTATTCGGTAGTTGTAAAGCCTATCTATATCCTCATCAGAGTTTATAGTTTTCTACCCCGTATCCGGTAGTTGTAAATCCTACTCTCTCCCCTTTGCAGAGTTAACCTTTGTTGTTCATCCTAGTTGGTGACGGTTACTCTTTGGCAGTTATCATCATCCAGTATTCGATATTGATTTTCCTTGCCCCCTTTTGGATAATTGCTTTGGTTAAGCAATTTTATCCCCAACGGGTCTTCCCCTCTCTTGCGGATAATTACTCTGTTTAAGCAATTTTATCCCCAGCGGGTCCTCTTTCATTTACCATTTGCCGGTGATGTCTGTTGCTCCCCTTGATTGGTCATTATTGTGTACCTAGTTTGGTATCCCAATGTCCTTTCGTTTCGGTCGATTTATCCTCTATTAACCCAGTAACCGGTTGTGGATAATCTTCCATGCGAGTATATTATCTACGTTCTGATGGTAATAGATAATATATCTCATGCACTCTTCTGTCGAAGCCTTTTGGTCTTTCCCTAGTTGAGTAAGATTCGTATTTCCTGTTTTGGAATCGAATATCCTTTTCCGTGGTTTTTTACCCAGTAGTCGGTAGATGTAATCCCCTCTTTGCAGTTATCTTCATCCAATATTCGGTGTTGATATTTCCCCCGTTTTGTTTGGATCATTGTCGTATGCTTGCAATTTATCCCCTGTGAGTCATCTCTCATTTATCCTTTGTTGATAATGATTGTTTCTCCCTTTGGTTGGTCACCTATTATATGCCCAGTAACCGGTATCCCTGGTGTTCCTTCCTTTCGAGTATATTATCTACGTTCTGACGATAATAGATAATATATCTCATGCACTCTTTGGTCGAAGTCTTTTGTTGTTCTTCCCCAATTGAGTAAGATTCGTATTCCTGTTTCGGAATCGAATATCCATCCTGTAAACAAGTTTGCTTTTCCAGCTCTCTTCAGGATGATGAGTGTTTTGGCACACACACCAACTCACGTTTCAGTCGATTTATCCTTTAGTAACCCAGTAACCGGTGGTGGATAATCTTCCATGCGAGCATACTATCCACGTTCTGACGGTAATGAATAATATATCTCATGCGCTCTTTGGTTGAAGCCTTCTGTCCTTCCCCATTCGAGTAAGATTCGTATTCCCTTGCAGAATCGAATGTCCATCCTGTAAGTCGATTTGCTTTTTCAAGCCCTACTTTCAGATATTGAGTGTTTTGGAAGTAAACCCCAATTCACGTCTTGGTCGGTCACCTATTATATACCCAGTAACCGGTATCCCTGGTGTTCCTTCCTTTCGGCTCCCTATTATGACCTCGGTCCCCTGTGGAGTCAGATTTTCCTGAGTTGATATACCTTTATTAGGTCATCCTCAGATGATTTGGTTGATTGATATCTCTCACCCTTATACCGGTCTTTGATATTCATTCTTCCCCGAGCTTGTTGTTCTTTCACCTAGTAACCGGTGATCAGATCACATGTCTCATATGAGCTTGTTACCCAGTAACCGGTAACACCTCATCCTTTTGCTTCCCCTGGAAAGTCTTTTTAGATTTCCCCAGCGGAATTTCTGTTGTGATCCTCCTTTTGCTGTGTTGGCGTTTTCCCCAATACATGCATTTTTCCATGGCAGGGATGTTTTGTTCATATCTTTCCCCAACCTGAGTCCGAATTTTTATCCAAGGTATCCATTGTGGATAGTTTTGTTGTGTTGGTGTATTCCCCAACACATGCATCTTTGAGTCAGCTTGAGTCTTTCCATCGGATTTGTTTCCTTTTGGAATTCTTTTCCCCAGTGTCGAGTCGTGACTTGCTCATGCAGTTTCAGTCCTTTACTCCCCAGTAAAGTCTCCAGTTTCAAGTCGTGTCCTGCTCACGCATTTTTCTTTTTCTTATCACCATAAGAGTCCCGTTATAGTCTCTGTTCCATCAGTGAGTGTATTACTCCTATGGATTTTTAATTTCTCCTGATTTCTTTTCTTCTTTGTGGACCCATATCCCCACAGAGATAGTTTGTTTTGCATACATATATTTGCATCATGAGGTCTCTCAGGGACCAAAATTTGTCTCTTTGTTGTTATTTAAGCCCATTCTACCTCGTTGAGACGAAGATTTTAACCTTCATTTCTCCGGCTAGAATGACCTTAAATAGGGGCATCTGTAAGACCCCAAATTTGTCCCTAAGATCCCTCATGGCATCATAGCATAACATTGCATAGCCTCAAGGATCATTTGAGCATCATGGCCTCCTTTCCCTTTGGGTGGATCTCCTTGTGAGTGGTTTGAGATCACCAGGCATGCTTGAACTATATATCATTGCTTTTCTTATTTTAATCACTAACCAAAAGCACCAAACATATGTCATCTAACATTTTGTTTTGCAGTCTAAGCAATCACAGGTCAAGCACTTCAAAAGAATCCTTTGTACAAGAGCTGATGGTATTTTCTTGGTGTGAGGACCACATGATCATCATATTGAGCTTATATGAGCTAGGGTTCATTTTGAAGCAAGTTCCCTAAGTGGCAAAGGCTCAAGTTCATCAGTCATGTCAAGGTCATATGAGGACCAATAGAATCAACTGTGCAGTCTACTGATGGCTTTGAGGTGGGGGATATGATTTGAGACATCCCATTCATGTTCAAACAAGGACTATTCACCATGTCAAACATCTATCTTGAAGATTTTGAAGTCATTGCAAAAGTTTCCAAAAATGGAAAGTGACCTGTAATTTCAAGTTTCCAAAAATGGCATGTTTTTGGTCCACATTCAACTTGACTTTCCAACATCAAAGAAGCTTCAAATGAATTTTTGGTGAACAAAAGTTGAAGATATTTCTCTCCTCTTTTCAAAAAGTCCTATTTCATGATCATCTGATAATTGGTTGAGAAGTTATGGCAAAATGATCACAAAGCATGCATGGAGGTTCAACATAGCATAACTTTTGATCCAAAACTCCAAATTGGTCCACTCTTTTTGCAAAATTGCTCCTTATGACCAATACTTTCTAAATGAATCATTGCCTTGCATGAAAGAAGATCACATGATCACTAATTCACACATATTCATTTTGGAGGGAAATTTGATAATTCAAATTTGGTTGATCATACAAGCAAATTATCACTTCCATGACGCTTATTGGCTGATTTTAAGTGGATTTGTACCTCAGCATGGCACTGTTCACGTGTAGCATGTACATGCTAAGCACACTTGCCAATTTTGCAATTCACCTCACATCTCTCCAATCTCAATTAACCAAATCCTAATCCTAATTTCAACATCATTAAGAGATCATATATAAGCTAAATCATAACTGTTTTTCAGAAGAGAAGCATTTGAGATCTGAAAAATTCACATTCCCTCCATTTTTCTCTCTCTTCGATTTTCAAATTTCTTCACACAATTCATCAAAATTCTTGCATAATCGTGTTCATCGTGCATTATTGAGTAGGAATCCACGTTTGGTTTGAAGAATTCTATCAAGAATCAAGCAGATCGAGCACATGAGCATGGCTTTGGTTTTCTGAATTTGAGCTAAATCCAAGTTGTTTCCATTGCTAATTCTTGCACAAAGCTTCATTAGAGGATAAAGGAAGTAGATCTGGAAGTTCTGGAAGCTTGAATACACGATTTCAACTACTGCCATCTCAAGTAAGTGAAACTTCGACCATCTCCTTTTGCCTTTTTCTTGCCGTGATTATGTAGATCGTGTTATGCTGAGAATGCTGATAGTTTTAGATCTTGATTTGGTAGAAAATTGAGCATGATATTTTGATTTAAAGTTTGGTTGATGAAAATGTTTTGCTTCGATCCATGAGATACATGAGGAATTAGATGACATGAGCATGATATTTGAACTCTACGTTGCAAGACCTTTCGTTCGATACCAATTTCAAAAAAATCTAAAAAAAAATTCTTGTTACTCCGCCGGAGACGGCCGGAGAAGACGGTTGTTACTGCCGTCCGCCGTCGTCTGCAATTCTGCTAGGGTTTTGTCCATGCATGCGTACACGTGAGCGCTGGCTTGGCGTTTCCATTGGTTCACGTTCACTTGACTGAGCCAGGTGAGCTTTGACTCGCTTATGTGGCTTCCACCTCATTAAATGAAACGTTGCGTTTCATATCCATCGCTTTTGGACCTTGGGAGCGTGTGTTCGATCCTGGCATGTGCATTGTTTCTGAATTTAATTGTTGAATATTCCCTTTTCCCTTGGAGCGTGGGTTTGATTCTTCGCTTGTGCATCTTTCTGAATTTTATTGTTTGAATTTTCATTTACCTGGCGTGCGTGTGTTCGAACCTGGCATTGATCATTTCTGGATTTTATTCAAATAATATCTTCCCTCCATATTTCATTTGATATTTCATTTCATTTCTTCAACTTCAAGAAATCATAAAAAATAGCAAAATGCTTCAAATTGATCCCAATTTTTTTTCACATTGTTGTTATGATCTCTAGTTTTTTATAGGATTTATTTCATGATTTGTTGATTGCTGGATTTTTGATGTGTGATTTTTGTTTGAACCATGTGCAAACTTGATATGTCATGATAAATGCTTTGTGAAATGCTATGTGTTGATCCAATTAATCTGAAATTTTGCATGCTTGATCCTCACATGTGATATGATTTTTTGAGCTTTGGTTTGAGGTTTTTATCATATGCTATCACGGTTTTGGACACATTCTTGACCTTGCATTTGTGCATTTTCATTCATATATCAATGGAGCTCTTATGGATTTGATTTTTTGCATGATGTTTGTTCATAACATGATTAGCGTGCATAAAAAATTTCATGATCATTGGATGCTTTTCTATTTTGATTTGGATTTTCTAACTTGGATATCCATATTGTGCACATTTGCTTGCCTTTGCATTACATTGATCATTTAATGCCTTTGCCTTATGAATTGATCTTGGTACTTTTGAGGACATCTTATGATATGTTTGAACTTGCTTTGTGCAAAAGATTGACTTCTGTTTTCATCATTTGATTTGGTTTTGAACCTAGTCTTTGTACTAGTGTTTTGTACATAAACTAATTGTGTTTTGTGTTTCATGTTTGGACATTTAGCATTGATGATTGGTTCGGTCTCACTTTGTGAGATATAAATGACTTGAATTCTAACACATTTGCTGTTTTGTAGGATTCTATGTGATAGGCTTGAGCTCATTGCTTCATTTGATTGCTTGATCATTGCTCATTGAATTGTGTAACAGTTGGACTATTTGTCTGTTTGTTTTCTGACTAAGATATTAACTGTTTAGCTTTTGTATAGGTACATTAGTTGCTAGCTTTTAGCTCTTGCTTGAGTTTTGGATTGTGGTTGATACACCACTTAGGTAGCTACTCTCTTTCTCTATGTAGTCTGGAAGTCCTGTCACCTTTTTGGCAGGCATTTTGGCTGAAGTCCTCCTTAAGAGGCTTTGTTTGTGATTGTTTACATTTGTGCCAATGACCTCTAAATGAGGCATGTTACTTGACAAGTCCTCCTAAGTGAAGAGGCAATTGACAGATAGAAGGGATTAGCAATCAATCCCCTGTTATTCAGTGAGTCGTTCACTATGCTCGCACCATGTGCTGATGCTCTTGAAGAAGTACCCAAGATCTTGTCCAGTGTCTGTCAAGTGGAATAGGATCCCACATTCTGGATCCCCACGCTTTCTTTGTCATTGAGCTCACCCAGGCCAGAGTTAAGAGCATGAGGTCTCATCCTCATTTCCATTTTCATCAGCTTCACCCTAACTCTCAATGTTAGTGGTTAAGAGCTATAAACTACACTTGTACAGTTTGGCTTGTTTGTCGAGGTTGATATGACCCCTCTTGACTAAAGCCCACCTATTTGATTGAGCCTCTTGCTTTTATATAGTGTGTGATGCATTGTTTGCTTGATTGCTTTTTGCATTGTGTTTGCTTTTGTTCATTTGTTTGTTTTGAGGAGTTAGATATAAGTCCATCTATTGGCATTCTGTTTCCCGTTTGTTTTGTGGAGTTAGATATAAGTCCATCTATTGGCATTCTGTTTCCTGTTTGTTTTGAGGAGTTAGATATATGTCCATCTATTGGCATTCTGTTTCCAGTTGTGTTGTTAGGAGTTGGATGTAAGTCCATTGATTGGCATTTTGTTTCCTCTTTCTGTGGTGCTCTTTTGAGACCTGTTTATTGCTTTTGCCTTGTGCTTGCTCATTCCAAAGGAACTTACTTGGATCATCTCTATGATCTCGAGAAAGGAACTCCTATTGTTGGTTTTATCCCTTAACCATCACCCTTAACCTTTTCTCTCCATCTTAACCCAAGACCAAAAAACTTTTGTGCAAACATTTGACTTGTTTTCAACATTAGAAACCTAAGCCTTATGCTTTTGATTTTCAAACTTTCTTTTCATAATACTCATTTTGAATTGAATCTTTAAATCAACTTTGATAATTTTTGTACATACTTCTAATTGGTTAATACAACCCACTCAAATGTGTCTTTGTGGCTCCATGCCCACTTCTTAATCAAACTTTTCATAACCTTTAGCTATTAGGTTTGAGTTATCTTTGTGGTAGATGTAATACTCACCTATGTCCTTAGTGATGGATAATAAGTCTTCCATGCTTATTATAGGGCACAATCCCTCACTAGCATGTCGAAGCTATCCTCACATGGTGGACTTGTGGTTTTTCAGGTCGAGTTTTCTCCCTTTGATAACAAAAGACCTTAAGACTTTTGGACTAACCAATCCACCCATGTTTTGAAATCTTTTACCCGAACTACGGGGTTTTGATCCTTTTCTTTCATGAGAGGGTACGTAGGCAATGGGTTCATCCATCCAAACACAAAATGTAAATAAACTTGTATATTCTTTTCTCATCTCTTCAATCATGTTTGCACAAAACAATTTCATAAACAATAACCTTTTGCAACAAGCGTGAAAAGGGCTCCCTAGGAGTACCTAGGATGTTGTGGGTGCCTAACACCTTCCCATGACATAACCAACCCCCTTACCTAGATCTCTGTTTCTTTTATTAGTTTTCTTTGCAAAACTTCTTAGGTTTTTGTTCGCTTTCTAACCATTCCTTTGGATAAATAGAAGTGCGGTGGCGACTCGACTTTGTATGATTTACCTTGGATTTAGTTAATATCTCCAATGGTAACGAATACACCGCTACACATACCATTCTAATTGTTTATATTAATGTCATTTTCACTTTGTCCATTTGGACCATATTGTGTGATATATCTTGCTTGTGTATATTTTGTTTGTTTGTGTGGTCTTTGACCATCAATGTACATAATAACAACAAAAATCCTAAAAAACTTTTGTGTGGACTGTTGAATTGATCATGGACAATTGGACTTAGAATTTAGGAAACATTCTTATGCTAAAGGATTTGGCCAATGACAATCTTCATGTTACCAAGTGCTTGCAATTTGAAACTTCATCTGATACATCATTGAAGAAACATTTGAGTCCATCTACAACATGATCATTGTGAAGCTGTTATTTTGAACCTATGTGTAGCGGTAAATTCATGATCATCAAGTTATGGATAAGCTAGACATCAAATAACAAGAGTCGCCACCGTGGTTTTATTGTTTCCAAGGGAAAAGGGAAAATGTCCGAACAAAACCCAAAAGTAAGAACTTTTAAAATCAAAACTAATAAAATGTCAGAGATTACAGGTAAGAGGGTTGATTACACAAAGGGAAGATGTTAGCACCCAAAGTGTCCTAGGTACTCCTAGGGAGCCCTTTTTGTGTGCATATGTATTTGGTACAAAAACGATGTTTACAAACAAATAGAATGTGGGGATGAGAAAATAATTCATTAATTATATTTTTGTGTTTGACAAGACCTTCGGACTTGTGCCTACGTACCAACATAAAAATGAGGGATCAAAACCTCGTAGTTCGTGATACAAATTTCGAAGTGGATGCATTACTTTTAACAAAAATTAAGTTTGAAAGGCACAAAGGCCTAAAAATGATTTGAATGAGTTAGTTCTTTTTGGCTTTTTGAAAGTTTTAGGTCGAGTATAGTTAAGTTTATTTACAAGTTTGATTTAAGAAAAGAAGTTTGAAAATGCAATGGCATAAGGCCAAAGTTTCTATCTTTTTGCAAAGTGGTTAAAATTTAGAACAAAATAAGTTCAAACAAAGATAATTTTAAAAGGAGGGAGATATTTTTTTGAAATTAAAGAAATGGGGAGGATATGAAGACACTAATCTTATGCACAAAATTAAAAGTTAGGGGTTGAAAAGATCTGACCCATGAGTAGCAATCCAATAGGCAAGAATGCCATATAAAAAACTCAAATTCCCTTGGATATTTAGAATCAAGCAACACTCAAATGCACAATTATATCAATCTTGAAGAGCAAAGGCATCAAATAAAGATAGCCAAATCCAAGCTTAGCCAATCCATGATCTTCTTCAAATTAACCCATGTAACAGATGAATTTCAGAAATCACAGGTTTAAAATAACATCCTCACAATGATCATGTTGCAGATGAACTCAGAGGGATCTTGAGTGATGTATCAAATGAAGTTTCAAACTACAAGCACTTGGTTTCACCAATGTTGGCATTGGCCAAGTCCTTTAGCAGAGGAATGTTTCCTAAATTCTAAGTCCATTTGTCCAAGATCAAGCCAATAGTCCACACAAAAGTTTTTTTTATGGTTTTTTGTTGTTATTATGTACATTAATGGTCAAAGGCCACACAAATAAGCAAAGTATACACAAACAAGATATATCACACCATATGGTCCAAATGAACAAAGTGAAAATTGCATTAACATAAACAATTAGAATGGTATGAATAATGGCAAATGAATAAAGACTAAAATTAAATGACATTAAAGTAAATGGCTTGAAGTTAAAAGTTAGTTGTTAATGAGTTAGAAGTTAGTATTGTTTTGCTTTTGCTTTTCATTTTTTAAGTCATTCTTTGGAGAACACTCAACCCACTCATCACAAGCATGAATCCTTGAACCAAGACATCTTCCAAAGGAAGGAAAAAAGGCCAAGTTTCCACACAATACCATGAAAGAGGGGAGACTTACAATCTCACTAACTAGAATGTTATGCCTTTTGTGTAACAAATTTAGCGCTATGTTAAGTGAAAGTCTGGTATCAGATATGAGATGTCGAAGGTAATGTCACGACACTAATATCTGAACAATATAAATAGGATAAAAGATAAAGAACAGTAGTACAAGTGACACAAGCAATTGTTATCCAGTTCGGTGCAAACTCACCTAGGTTTGGGGGCTACCAAGCCAGGAAGGAAATCCACTAAACATAATTAGATCAAAGACTCTCAGTAAACAACTTCAAGTTACAGTCTTTTCACCTAATCTCTAACCGTGTGACTTCTATCTAAGAAGTCTTAGATAAGAGATCCTACTTACCCCCCCTCAATCACAACAGTGATGTAAAAACAAATATTACAATGAAAGAAGACACTCTTCAAGAACATATACTTGATCTTGCTTAAAAGCTTCAACCAAGTAAACACACACTCATGCTTAAAAGCATAGAGTGGACAAATTACAACTCAAAAGTCAGTCCAATTCAATCATTTATGGATGAATGAATGGCTTAAATACACACGACCACACAAGACTAAAACCCTTATTCTCTCTCACTATCTCGCTCATTATTTCTTGTGTGTTAAAACCAGGTTTTCCATGCCCTTTATATAGAAGCGTTTGGCTAGGCTTGGATACCATAAAACCCTAAAACTATTTTCCATCCGTATCTTCTTATGACAGCTGATCATATTTTGTTGGAAAATACATCACTTTGGTTTTAATTACTGATTGAATGGCGCGTTCAATCATCACATCAGTTACACATAGATTAGCATAAAAAGCACAATCACACAATACATAACATTCAGACTGAATGTTCTGTATACAGATGTCTTGACATCGGGTCTGACATCTCAGCTAAATCCTATACATCCATATTTTAAACATCTTGGAAGAACCTGTTATCTCATGTCAAGACAACACTTGTGACAACTTGTGAAAACTCTAGGTTTTACCAAAATTGATGCCAACACATAGGACCAACAAACTCCCCTTTTGGCAAATTTTGGCTAAAACATACATCAGATCATTTGTTTCACAAGAGAAAAATCAAATTATCAGTTTAGCAGTAGAAGTAATAAGACACACATTACTAGCTAAAATAGCAACTAGTAAACACATATTAAACACACATGCGCTTGTGCACCACCTCCCCCTCAGTCTGCTCAACACAGACAGAACACTTCTCCTCTTTATCATTACCTATAACATAGACCTCCCCATATAACATCACCTTCAACATCACCTGTAACATACACCTCCCCATCTAACATCACCTTCAACATTACCTGTAACATACACCTCCCCATCTAACATCACCTTCAACACCACATGTACTAAACAGATTATCTCCAACACACATCATCTTTAACATCATCTTTCATCTATTTATAGTATAACATAACTACTTTAGCTACTTCCCCCCCCCCCCCCTTTAGACAAAAGAGACAAAAGAGACAAAATAAATGTGAGATCAAATAGAATGTCACACAGAATCTCAATCTTGGACACAAAACAGCCATGTGAGATCACTTCCCTTGATCTAGTTGTGACCCCTTTATTTGGGTCTCCTATAATGAGATCTTTAGGATGATCCTTCTGAATTCTGATAGAGGGTCCCTTATTAATTTTGTCAGCTTCAGGTTCAACTTGAGTGATTTCACTCTCATTACTTTTGTCTGGGAAATCAGCTGGGGCATCATTTAGAGATGTCTCAACATCGTTTGTGACATCAGTCTGTTGATCATCAACGACAACATTGATAGATTCCATCATTACTTTTGTTCTGGAATTAAAGACTCTAAATGCTCTGTTGTTTGTTGAGTAACCGAGAAATATTCCTTCATCACTCTTGGGATCCATCTTCCTTCTTTGTTCACGATCAGTCAGGATATAACCTTTACTACCAAACACATGGAAGTATTTGACAGTAGGTCTTCTTCCTTTCAGACTTCATATAAAACACATATCTGAGCTTCTGATGTGACATCTTTGTTTGTTTTCCAATCTGACACTCCCCACAAACTCTTCCTTCATCAATCTTTAAGTTTGGGAGTCCTCTGACAGCTTCAACAAATATAATCCTCTTCATTCCTTTAAGATGCAGATGGCCCAATTATTGATGCCATAGCTTCATTTCTTCTTCTTTGGCTAGAGTACACATTGATGAATAACCAATTTCTTGAGAACTCCACATATAGCAGTTGTCCTTAGACCTGACTCCTTTCATGATCACTTCATTTTATTTATTAGTAATCAGACATTCAATTTTTGTGAAGTTTACATTTAGACCTTGGTCACACAGTTGACTGATGCTGATTAGGTTTGCAGTCAGTCCTTTAACAAGTAGCACATTGTCAACGTTAGGGACTCCATGGCAGTTTAGCTTTCCAATCCCCTTGATTTCACCCTTTTCTCCATCACCAAAGGTTACATAGCTGGTGGCATGAGGATGAAGGTCAATTAGCAGGTTTTTGCTTCTAGTCATGTGTCTGGAGCATCGACTGTCAAAATACCAGTCTTCTTTGGCTGAAACTCTGAAGGAAGTGTGAGCTATCAGGTTAGTAGAACCAGTCCTAGGAACCCATTGTTTTCTTTTGACAGGGATGTGGTGTTTGGGTCTAGGTTGATGATGAGAAGGACTAGGATAGCCATACAACATAAAACATAATGGTTTTATGTGGCCAAATTTTCCACAGTAATGACATCTCCATCTTTGGTGTTTTCATTTACGTTGTCTTTCCTTATGATTTTATGACACATGATGTGACATCTTTGGTTTGCTACCAGTGTGACTACACTCAGGTTTGGATTCATTGAACCCAAGGCCAGACTTGTCTCCTGCCATTTTTCAAGTATGGAGAATTTTGTCTAAGGTGTCAGATCCATTGTTTAGCATTCTTACATACTTTGTCATCTCATCCAGTTTGGAGTTCAAGAACATTGCTTCAGTCTTCAACTTAGAGATGGTTTCCAAGTGTTTTGTCTTCTCCTCCTCCAGTTGTGTTATCAATTTCTTTTGACTTTCCACTTGTTGACACACTTCTTCACTTCTGTAATACAACTTTCTGTAGGTAGTGGCTAACTCATCAAAGGTTACTTCATCATGACTTGTGTCTTCATCAGAACCCCATCTTCCAGTCAAGGCAGTCACAAGATTGGCAGACTCTCCTTATGTTTCACTTTCATTAGACCAAGTAGCAACAAGACTCTTCTTCTGTTTCTTGAGCTAGGTCCCACATTCAGCTCTAACGTGTCCATACCCATCACATTCATGGCACTGAACTCCTTTTCCTTGTTTGGACTTTTCATCAGATCTTGTTCTTCTTCAAACATCGTTGGACCTACTGATATCAGATGAGATGTTCTTGACATTAGACTTAGACCTTACATCCATCTTTTTCAGAAGTTTGTTGAACTGTCTTCCCAGTAATGCTACATCATTTGCTAGATCTTCATCAGTATCTTGACCACTTTCTTCCTCTTTCTCTTCAGTGTTTGACATGAAGGTTATGCTTTTGACTTTCTTTTTAGATCCATCACACATTCCCAACTCAATTGTTTGGTGGGATCCAATAAGCTCATCCACTCTCATATTGCAAATGTCTTGAGATTCTTCTATGGTTGTCACTTTCATGGCAAATCTCTTGGGAAGTGACCTGAGTATTTTCCTCACTAGTTTTTCATCTGATATCTTCTCACCCAGGGCTCCTAAGGCATTAGCAATTTCAAGGATATTCATATGAAAGTCATGAATATTTTCACCTTCTTTCATCCTCAAATTTTCAAACTTGGTAGTAAGAAGCTGCAATCTAGACATCTTCACTCTAGAGGTACTTTCATGAGTGGTTTTGAGAATATTCCAAGCATCTTTAGCCACCTCACAGTTGTTCACCAGTCTGAAGATGTTCTTATCAACCCCATTGGATATAGAATTCAATGCTTTAGAGTTTCCAAGGGCTAGTTCATCCTCCTCCTTGGTCCATTGTTCCTCAGCCTTCTTATCAGTTGTAACTTCTCCTTCCTTAGTAATAACTGGATGTTCCCAGCCTGTTAGAACAACCTTCCAAGCCTTATTATCCAAAGATTTTAGAAAGGCTACCATTCGAGGTTTCCAGTAGTCATAGTTAGATCCATCCAGAATTGGTGGTCTGTGAACAGATCCTTCGTCTCTATCCATAGTACCAGAAAGTAACGTCCCTAGATCTCACCCAGAACCAGAGCAGGATGCCTTCTCTGATACCAATTGAAATTCTGGTATCAGATATGAGATGTCAAAGGTAATGTCACGACACTAATATCTGAACAATATAAACATGATAAAAGATAAAGAACAGTAGTACAAGTGACACAAGCAATTGTTAACCCAGTTCGGTGCAAACTCACCAACGTCTAGGGGCTACCAAGCCAGGAAGGAAATCCACTAAACAGAATTAGTTCAAAGACTCTCAGTAAACAACTTCAAGTTACAGTCTTTTTACCTAATCTCTACCCGTGCGACTTCTATCTAAGAACTCTTAGATAAGAGATCCTACTCACTCCCCCTCAATCACAACAGTGATGTATAAGCAAATATTACAATGAAAGAAGACACTGTTCAAGAACACATACTTGATCTTGCTTAAAAGCTTCAACCAAGTAAACACACACTCATGCTTCAAAGCTTAGAGTGGACAAATTACAACTCAAAAGTCAGTCCAATTCAATCATCTATGGATGAATGAATGGCTCACAATACACACGACCACACAAGACTAAAACCCTTATTCTCTCTCACTATTTCGTTCGTTATTTCTTGTGTGTTAAAACCAGGTTTTCCATGCCCTTTATATAGAAGCGTTTGGCTGGGCTTGGATAGCATAAAACCCTAAAACTACTTTCCATTCGTATCTTCTTATGACAACTGATCATATCTTGTTGGAAAATACATCACTTTGGTTTTAATTACTGATTGAATGACGTGTTCAATCATCACATCAATTACACATAGATTAGCATAAAAAGCGCAATCACACAATACATAACATTCAGACTGAATGTTCTATATACAAATGTCTTGACATCGGGTCTGACATCTCAGCTATAACCTGCACATCCACATTTTAAACATCCTGCAGGAACGTGTTATCTCATGTCAAGACAACACTTGTGACAACTTGGGAAAACTCTAGGTTTTACCAAAATTGATGCGAACACATAGAACCAACATTAAGCAATCGTAATTGGATTTATATAGAAGTCACAACTATTTGAGTTCGGGCAATAGAATTTTGGTGTTAATGCATGTTAGAGACATAGTATAACGGACTCTGCTCATGAAACATACCACGCACAAAAAGAATTGGCAAAAGAGGTGGCCTAATCTTATCCATACTTATGTTGATTTTTTAATCCACTAGCCTTAGGACTTTGAGATATCATAAGGCAAATGAGATGAATGCATAAAGAATGGTAATGAGATGAAGAGGGAGGGGAATGGATCAAAACTCAGATTGGTCAAAGGAGGACTTTTAGCAAATTAATATCATCCATTCATTTTGGGAGATGGAATGTACATTCCATCAATCCCCTAAATCCATAGATATTAACTTGACAAAGTCAAATCAACCTTGACCAAGGCCCCACAACAAGAGTCAAACTCAAACAAGTCATCACAAATGGTCAACACAATTAATTGACATTTATTCAAATTAAAAAGACTAAAATAATACATTTAAATTAAATATGGTTTTCAAATTCTTAAAACCTCACCAAATAAATGGCCATGAGATTTATCATAGGTCAAACAAGGTCAAAGGACCTTGGAGAAAAAATTTCAGAATTTTTAAAGACTAAAAAGTATTTTTAAACAATTAAAAATAATCACAAAATCAATTAAATCATAAAAAATATTAATAATGATCCAAAAAATAATTTTAATTCAAAATATGAAAGAGGAAATTATTTGAAATTTTTTGGTGAAACTCTCATATTTTTTGGATCAATATTAAAATTAATATGAATTAATGAAAATAAAAGGATTAAAATGAAAATCAGAAAATAACAAAAAACGTGGACCACTTGATCTCCCTCATTAACTGAGGTGGCAGATCAAGTGGTCCTCAGCGCGCGTTCCGCAATGGATATTACTCAATGCGCTGCAGGGATGGTAATCAGAACCAACACGTGAGATTAAAACATTTGAAAAGGATCCTATGGTTGGAGACGTACCAACACACGGCCGGAGCTGTAACTCCGGTCTTCTTCTCCGATGGACTTCACCGGACTGGTCCACCTTTAACCATCACCAAAATACAAAAGGAGGATATGATCTGAAAGAAAAAATGGCGTAGAGGAGGAACCTGACCTCAATTTCAACTAACTCCAAATATATAAAAAGATATGAGGAGTTAAATTTTGAGGTGTGTCTACTGAGTTGCTTCGATTTGACCTCTAAGCAACTCAATCTTCTTGCCTACATTTGTAGGACTTCAGACAACCAAAGATCTAAGAGAATTAGGTAGGATTGAGTGAGAATCGAAGAGATGAAGTTTTCTGAAAATTACCTTCAATGTTATGCAGTTGTTGATGTTGCTTACTTCAAACACGATCTAATCACACTTCAGAAGCTAGTAGGAAGTGATTAGAGAGGTTGCAAGGCTTTGGATCCTGGACTTCTTGAATCTCCAACAGTTGAGATTCAAACTCAAATTTCAAATTGAAATTTCTCTAGTTTTCCTTTAGAATGAGAGGGTTTCAATGGGGGGGAAAGCTGGAGCGCAAAGTCATCTCCAAATGAGCTCAGAGGCCTTCTATTTATAGCCAAAGGGAATGATATTTTCACACTTCAAGATTTGTCCAAAATTGGCAATGTAGATGGCACGAGTGCATGGCCATGTACAGGCCCATGATGCAATGCATTAAGGTCCAAAATGATTCCAATTGAGGTCTGAATGATGCTTGAATGGCAAGGCATTATGAACTGAAGTTTGTCCAATTGATTCTTTCCAATGATGCAGCTCTATAAAAGCCACGTGCAGACCTAGCAAACCTCATCCAAAATGCATGAACTTGGGGTCTTTGGAAAGCTTGGATCAAGGGGAAAAAGTTTGATGTTCAACACTTTTTCATTTGGAGCTTGGATCATGGTGAATTTTGAGGTGGAAGTTTGGAAATTTCAACATGTTGAAATTTTTTCTAAGTGTCAAGCCATATACCTAAATATTCCACCTTACTTAACTTTATATGTGAGCTTTAAATGAGAAACGTGTCTTCATCAAAGTTGTATATATTTCAAAGACCTTCAAAATGGTCACCAATTTCATGTCATTTGGATTTATAATGATAGAGTTATGCATTTTTGATGTTTGGAAAAATCACTTGTTCAATGGTATAGGTCAAAAATGACCTATAATGTATCCTCATATCACATGCTCATAAAAGTTGAATTATCTCTCACTCCAAACATCAAAGTTAAAGTAGACATCATGAATGTAATTGTGAAACTTGGAAATCTTTCATCTCATAAAAATTGAGCGACTTATGGCCTTGGGAAGTTGACTTTCAAATTAGGGTTTAGACAAAATGACCTATAATGTTTCAACATAGAAGATGATTTTACAAGCAAAACTAGCTCTAGGTCTCAACATGAAAGTTGTTTGGAATGTAATTTAGAGTAATGTTTATATTGGAATCATTTTCATATGATGAAAATTGTAGGAGATAGGGTCTAGGGAGACCTAGTTTGGATGAGATGAATTCATTTGGCCAACCACCATCAACCAACTTGCTAACCTTCAATTCTTTTGACTTTCTAGGATCATGGTAGATCATATATGCATAAGATGATGAATTATGAAGTGTCCCTTGAGAAATTTGATTAATTGGTGAGATAGCTTGTTGGAGAAGTTATTTAAGATACCCAATCAAACTAGGGTTTCCAAGGCAAATCACCTTCAAACTCTTGAAGAAAACTTGATCAATATAACATGTAGGAATCAATGAAACTCATATATGATGCTCATAACCATTCTTGGATCAATTCATGATTGTGCTCTTTGTCAAGAGGGTCTCAAACCCTAGATATGAACTTGATAAATCAATGGAGATCATGCCCCACCTACATAGAGTTAGGCAAAAGCAAAGACATACAAGTATGATACAATCACATTGTGCTTGGTGATCTCTCCCAAAATAAACCCAATGAAATAGGGGTAAGGAGGATGCCAAGGTATGATCCCAATGCTAATGCATATGATGAAATTACATGAGGGATCTTAGGGTCAAAATTGGGGTCTTACAGCTGCCCCTATTTAAGGACATTCTAACTGAGGAGGCGAAGGTTAAAATCTTCATGTCGACTCAGTAGAATGCGCTTAAATAACAACATAGAGAAACAAATTTTGGTCCCTAAGAGACCTCATGATGCATATGATATGAATGCAAAAGTAAATTCCTTGTGAGGAAATATTGCCACGAAGTAAAAGAAATCAAAGAGACCGAAAGTCCGCAGGAGTATAATGTATCCCGTAAGGAAAACTCATTGGGGAGAAAGAGACTCTGAGGGATAAATGATTTATGCGTAGGCCAGGCTACGACTTAAGATTGCTGGGGGACTCGAGGAATTCCATGGAAAAGACTCAACCGGGGAACAATAACATCTGCAAAGGATACGAGTAAGTCAGGATAAAACTGAAGTACTTGAATCATGCAGGGAAAGGGATTTCACTAAGGAAATGCACACTCAACTTGACTTGGGAAGAAATAAACTTCAACACAGGAGGAGCAAAAATCTATTATCTACTACCTGTTACTGGGTGAGGAGATAATAAAGATCTGACAGAGAGGACATCCGTCATCGGTTAGGATGAACATATCAAGGATGACTCGCTGGGAAATGCCAGGAGGGAGTATTCATTACTGGTTACTGGGTAAGAATAGCCTTGCTGGGGAAAACTGCAGAAAATAGGATTTACAACTACCAGTTACTGGGCAGAAGACCAAAGACGAGAATATCCGTCATCGGTTAGGATGAACATATCAAGGATAGACTCGACAGGGAAGAGAATCCGTCATCGGTTAAGATGAACATATCAAGGATAGACTTGCCTGGGACTGTCAAGGAGGATACCCGTCATCGGTTAAGATGAACATATCAAGGATATACCAACTGAACAACAAGTAGGAATTACATCTATCGAATGCTGGATAGAAGACCATCAAAGAGAAAATATGTCACCGGTTAAGATGAACATATCAAGGATAGACTTGCCTGGGACTGTCAAGGAGGATACCCGTCATCGGTTAAGATGAACATATCAAGGATATACCAACTGAACAACAAGTAGGAATTACATCTACCGAATGCTGGATAGAAGACCATCAAAGAGAAAATATGTCACCGGTTAAGATGAACATATCAAGGATAGACTCTGTGAGGGGAGAAAAGAGGAATTACATCTATCAGTTACTGGATAGAATACCATCGAAGAGAAAATCCATCCCCGGTTAGGATGAACATATCAAGGATAGACTCTGCGGGAGAAAGTAGGGTTTACAACTACCGGTTACTAGGTAGAATACCGCAAAAAGAAGGAAACCTGTCATCGGTTAGGATGAACATATCAAGGATTAACTCTCTAGGGAACACAATAGGGATTACAACTACCTTTTTACTGGGTAGAATACCACAAATGAGAATATTCGTCATCGGTTAGGATGAACATATCAAGGATAGACTCAGAGGGGGAGAGAAAGATATCTGTCATCGGTTAGGGTAAACATATTGTAGCACCTCAAATTTGCACCTCCCATTTGTATATACATTTCATTTTTTTAGGTCACTAACATCACATTAACATTGCATTATCATTGCATAGTTCATTACATCAGGCAAGACTGGTCAGGAGATTCAACTGTGCAAGGCAACAAGTGCATTCTCCATGAGATCAAAGCCCTAGGGTGATTCCCATGAGTTCATATGATTCAAGGATCATTTTGAAGTGATTTGGCCAAGGATTGAAGGCTCAAAGCTCATCAGTCAATGTGCAAATCATCTGAAACCCTAAAAAGTCAACAAAAGTCAATTGTCAGTTCAACCATGGATTTGGAGGTGGGAGATGGTTAGAGATGCCTCATTCATGTGCAAACAAGTCTCATTTGACATTTCAAACATCAAAATTGAAGGATTTGAAGTCAGATCAAAACTTTCCCAAAATAGCAGGTGACCTGTAATTTGAATTTGCAAAAAATGGAAAGGTTTTCAACTCAAGATTACATCATCAAGAAAGATTCAAATGAACTTTAGTCCAACATGAAAGTTGAAGATATTTCTCTCCCATTTCTAAAAAGTCCAAGATTATGGATTTCTCATGTGTGGTAAAGGAGATGAGATCAAAACTTGGCAAAGTGTGGTTTGAACTTCAAATGTGCATAACTTTCAAACCAAAAGTCCAAATTGGATGGCTCTTTTGGCATTGTTCTTATTTTGATCTCTAGTTTCCAAATCTCGCATTACATGGCATGCATTATCATTATATAAACATTTGCCATTTCACTTGATTTTTGGAGGGAAAAATTGAAGTTTAAATTTGGTGCATTATTTGAACATTGTGCCATTGCCTTTAGCTCCAAAACAGATTTTTAAGTGAAATTCAATCCAAATTCGTGCACTATTCACCATGCATTTCATGCATAGGGTGAAAATCCCAATTTGCCAAAACACCTTGAAACTTAATCCATTCCATTAGCATTTGGTTTAGGCTTAATTAAGAGTGATTAGGGGAAGGTATAAAAGCCAAACCCTAACTGTTTTCAGCATAACAACAACCATTTTTTCAGATCTAGAAAAATTCTTCAAACTTTTTCTCTCAAATTTTCTTTGAAATTCTTCAAACACAGTCCACTTCTCTTGATCAATTCATGATTCTGAAGCATCATTGAGCAATATTGGACTTAGAACCAAGAGAATCCGTGCCTGTTTGAAGCATATTGAAGCATGAACTCATCCATGGTGAATCCAAATTCTGGAGGATTCGTGTACAATTGAACCTCAAGCTCTCATCCAATCAACTGTACAAGCATTATAGAAGATGTTTGGAGCATTGCAAGGCCTGGATCCCACGAATTCCAATCCTACTCTTCAAGAGGTCATTGAATCGAATCTCTTATTTCTCAAATTTATAATGTTATTGTTGTAGATCTTAGCATGCTGATTAAACTGAGCTTTGAGTCACAAATTTTCATGCAAAATTGAGTGAGATATGCTTGTATAAAGTTTTGATGATGAACTTTGTTTGCTTCGATTCATGCATGATTGATTGTTTCTTGATGAAATAGTTATATATTAGTGATGTATGATGAAGGATCTACGTGTTCATATGCTTAATTTCAATTTCTGGAGAATTTGTTCTTGGATGATTCTTGATGTTGCTACTGTTCATAGTGAACACGATGAAGAAGATGAACTTGGCTTTAGGCAACGATTTTGATCTCATTTGCCACAGAAAAGCGTTGCTCATGTGTTAGTTTAGGGCTGGATTGTGATTGGTCCATGCAAATCCCATGCAGCGCTCCCATTGGTCCATGCGCGTTGACTTGTGTTGACCTGTCAACGTTTAAATGAAACGCGGCATTTAGGCCTTGGCGCGCCTTGCATATTTGAATCCGTGCCTTGTTCGATTCCCAGCCGCATCAATAATTCAAATGCCTTGCCTATTTTCTCATTTCCCTCCATGCATTGCCATACTTGTTTCACATGTTTTCATATTTTTTTCATTATCTTACAAAATTCATATCTAATTGAATATTGATCCAAAAATTATGAGATTTTTTGCATTGTGTTGCATTTTCTGTCTAGTATTTTTTGATCATATTTTCATAAATTGTGCCTGGCCTGGAAATTATTTTGCCTAAGGAGATTGAATACATGTTCATTCTTGACATTGCCTTGCCATATCATTTGTGAAATGCTTGATTCTTGTCCAATGCTCATGAAATTTTGCATGCTATAACTAGACTCATTGCTTGACATTTTGGTGTTGATTTGGTATTTTTATCATTTACCATTGCTGTTTTATGATCATGCTAAGGTAGGTGTGACAATTTATGTCACACCTTGTGATGTCCAACTTGATTGATGAGTTTTCCATGCCAAATGATATCCAATTGCCTTGATTTTTTGTATGATTCATATTAGGGATGTTGTGATTGCTCATGCTTTTTGTTGGAATTTTTGGAATCATTTCTGATTTAATTGAGATTTTTCATTCTGGATGGTCACATTTGAGCTTCTAAATTGCTTTGAACTTCATTCATTCATGAAATGCTTGTGGATTATCCAATGCTTGTGAAATTTTGCACACTATTTCTAGACATGTTGAATGTTGTTTTGGCTTTGGTTTGAGGTTTTTACCAATTACCATTTCTGTTTTATGCCTATGCTAATTTGGTGTGACAATTTGTGTCACACTTGTGCTTGTTGTGCTTGTCTTGACTTATGCTATGTGATTGCCATGCCTAATGATGTTCAATGCCTCTAATTTTTTGTGTGACGATCATGTTGTATGTTCTGTTTACTCATGAATTTTGCCAAGATTATTTGAATCATTTTTGATTTAATGTGCATTTTTTTCTTCTGATGTCACAATGTGGTCACAATTTGCATACCTTACCATGTTTGGTTCATGAAATGCTTTTGGTTAATGATATTGATATGGGACCTTTTGGATTGTGTTCTTGATTGAATGAGGTTGATTCATGTCAACTTTCATGTTCTGTTTTGAATTTTTTCTCCATCTTTGACCCTAGGCCTTGACCTAGTGGTTTGTGACTCACAGTTGAGCTTTGATTTCAGGTTTACACATCCAAGTCCATAGTTAATGATGCTTCCTCACTTGAGCATTGATGTTTGCTCTAGATGTTGGCTAACATTGAGTTGTTTTGTAGGCTTTGAGACCAAGTGGCTTAATAGCTTGTGCCTTACTCACTGTTGCATTGCTTGTCTGTCTAATTGTATGGATGACTGTTGTCTGTTTGTTTGTTTGAATTGTATACTGATTGGGTTAGATGTTTTTTTCAAGTACCTAAGTTGCTTTGAGTTCTTTTGAACTTGCTTTTGCTTTGCTTGGTTGCTTAACCATTGAGGTATAACTCTCTGACTTCATGTAGTCTGGAAGACCTGTCCTGTTACTTGGGCAGGCACCTGTCTGAAGCCCTCCTTAAGAGGCAATGCTTGTGTTTGTTTACTTTTGTGCCAAGCAGGAAAAGTCCTCTTATGAGGCAATTGGCAGATAAAAGAGATGTGTAATCCATCTCCTGCTATTCAGTGTATCATTCACCTTGCTCACACACCTTGTGTTGATGCATTGTGGATATTAACCCAAGATCTTTGTTGTGTCAGTCATATGTGGAGAAGAGTTCCAATTTTCTGAACTCCCACACTTTCATTTGTCTGAAGCTCTCCCAGGCCAGGGATAAGAGCTGTGAGGTCTCACCCTCACTTCCCATTTCATCTGCTTCACCCTAACTCTCAATTTTAGGGTTAAAAGCTAACTACACCCGATTCCAGTTGATTGTGTTTCACAGCCTAACCTTGTATGAGCCCAATTGTTTGCATATAGTGTGTGTGCTTGCTTTTTGTGCTTGTATGTCTTTGCTTGTGCTGTTTAGGATAGCTTGCTTCCTGTGCAAGTTAGATAGAGACCTTAACATAGGGATGGTATGCATGACAACTTCTAGGCTCGAGTCGTAGTCTCCCTAGTAGTTTGTGTCTCCCTTTGTATCTGGTTAGGCTAGTCCTTTTTCCCTGCGTAGGGGAACTACGTCGCCCTGATCCTCATACCAGATGAGGTACGTAGGCAGGAGATGAGCTGATCTCTCCGGGCACCCTTTTTCTTTTTTTCACCCCTTTGTGTGTGTTGGAGTCTGATGTAAGTCCAGCGATTGGCAGTTGGTTTCCTGTGTGAGTTTTCGTGTTGGAGTCTGACATAAGTCCAGCGATTGGCAGTCGGTTTCTTGTGTAGTTTTGTTTGGCGTGCGTTAGCCGAGCTACGAGTGCTCTAATTCTTCTCCGGTAAGAGAAGATACGTATGCATAAGATGCGTCATCCTAGCGAGCACGTTTCCCCTGTCCCCGAACTACGTCGACTCTGATGGCTGTGTCTAGCAGACTACGTAGGCCCAGGATGCGATATCCTGCCGAGTCCCCTTTCCTCTGTCTTTCACCTGTGTTTGATCCAGCGTGTGTGCAGTGTTTGAGCAGATTTAGCAACCTTTCTTTCTATTCTTTTTGAGCGTGGATCCCGTCGAGTACGACAGATGCGTAGGGGTGCTAATACCTTCCCTCGCATAACCGACTCCCGATCCCATCTCTCTCCGATCGCGAGACCATGTCTTTTCCAGGTTTACTTCGAGCGTTTCCTTTCCCTCTTTTGGGATAAATAACGCACGGTGGCGGCTCTGTTGTTTTGTTTTCCTGTCGGTTTTTCGCGTAATGCGACACATATCAAGGATATACTTCCTGGGGAATCAGAAATAAATGAATCTACTGGGAACTCCACTGCTGGGAAATCAGGGGTACTTTTGTCGGGTATTGGGCAAGAAGTAACAAACTGCAAACTAAGAAGAATACTACCAGTTACTGGGTAATAAGATCTTAGGAGACTCAAAGCATCTATCTAGGTAAGAGCTAGAAAGAAACAGTCCATTAAGACTCAACCCAATGAGGACATAACTCAAGGGGAGTTACTCCATCCAGATAATCAACTGGGAAGGAAACTGAAGTAATAATCATCCACGAGGAAACAAATCAGTGGGGAAGAGGAGAAAGGTTAAAGTCTTTTCGCCTAAGAGGCTGACACTCTATAATTGAGGGAGGACAAACACCGAACTCGTATGGGGATAAAGTACCGCCGTACAGAGAATGAGAATCTCATATCGACAAAGCAATCAAATATGATGGTGCCAATATGCAAATTATGAAATTATATGAATGTATATGTGTATATATATGTATATATATATATATATATATATATATATATATATATATATATATATATATATATGTATATATATATATATATATATATATATATAGATAGATGTATATGATGATTATTCCCACAAAACGATCACAAAGGATACAAAGGTGTCGCAAAGAATTTGAATCATCGGTACAATCTTCGGTCAATCCACAAAAAAAGGGAGACAACTGCTGGAGAACAGAGAAATCAACAAACCTTAGGCTCAAATCTAGCTGAGGGAGGAGATCTGCTGAGAATAAGAGGAGTTATCGAGTTTGCAGGGAATTTTAGGTCAACGCCATATCAAATGGGAGACTACCATACAGAAGACAAACACAAAACAGTTGCTCAGAAACCATGAGGAAACTCTGATTGGGAGCGATTCGGATGGCGATTGGTGGGGAAACTAACACGATCTACTGGGGAAAACATCTTACTCTACTGAAGATCAACCCTGTTGAAGAAATGTGATCTTCGTTGGGGAACACAGAAACACTGATGAGAAATAACACACCGCAAGGTACTGAATTAACCAACTTAGCTGGGGAAAAGAATCGGAACTCTGTTAGGGAATAAACACTTCACAGGAGAAGCAGATCAACACAAACAACTAGGGATACCCTAAGGGTTAACTGCTTGGGGAACCTCTGATGTTTCACATTTAAGGATTGGCTGCTCTTTGAAGTGTTGTTGATACTTCCTTTTAATTGCTTTGAAAATTTCTTGTTTTTATATGTTTTGAGAAAAAATGATTTTGATTAAAAAAATTAAATTTCCAAAATGATCATAATAAAATTTAAACTATTGGCTGAAGTAAATACGAGTAGAAACAATTGAACAAAAGCTCAACTTTGTTTAATGGGATGGTAGTTTGTAAATGACAAGACTCTATAGATTTTTACAAAGTTGAAAATGGTAATTTACATGGAAAAGGGTTACATTGAATACAAATGATCCTTAATCCTTCTACCAACTCTTGATGTCCATTGTGCTCTTGACCGCTACTGGGATGATGAATCAACGTCAACCCTTGTGCTCAACTAAGGTCTTCTTGATACTGGTCGATCAGCAGACTGCAGTTACTTGCCATAATCCCTAATTTTTGCATAAGTTGCCCCAAAGTGGGGTACTCAACTTATCGGGAAATTCTTTATGTTTTTATGTCTCTAATTTTTGCCTGTATCGCCCTTTCGGGTTTTCAACCCACCGAGACGCTCTTTTTTGCCTAAGTCACCCTTTCGGGTTTTCAACTTAGCGAGCCGTTCTTTTCTTTTTTAAGAGAAGTATTTCTTGACTGGATCTACGTTCACAGGACGAGTGAACTCTTCACCATCCATAGTTGTAAGAATCAAAGCACCGCCTGAAAAGGCTCTCTTAACAACAAATGTGCCTTCATAATTAGGAGTCCATTTCCCCCTAGAATCTGGTTTGAACGACAGGATCTTCTTGAGCACAAGGTCACCTTCTCTGAACACACGAGGTCTGACCTTCTTATCAAAAGCCTTCTTCATTATTTGTTGATATAATTGACCATGACACATAGCAGTCAATCTCTTCTCTTCAATCAAATTCAAATGATCAAACCTAGTCTGACACCATTCAACCTCAGTCAACTTGGCTTCCATGAGCACTCGCAATGAAGGAATCTCGACTTTTACGGGGAGCACTGCTTCCATACCATATACAAGAGAAAAAGGGGTTGCCCCTGTTGAAGTGCGGATGGATGTACAATACCCATGCAAAGCAAACAGGAGCATCTCATACCAATCCTTATATGTGACAACCATCTTCTGAATGATCTTCTTAATGTTCTTATTCATAACTTCAACAACCTCATTCATCTTGGGTCTGTAGGGAGAAGAATTATGATGTGCAATCTTGAAGTCTTTGCAAAGAGCTTCCACCATATTGTTATTCAAGTTTGATCCATTATCAGTAATGATCTTGTTTGGCACACCATAACGGCATATGATCTGATTCTTGATAAACCTTACAACAACTTTCTTGGTTACATTTGCATATGATGTCTCTTCAACCTATTTTGTGAAGTAGTCAATTGCCACCAAAATGAAACTATGTCCATTCGAAGCTTTGGGCTCAATCATCCCAATCATATCAATTCCCTCCACGGAGAAGGGCCATGGCGAAGAAATAACATTGAATAGTGTCGGAGGAACATGAATCTTATCAGCATATATTTGACACTTGTGACATTTCTTCATAAACTTGCAACAGTCGGATTCCATTGTCAGCCAATAGTAACCTCCTCGCAACATTTTCTTTTCCATTGCATGTCCATTGGAATGGTTACCAAAGGAACCTTCATGCACTTCGGTCATCAAGAAGTCTGCTTCGTGTCTATCCACGCATCTGAGCAAAACCATGTCGAGGTTTCTCTTGTACAGTATATCACCATTCAAGTAGAAATTACTGGCTAATCTTCTCAAAGTCTTCTTATCTTTCAAAGATGCCCCAGGCGGGTAAATTTGACTTTGGAGGAAACATTTGATGTCATAATACCACGACTTCTCATCTTTGATCTCTTCAACAACAAACACATGAACTGGCCTATCAAGATGCATCACAGACAAATTGGGAACCTCATTCCAATAATTCACTACAATCATTGACACCAATGTTGCAAGAGCATATGCCATCCGGTTCTCATTTTGAGGGATATGATGAAACTCAACCTTTGTAAAGAAAGTTGAAATCCTCCTCGCTAATCTGTATATGGTATTAAACCGGGTTGATTTATCTCCCATTCACCTTTGATCTGATTCACAACCAAATCTGAATCTCCAAAGACATCCTGATACTTGATTCTGAGATTCATGGCCTCCTCAAGCCCCATAATGCAAGCTTCGTATTCTGCCATGTTGTTTGTGTCATACCCCAATTTTGTCCGGGCCTTTTAAAACTTTCATAAATTCGATTTTTAATTTCAATTTGCATCATATGTACAACATAACATGCATTTCATCATGAATAATACCTAAAATATCAGTCGGAATAAATTCTTGGAAATATATAGACAAATTGGTTAAATCATTTCTCGAGTACGTGCAAAATCAGCGGGTAAAAAGTTTTGAAGTTAAACTTGCAGACGCCAGTATTATTAATCTACGGTTCCCGTAGTTTAACCGGGTGTGCTCATTATATTTTTTGACGACTTTTTCAGCTGCATTTTAATCCGTTTGAGCCTTTTAACCGGTGAAAATGTATTTAGTCTAAGTCTTTTTTCTATTTTTCATTAGGAATAATTGTCTTTATTTGATTATTAAGTTTTTTCCTTATCTAATCAAAATTAGGAAATAAAAAGAAAAAGAATTATAATAAAAGAGAGAAAAATAATGGTTAAAAGGATATTCTCATGGGCCAAATGCTAGCTAGCAACAAATTTGATTTTATCTACCCAAAATCGCCACACGTCCCCCTCTAGTGGATAAGATCAAAAGGAAATTGGTTTTGTTTGGGCCTTATGAAAATGCGTTTGGGAGGACTCACCAACAGATATTTCTTTTCCGGAAAGACCACTCACAGCAGGTGATCTCCCTCCACTTTGTCATCTTTTAGATAAGAGAAAAAGACAAAAAAAAGGAAGAATTTCTCCTCTTCTCCACCTGTACTCCCCCTTTTCAAAACTTCCTATTTCGGAATGCTTCTTTTCCTTCTCCTTCAAAATCACAGGCCACACCACCTTCTTCCACCACCACCTACATCCGGCTCACCGCTAAACCGCCGGAAACCGACTGTCCGCCACCAACAAAAACAATCTTCGTCGGCAAACCCTTCACCCTTCGCCGCTCATATCCCTCCATTTCCACACCTTGCCTTTTCCTCACAACAACCTCGCCATCAAACCCGCCGCGATTCCTCATACAGCATAGCCACCACCACCAAAAATCAACCACTTTGCATCGACCATAGCCATCATCAACCGAGAAGCTTCTGAGTCCTCCAGTTCTCTCCGCATTCAACCGCTTCGCCGTTCTCGTTCTCTCCGACTCCGATTTCGACGTCTCTTCCATCAAAATCAACAATCTCAAACTTCATTAAGAAAACAAAAAAGAGTGGAGATGATTCTCGATCGAAACAGATCCGGCGAATCACTACTCGCGCAAATTCATCGATGGAACTACCGTGAATACACCTTGATTACTCCCTCCGATCGCATCAAAAAATTTCATGGTCACATTTCGACTTCGATTACAACTTGCACGTGTATGGTTAGATTTCGTTCATTTCCATTTTGTTTGTTTAACTGTGTTAAGCATGTTGTGTTGTTTAGTTTAAAGTGAATCCTAGTTTCTTATGGCTAAACTACTGTTAGTCAGTAGGATACTTGTTTTACATTCTTAATTGTTTTTGTTGTACAGTTCATTTATTTAGTTAATACTGTGGTAAAATATGCTTATCATCTTTGGTAGTGGTTAGAAGTATATCATTTTGTTTGTAATAAGAAAAAAAAAATTTATCATGCTTGTTTTTTCTTCGTTGGTTATTGGCTCCAAATATGGTAGGTGTTCTTTGTATGTGTTGTGGTAACTAAATCGAACATTACCGCGAGATCTGCATTGTTAATATGTTATTATATTAGTGATGTGTTAATATGATAACACTACTGATGGCAGTCTTTGAACTGATTTTCTTTTTGGTATGATTGTCATTTTGGCCATTACTCTAATTTCAATATTATTTGATGGCACTTGTCTATATATTTTTTTGATATTCGTAACAGTTAGATCTTCAACAGGCCAATTGTTTTGGTCTTTGTAATGATTTGATTTTCAATAATCCAATTATTTCAATCTTTGTAATGGTTTTATTTCAAATGTCAGTGGACTACTTGTTTTTTATATATATATTGTCTTGACCATTGTAAATAACATTGTAAATATTGCAGAGTTATTGTTGGTAAACTTCATTGCACTTTTAATTGTTTTTTCTTTATCCATGGTTCGGTAATTTCATGCCGATATACCACCAAAATATTAAATACATCAACCGAATATTTCACCATGTTTCGATCCTTACATAAGACACACCAATTCCATTGTGGCTATGTACAAACCGGTTTATGAGCACAGTGGCCGATTCAAAATCGATTATTTTATATTCAATATCGGCACCTATTCAATTAATTAATTAAAATTTTGATTAAATTAGATAATTTTATTAACTAATTTTAATTAACTTAATTATTTGATCATATTAATTTTTAATCCAACAATTTTGATAATTAATTTTTATTACCTTAAATTAGACGATTTAACCGAATTTTAATCAATTAATTTTGATAATTAAAAGTTGACTGATTCCTCACACTATCACAATTTCACCATTTTTGCATAATACAAACTCGATGCCATTCAATTTCATCATCAATTCAAAACCATGATAAGACCATTAAAATCACACAATCCTCGACTCAATCGAGCCAATTTTCCAAATATCCTTGTAAGTCGATCGCTTTTCGCATCGCCATCAACCTCACAGAGCCTGCTCTTGGGCTTTCTTAAAATGAGACTTATTCGGTTATTAATTAATGGAGTAGATGATTGATACACCAAAATGATCCATTTCATCCATAAATACAAATTTAAAACCTCGATCCCATATCGAGTATTTTTATTCAAGCTAATTTAAATACCTAAACCATGATTAAATATTATTCTGTTTAGAAACGAAAAGGGGGATGGTTTTGAGTTTTCAACTCCTCTCCTCGATTATTTGAATACGAGTTCTCTTACTCGATTAGTTAAATAATTGTCATTTCTAACTCGCCTAAGCTTATTAAGATCAAATTATTTTCATAATAACCAAATGAAAAGGGGGAGGGTTTTGAGCCTTCAAATCCTCTCCCCAATTGTTTGAATACGAGTTCTCTTACTCGGTCAGTTTGACAATTGTCGTTAGTTCTATCCACCTAAGCACAATCAAATTGAATCATTTTTGTAATAAGAAATGAAAAGGGAGATGACTTTGAGTTTTCAACTTTTCTCCTCAATTGTTTGAATACGAGTTCTCTTACTCGGTCAGTTGAACAATTGTCATTTTTCCACAAATTAATAAATTAATCAAATCATTTTATAATGAACTATACGAAAAGGGAGATGGTCTTGAGTTTTCAATTCCTCTTCTCAAATGCTTGGATATGAGTTATCTTACTCAGCCACTCAAGTATTTGTCGTTCATTCTAAAATACATCAACCATACATAAACCTATTTTCATAATCACTCAGATGAAAAATAAAGTGGTCTAGAGTCTTCTATTCCCTTTTCTGATTATTAGGATACGAGTTGTCTTACTCGACCGTCCGAGTAATCGTCATCCATTTAAAATACCTTAACTATTATCAAACTCCTCTTACAATTAAGGATGAAAAGGGAGATGGTCTAGAGCCTTCGATTCCTCTCCTCGACTATTAGGATACGAGTTGTCTTACTCGACTATCTGAGTAATCATCATCCAACAAAAAATATCTTAACACATGAAATCTATCTGTCCTCGCACCCGTGCGATCGAAATCAATCAAACAAAACGTCAAACATATTAATCCAACTTGTCACCTTCGTGTGATCAAAACTATTTTCAGAAAGAATACTATTTAATCTCTTCTAACGCGCACAACAAACTAGTGCTTAAGCCTCCGCCGAGAGTAGACAAGCCAACGTTTAGCCTTTAGAACGCCGACCTACACAGTCGTTCATAAAACAAAACACACAAATTAATCGCAGTTCCCCGAACTACGAATGCTCTGATTTCCTTATTGCACCATAAGGATACGTAGGCACGAGATTGAGAGATCTTGGCGAGCACACTAATAAAAAACCTCCCTTTTCCCCATTATGAGGTTTCCATCCATCTCTATTTTCAATTTTTATCACTCGAGGAAAACAAACAACATTAACTAAAATTCAAATCACAAATTCAACTAAAAGATTTTCGTTGAATACAATGGATGTGAGGGGTGCTAATACCTTCCCCTTGCGTAATCGACTCCCGAACCCGAATGCGGTTACGACGACCATTATTCCATTTTTGAAAGGTTTTATCGATATTTTCCAATTCCTTCTTTGGAATAAATAAAGTTCGGTGGCAACTCTGTTCGAACATAAATTTTTCCGCGACCATCGCGAGGAATCATATTTTTCGAGATGCGACAAATGGCGACTCTACTGGGGACTAGCTCCAAGCAAGAGAGAGTGAAGCCTAAATTAGTTCAATTCATGTATTAAGTGTTAACCTTGTTTGTTTTTTATCTTTATTCTATTATTATTCTATCATAATTATTGTATTGTGATTTATTGACTATGTCTTATTTGGGGCTCTATACTTAGTGGTGCTTTGTGAGATAGGCTCTCTACCCGAGTCTGAGAAAAAACATAAGTTTAAGTTGGTGGTTGCGTAGTGGACACCCACAAGGAGTCTTCCTTGTTGGAACGATATGAAGACCTCGCCTAGAGGAGATTCTCTTGAGATATTGTTTCCCGACGAGTCTTCGTCACGATGATAGTATTCTCAAGTTGGATCAATGACTCTAGGGACCTTTTAACCCACTATATTCGGCGGTTATGTAGTGTTAACCTAAGAAGTTTCAGACTTGTTGGGTTAATACGAAAGCCCCAATCAGATGAGATCCCTTGGACGTATTACTATCTTACGGTAATATTTCCAACCTCAATCTATGACTCTGAGAACCTTGGTAGAACCCTGGACTCGAGAGTTGTGTAGTAGAATCCCCATGGAGCCTTCCTTGTTGGGACAATACGAATACCTCACCTAGACGAGATCATCTAAAGGATATTATTGTTCGATGGGTCTTCGTCACGACAGTGACGTTCTCAAGAAATATCCATGACTCTGGGAACCTACCAATTGTAGAGCCTACCCATGGGGTTCCATTAATAAGAGATACATGTCATTTACCCATTATTCTGATCTATCTGAAAACACTTTGAACCTGTGATCCTGAACATGTCACTACAGTCATACACATATCATTGCATCTGCAATCATCATGCATTGCATATCATTTTCCACACAAAATATATACAAAAAACTCATCCAGCCTTCGTCTATAACCTGCAGTTGATTTCCCGATGCTCATGTCATATTCCATTAAGAGGAGATGTTGACTCGATGAAAAACCAGCTAGACAAACTTGTGGAAGCTATGATAGCTTTAGCAAAAAGGGAGGACAACATGTACCAGACTGCAGTGGTTGAGAATGTTGTGCTAGCTCCAGTAAATGATCCTACCCAACCTCATCTTATGCGAACCCCAGTCGATAACTCTGTTGTACAGGAACGTCATATTGTTCGAGACTCCTCTTACCAGGATGTTGTTGAGTATCACAGCTTTGCATTCTCCGTCCCAGATTCCCATGGAACAAGCCTAGTGGTTAATGCTGAACAACCACAAGATGATGAGAATGCTAAAAGATGTCGCGTTCTAGAGAAAAGACTTAAGTCCATAGAAGGAAAAGATACTTTTGAACTGAATGCTTTAGACATGTGTTTGGTACCTGGCCTGGTTATACCCCCAAAATTCAAAGTACCCGAATTTGAGAAGTACAAAAGGGATAGCTGTCCAAAGCATCATTTGGTGATGTTTTGCCGAAAAATGACCTCTCATGCCCATGATGATAAGCTAGTGATTCACTGTTTTCAGGATAGTTTGGCTGGGGCATCATTGAGTTGGTACATGAAGTTAGAAAAGAGTCGTATTCAATCATGGTTGGACCTAGCTAACGCCTTCTTGAAGCAATACAAATATAATTTGGACATAGCTCCCGATCGCACGCACCTGAGGGCCTTATCTAAAGAAAACAGAGAATCATTCAGAGGGTATGCCCAAAGATGGAGAGAGTTAGCGGCTTGCATTGAACCACCACTCTTAGACAAAGAATTGATGGAGTTATTCAGAGATACCTTGCAAAGTCCTTACTTCGAAAGGATGATTAGCAGTGCAGCATCAGACTTCTCTCATTTGGTGTCAATTTGAGAACGCATCGAGCATGGCCTTAAAAGTGGAAGAATCCAATGCGCCTTAAATAGCCGGAGCATTGAGAGTGAATGTGTTGCCAGATCCCAAAAGGAAGAAGAGGCTAAAGTTAATGCAGTCTGGGAAATCCCACAAGCTCCATATCAGAGACCATTGATGCGTGTTTTTCACAAGTATACGAACGCGTCAGAGTAATACAAAAGATTTTCGAATTCATAGAGACCAAATGTCAATCTATCGTTATCTATTGTTATGATGTTTATCTAAGGTAATCGAAACATGGTTTTTAAGAGTGTACAATGAAAAATAAAGTATTAAATTAAATTCAATTAATAAAGACAAGTTCGAATGTAATTCACATAATCAATTAATAATCCAAGTACTTGCTAATAGAATTTAACGGCAATTGTCGCTTTCACGTATTCAGAACCGAGTTGTACTCCCTAATCAAACCCTCTTATTGTCACTTATAAAAATGCGCGCATTGTGTTAGAGTAGTAAACCTATTTTTAAGAAATATAGTGTCTTGACTAAGTTGAAAATTATTTTGACCTGGATTTCTTAACCAAAAGAAGTTGTCACGAACCAGACTCTAAACTTATAAACGCGTCCGAAGATAGTTTTAAAATCACTTTTCTTTTTAAGTTAAAAACTCCTAATGAACTAAACAAAGCGCTTTTGATGTATTTGAAATAGTTAAAAACAACAAAGTTTAAAAAGACGTCGGACGACTTTCGATCTTACCCAACGAAAATTAAGTGCGGGAAAACTAAAGTTGAAAGTCAAAATAGCCCTTAAGTGTTTCTACGAACAATTGTACGGATTATCGGTTAAATTACGATCCTTACATTCTAACCTTTATAGGTTTAGCCAGACATGGTAAAATAAATATGCATTTTCATTTTTATCATAAAAACGGATAAATAATAGACTCTTAAAAAAAGGGTAATAAGTGCGAGTGCAGGAAAGTAAATAAAAGTAGTGCGAGTGGGGAAAATAAATAAAAGTAGTGCTGGTGCAGAAAAGTAAATAAAAGTAGTGTGGTGCAAGAAATAAAGGAAAGTAGTGCAGTGCGAGAAATAAGCGAAGTAAAGTGCGAGTGCGGGAAAGTAAACAAAATAAAGGCAGTGCGGGAAAATAAAGTAGACAAACGTAAAGCAATAAAACCTGCTTCAATCGGAGGATCGAATAAAGTGCGTAATAGAAATGAAAATGGCGGCAGGATTAAACTTCCTTCCAAAGTGCTCCAAACTCGATTACAAACTCGATTACACAGTGTGGCAACACTCCGATGTGAAGCGATTACCACTTTTACACAATACTGATATATGCCTAGTTGTAACTAAGTTTGGATGAAGAAACAAATGAAATCAAGGCTCTATTTATAGGCAAGAAAAAAATGGAAATTACAAGGATGCCCCTAAGTTTGAAAATGGGCGGGAACCATTTTGTTCTTTAGGCGCCCGCCACAACATCATGGCGCCCGCCACAGGAGGAAATTGCAGCATCCAAGTGGAGATCGTGGGAGATGTGGCAGTTGTGAGAGGTAGAAACTGGGACACGTCATGGCCGGACCCATGGCGCCCGCCATAGTGGGAGCCATAAGTGTAAAATGCTGATTTTTTGGATTTTTAGCTCATTTTCGCTCCTTTTCTCGAACGGGGCTCCGATTAGACTGGAAACTTGAAAACAAAGAAAAACATAGTAATAACAAAATAACAATAAAACAACTAAAATGCATGCGAAATTGGAGTCGAAAATACGGTGAATTTCAGTGTCATCAAATTCTCCCACACTTAAACCCTTGCTTGTCCTCAAGCAAAACACTTAAAAGCTCAAAGAAGAAAAACCGGTGTCGACGAGTGATTCAGGCTAAAAGGGCTTCTAAGTTCAAGTCGGAATGCAGTGATAGGTACTAACTAGGTGAACCAAGGGTATCGTGATAACACTTATCCAGAGACACGGACATAAACTTCATTCCTATATTAACAAACCCATATTATCCCACAATACCTAGGCCTACCTCTTCATCTCTTTTTGGGTCCTTTTCATTCATGCGCAATCACATTAAGCCCGTTATCCGTACATGCTTCATAGTAGAGTGACCGGTTAGTGATTCTGATCCTAAACATGGGGTTTCTAGCACATAAATCTGTGTAAACCCTTTTATTTGGCCCAATTGCAGTTGTGGGGGATCAGATCGTAATCCACCCTACCGAGTTCAGCGCCAGATACCTCTGAACTAACTAACAGTGGGTGAGTTTTTTTTCTTTTTCTTTTGCAGCAAATTTTTACAACTTTTTGGTTTAAATGACCTTGTGAGGGTCACCTATCCCGGAGTTGCCTTTTTCTTTATTTATTACATTGGATCATTCACTTATGTTCATCGGTCCCCTACGTAGAGCATGCTTAGGCCAGAGCTGACTGCTAGAATAAACTACTGAGGACTATACTTAAATGATAATTAAGGCCATGGTATATGGGGTTTCGGGAGTGATTCCTATATTCATGAAGTCTATGGCGCTAAAACGATAATGATGTTTAAAAAAGTTCTCCCAAGTCACCACATCCTAACTCAAACATATCTTAAATCCCAAAAACTTTCAGAGGAACACCGTTTTCTTTTGCAATTTTTTTTGTAGGGCTAAAGGAATGGGGAGATGAGGATGTACTAAGGATACACTATACTGGTGACTTGTCAAACACATGTATTTTCTAAAACACACTAACTAAAAACAAAATAAAACAAAGTAAACAGCTAAAAAGCAATAAAAATAAACAATCTAACTAAAAACAGTAAAGGGAAATGAAAAGCAATAAAATCTCCTCCCACACTTAAATCGAACATTGTCCCCAATGTTTCGAAATAAGATAGAGGGAGAGTAACCTGTCACACTACTGCTGACCACTGGTCCCTTCGCCATCCTGAGGTGGACGATGGGATCTGCTGCAATGACGGTCTCTCTGGTCCATCATGGCTGATAAGGCAGCCTGAGTAGTCCTCACTTCTCGAAGGTTACCTAAAATGGAACCCTGAGTGGCCTTTATCAGCGCAAAATACTCACGGTGGTAGTTCCACTGAAGGGATTTCTCGTTTATGATCGCAAGCAGGGTCGGTGCAATAGTCGCATAGGATCGATCTGTCCTCCGCTGTGATTCTTGCATGAAGCTCATGTTGTTCGCCAGTTGTTGCTGAATGGTAGAGAGTAGATTCCATCATGCCTTTGTTCTCTAGCCATGTGGTCGCGCCACATCTTCTCAGTAATATAGAATCCAGGAGTAGAACCTGCAAAAGAAGAAGACGATACGGTGTGTGGTGGCGAAGGGTGGTGGGGGGACACATGAGGTACGGGAGATTGCTCTCTCCGATCAAGCTCTTCATCAGTGTCGTGTCCCTCCTCATCGGGAACATTAGGAGGAAGTGGACCTAAAGTAGGTGGAGCATCTAAATCATAGGTCCAGTTTCTTTCATTACATACATCAGTACATCTAGTGCATGATAAGGCAACCGATGGGAAAGCTACACCATGAATCATAGGCACATAACCTCCCTCTCTTATCACTCGGCACAATTTCATATCTTTTAGAAATTTAAGGTTGATTGTGCGAGGAGCTAAGGGAACTAAGGTAGCTATCTCATTGTTCAGGTTAAGAGCTCGAGGGATAGACGTAATGAGTCCTCTAAAAACAATAGGTCCCATTTTATTAAGAGTTAAAGCCATATGAGCAATCATAAACAGGACCGAATTCATCCTCCTATTTGTGAGGCTTCCTTGTAAAAATAGAAGCTCCCGAGCATTAACCTTGTTTGGATTCTCCCGGCCAAAAATAGTACATACCAACAGATATCTAAAAACTCTGATGGTCGGGTTATGGATGGTCGAGGCAAGAATTCCTTTAAAAGAATTTATTGAAGTATTAGACAATCTCCGCCAGAAGGAAAATACCTCTACCGACCAGTTTGAATCCAAAGGGGCCTCACAAATAGCACCTTCCCCATGAGGAATTTCTAACAGACCTGCTAGTTAGTTGGTACTATACTCATACTCAACAGCAAACATCTGAAATTTAACAGTACCAACTGTACTAGCAGTGTTAGGATTGATAGTATAAATTAAAGAGCTTAAAAACTCAACTATCAGTCGCTCAAAGGTAGGATCTCTGGTTACAAAAATAGTGTGCAAGCCTAAAAAATGTAACAAATGAAAAAAATTATGGTAGATACCCAAAGTATACAGACAGTTATCGTCCACGTACCTCGTCGGGAGAATTTCCCAATTTTGCAACCTTTCAATAATCCTTCTCTGCCGATCCCCAGGTTTCCCTTCGCGAAGAATATATCCGTTGAACTCCATTGTTTTGCTCTTTGAATGTATTGAAGAAGATGAAAATGGGTTTATATATATAGGGTGGTAAAGGTGGGATTTTTATGGATATTAATGGATGAAACATTAAAATGGAAGTTAGAAAGGTAAATTGTATGGTGGGAAGATGATAAATGTAGGAGCTTTTTCGGGGTTCAGGGGAGTTTTTGGAAGAGGAAAAAATGGGTTTTGGAAGTTTGAAGGGCCAAAAATGGTGAATTATGTGAATCTTCCCCGCATATACCAGACACCGTGGCGAGTGCCATAAGGTGTATGGCGGGCGCCACAAAAGCAAAATTGAAGCTGGGCCGAAATTTGAAGATTTTGGTATGGGCTCCTTCATGCTTTTTTTGGTCTGGGGGTCCGGATAGCATTTTCATTATTTTTCCTAATAGAATAAGGCTTTCATAATTTATGAAAATAAAATTAAACATTAAACAAATCAATAACAAATACTATTAGACTATAATATGAATATAAAGGAAATACACACACATAAAAATATATATATATATGGAAATATCAAAGTACTAATATAATTTGAAAATGTACCAAATGCGACAAGATAAAATAAGTCTGGGAAATGCGAAAAATAAGAGAAGGTAAACGAGACGGTAAACTCAAACAGCAGGGGGCTCCTCTACCTGACTAGATCCACGAAGTACGGCTATCTCCTAACGAAGCTCTCCTATCTCTTAGTATAAACAATCAGACTCAGTAGCATGTGTAAGATCGGATATCTCAATCTGTAAAGTAAGGTCATCCACCTCCTACCTAAGTTTGGCAGTCTCTCTGCGACACTCAGCAATCTGCGTGCGGACATCTGGGGGCCCCAAAGATAAATTATTAGAGAGCACAATAATCCTGGGTGAAAGCGGCGTAGGAGTATAATCAGCAACAAGAGGGGATATAGGCTCCTCAATAGTCCCTCCATGACCTTCCAAAGCATAACTCCAGTTAGTTGGGTCATGAACACTGGTCATCATCGGGTTTGGCAGTGTAAAGTATTGTATCATCTCGCTATCAATCAACAATCTGAACCATTTGGGATTGAAAAAGGATCTTCTCATCAATCCTCTGTTCAAGCAGAAATCAATAACCATAGTAGTATAGCCACAGAAAGTCCTGAGATGGAGCAGCTTGCGGGACAGGCCTAAGGCAATGGCAATCTGCGTGACAATCCCTCCTACATGAATAATTCCCTCGGATGATCTGGCAACACCGCTAAGGCCACACAACAGAAAATTCCCACATGCCACAAGGCATGACTAGGATGCACAGAATAACAAAAATATCTCCTCCTTACTCAGCAGAGTCTCAGCATCTGGTCTTCCAAGAAAAAAGTGCGCCAGTATCATCTGGAGATACCTCATAGCAGGGTTGTGGATAACCTGGGACAACTGAGTGGAAAGATACTGACTCCTTCCAACAAAGATATCGCTCCAGAATTTCTCCACTTCTCTAATCAGAAAGTATCCCATCGGCGTCTCAGGGATTACGTCGGGGGTAGTCTGAAAACCTAATAAGTCATCGAACTCCTTCTGGCTGAAAGAGTACTCAGTCCCGAATAGCTTAAAAACAGCATGTCCATCTGGTCCGGAGTAAGGATCATAAGCAAACGAGCTAAGGAACTCCAAAGTTAGGTTCCTGTAGGTGTTGTTCATGTCATCAGCAAATTCATCCCATTGGAGTTGGTGGCACAGGAATCTGATGCTCGGCTCAATGCCTAGGGCGTCCATGCAATCCTGGTCCGGATAGCGTGTAGGTTCCATAGGGCGCTGGTAGATAACTATGTAACGCTCCCTCTAAGCGTCATCTCTTAAAGCCATGTGCATGTCATCAAAGTTCTGCATCCTGCAAAGGTTAGGGAAAAGGACACTGAAAACACAAACATTGCAAATGGTATTTAGTCCTGACAAGAATATGATTAAAAATAAAATAAAGTAAGTAAATGCAGAAAAAGTAAAATAAGATAAGAAAACCGTGGGTTGCCTCCCAAGCAGCGCTTGTTTAACGTCGTTAGCTTGACGATCGGAACTTATACATCTGTCGTAGGAATTGGTGGATCTATCAGAGTGTGGCTGGAGTAGTCTGTTGGAATGTCTCCTCCTTCATAGGGCTTCATTCTTTTCCCATTTACAATGAATGGACTACAGGTTTCATTCTTGATTTCTACAGCTCCGGATCTCAGAATCTTAGATACTTTGAAAGGGTCAGTCCATCTTGAACGCAACTTCCCAGGGAAAAGTCGTAAACTCGAATTGAACAGGAGAATAGGGTCGCCTATATTGAAATCTTTTTTCACAATTCTTTTGTCATGCCAAGCTTTTGTTCTCTCTTTGTATATTATGGAATTCTCGTAGGCAGATTGCCTGAGTTCTTCCTGTTTGTGGATGTCAAGGATACGTTTTTCACCAGCGGTCAGGCAATCCAAATTCAAAGTTTTAATGGCCCAATAGGCCTTATGCTCTAATTCAAAAGGTAAATGATAGGGTTTTCCATAGACTAGGTCGTAGGGAGTTGTTCCTATAGGGGTTTTGAAAGCGGTTTTGTAGGCCAATAATGCTTCTTGGAGCTTCTGAGACCAGTCTTTTCTAGATATAGAAACAGTTTTTTCTAGAATTTTTTTTATCTCCCTATTGGATACTTCTACTTGGCCACTAGTCTGTGGGTGGTATGGTGTTGCTACTCTATGCCTAACTCCATATTTGCTTAAAAGATTATCAAATATTCTCGATATGAAGTGCGATCCTCCATCGCTTATGACTAAACGGGGTGTTCCAAATCTGGGGAATATATAGTTTTTAAATAACTTGATCGCACTCTAGTGTCATTTGTGGGTGCAGCTATAGCTTCAATGCACTTAGACATGTAGTCCACAACTACTAAGATAGACTTGTTTCCTAAGGATGGTGGGAAAGGTCCCATGAAATCTATACCCCAAACGTCGAAGAGTTCTACTTCTTGAATGTTTCTTAGAGGCATTTCGTCACGTCTTGAAATATTTCCCGTGTGTTGGCATCTATCACATTTTACAATGAAAGCATGGACATCACGCCACATGGTAGGCCAGAACAGGCCAGCTTGAAGAATCTTGGCGTATGCCTTAGAGGTGCCCGCATGTCCACCATAGGGTGCAGAGTGACAATGCTCAATTATACTTTTTACCTCCTCTTTTGGAACGCAACGGCGAAAAATGTCGTCTTTACCCCTTTTGAAAAGGTGCGGTTCGTCCCAATAAAAGTTTCTTACATTGTTAAATAACTTCTTCTTCCGATGGTAGTCAAGATCAGGGGGTATGATATCAGCAGCTAGATAATTAACAAAGTCTGCATACCATGGCACGTTACTTACAGCTAAGGATTTTTGGAAGTGCTCATGAGGGCCTAGGTTATCGTCTTCAATTGCTTCTAGTTTAGCTATCAGTCTATCATAGGCAAAATCATCATTTATGGGTACGAGGTCTGGTTTTAGGTGTTCTAGCCTAGAGAGGTGATCAGCTACTACATTTTTTGTGCCTTTTTTTATCTCGGATATCTAAATCAAACTTTTGTAGTAACAAAATCCATCGGAGTAACCTGGGCTTGGCATCTTTTTACTTAAGAGGTAACGAATGGCAGCATGGTCGGTGTAAAGTATAATTTTGGCTCCTACTAGATAAGATCTGAATTTTTCTATAGCAAAAACTACAACTAGTAGTTCCTTTTCAGTTGTTGCGTAGTTAAGTTGGGCGGCGTCTAGGGTTCTACTGGCATAATAAATCACATGTAATTTTTTATCTTTCCTTTGTCCTAGAACGGCTCCAACGGCATAATCACTAGCGTCGCACATTATCTCAAAAGGTTCTGACCAATCAGGGGGTCGCATAATGGGTGTTGAAATCAATGCTTGCCTTTAAATATTAAATGCTTCATTACATTTTTCATCGAAAATGAACTCAGCATCTTTCATTAAAAGGCCGGTTAAAGGTTTAGTTATTTTAGAGAAGTCTTTGATAAAACGCCAGTAGAATCCAGCATGTCCAAGGAAACTTCGGACTTCTCTGATAGTTTTGGGTGGTTTTAGATTCTCTATGACTTCTATCTTATCTCTATCTACATCAATACCTTTTTCTGAAACTATATGTCCTAAAACAATCCCTTCGGTGACCATGAAATGACACTTTTCCCAGTTTACCACAAGGTTCACCTCCACGCATCTCTCTAGGATTTTCTCAAGGTTAGCAAGACAATTTTGGAAATCAAATCCGCAAACCGAGAAATCATCCATAAATACTTCCATGATACTATCTAGGTAATCTAAAAAGATTGACATCATGGAGCGTTGGAAAGTAGCTAGGGCATTACAGAGTCCGAATGGCATTTGTTTGTAGGAAAAAGTTCCATAAGGGCATGTAAAGGTAGTTTTCTCTTGATCTTAGGGGTGGATAGGTATTTGGAAGAATCCAGAGTATCCATCTAAATAGCAGAAGTAAGAGTGTCTGGCTAGACGCTCCAACATCTGATCTATAAATGGTAAAGGGAAATGATCCTTCCTGGTTGCTTTATTTAATTTTCTGTAGTCTATGCACATCCTCCATCCTCCTTCTATCTGTTTTGCTACATGTTCGCCTTTATCATTTTGCACTACCGTGATGCCTCCCTTTTTAGGTACTATATGCACAGGGCTCACCCACTTACTATTCGAGATCTGATAGATTATACCTGCCTCAAGTAACTTAAGAACTTATCTTTTAACAACATCACTCATTATAGGGTTTATTCTTCTCTGATGTTCTCTAGAGGGATTTGAATCATCTTCGAGCAAAATCCGATGCATGCATACGGATGGGCTTATACCTTTCATAATAGAGATATTATATCCTAAGGCTGAGGGATATCTTCGTAAAACATCTAAGAGTTGGTTTGTTTCCTCTTGGCTCAAGGTAACACTGACTATAACTGGACGGTTCATCTCTTCATTAAGAAACTCATACCCCAGGTTCTTAGGCAGTTCCTTAAGTTCTAAGGTTGGTTTCTTATGGCATGGAATAGGATCTGGGGTAAGGGATAAACATTCGTAAAGGTTATCATCGATGTAGGGCTTCCTAAAGTTATCATCTTCCAGTATGAAAGTTGATGGAAACTTAATTGTTTTTATGATTTCTTCTTGTTCTATTTCCCTAACGCATTCATCAATGATATCTATGGCATAACATGCATCTCCCATCACATGTGCCATAAGAAATTTTGAAAGTATAAATTCTATCTTCTCGTCACCTACCTCAAACGTCAACTTTCCTCTCTTGACATCTATTATGGCTCCTGCAGTTGATAAGAATGGTCTACCTAGAAGGATTGGTATATCATCATCCTCTTTAATGTCCATGACAACAAAATCAGTAGGGATAAATAACTGACCTATCCTAACAGGGACATATTCTAGACCAGTTGTCGTTTAGTGGCTTAGAGAGTATTCCTACTTCTCGAGAGATAGCTGACATGTTGCATATAGACGAATCTCTGGTTGGTGCTCATATGACTACCAAAGGTGGAATTCAAGGTCTCCCTTCTGAGTTCCTCATTGCTCAAGCTACTATGTATGGGAAGGCCATGAGTGAGGATGCCTTTGAGGCCATATTTGTACTTCTCATCTATGGGCTAGTGTTGTTCCCCAACATCGACAAGTTTGTGGATGTGAACGCTATTAGGATTTTCTCGGCTCTTAATCCCGTTCCAACTCTATTGGGTGACACTTATTTTTCTTTGCATATGAGGAATTAAAAAGGTGGTGGTGCCATTGTGTGTTGTTTGCCTCTGTTGTATAAGTGGTTTATTTCTCACTTACCGCAGACGGTCGCCTTCAAGGAGAACAAGGGATGTCTACGGTGGTCCACGAGACTTATGTCTCTAACTAATGATGATATGTCTTGGTACAACCGTGTGTATGATGGTGTGCAGATTATCGACTCTTGTGGTGAATTCTACAATGTACCTCTTCTTGGTACATGTGGTGGGATTAGCTACAACCCCGTTTTGGCACGTCGTCAGCTTGGGTTCCCCCTAAAAGATAAACCCAATAACATTTTGTTAGAAGGTGTGTTCTTTCAGGAGGGTAAAGATCCCCAAGGCTTGAAAGCTAGGATGGTTCGCGCTTGGCGCAAGATCCATAGGAAAGGAAGGAATGAGTTGGGTCCTAAGAATTGTGTCGCTTTGGAGCGTTACACTGCTGGGGTTAGGAAGAGAGCTTCTGAGTATCTCATGCCTTACGAATATCCGAGACCTACACCTTTGGTTATGGCTGGGCCTTCAACCCTCCCTGACCAAGGAGTAGAGGAGTTGAGAGACGAAGACCAATCACGTGCTTGGATCCGTGAACGAGAAGAGTTGCTTCAGCAGAGTAGGAGAAGGATGCTTTGATTGAGTTCCTCGAGCATCAGGTTATTGATGATCCTAATGATGCATGAACTTCCCTACTTCCTCAGTCTTCCAAGTTTTGGAAGAGGAAGTACGACCGGCTCGCCAAGGAGAAGGCAGATATGGAGGCAGCCTACGAGGAGGAGGTTAAAAGGCTTCGTGCATCTTATCTTCCTTTATCCCGAGCTTTGGATGATTGTTTTTAGGGATGCATAGGATGGTCGTTTTCCTTTTTTTCTTGTATTATCTTTGGTTACCAATGTTGTACTTCCTTGGTGAAAATATATTTCTCAAGTATTATTGATAAGATGTTTTCATATGTGATAAGAATGTAATACTTCCAAAAATTTGCAAGTAGAACTCCAAAGTTCCTCTGAAATAAAAAACAAATCTTATGCACAAGCATTGCATGCATCATGTGCATAAGCAGGTTTTGCTCCAGGCTTCTTGTCTTATGGTCTAACTCTGTGTTCTTCATTTATTTCAAAGACAAGCTGACTCACCGGTACTACACCAGAGCCAATTCTTCAAGACTGATGGATCATTTGGAACAAGAGAACCGCGAGCTGAAAGAGGAGGTAGCCAGATTGACTGCCCCGATGGAGTCATTCTTGGCCGCTCAGAGCCAGTCTTCTCCAACACCCTCAACTCCTCCCTAGAGGACGGTCATTTCTGATGTCATAACCTCTACTGTGCCTACTACGACAGCTCATTTTGCACCATCTACGCTAGTCGGGTTCCCTTGGGGAATGCCCGCCAACTTCATGCCAGAGGGTTTTTCTCCAACTCTTGCTTCTTTGCCAGCATCTAGCAGGAGGGGTAATCTGAGCGGCTAGCTCTCTCCATCTCTGGGCATATTCTTTGAACGTCTCCTTGTCCTTCTGAGACATTGACCGAAGTTGGTCCCTATCTGGTGCCATATCCACATTATAGTTATATTGTTTCACGAAGCCTCACCTAAATCATTGAACGTGCGGAGACTCGCATTATCCAATTCCATGTACCACCTCAGAGCGGCACCAATTAGACTATCCTAGAAATAATGAATCAGTAACTGATCATTATCAGTTTGCGTCGACATCTTTCTAGCATACATGACAAGATGACTGAGCGGACATGTATTCCCCTTATACTTTTCAAATTCAGGGACTTTGAACTTCATCGGGATCTTAACATTGGGAACCAAGCAAAGTTCCGCAACACTCTTACCAAACAAATCCTTTCCCCTCAAGGTCTTCAACTCCTTTAGCAGCTCAAGGAATTGGTCTTTCATCTCTTCCATCTTCTCATAAACAGTTGGACCCTCAGACGGCTCGGAATGGTAGATGGTGTCTTTAATTCAAGGCAGCGTGTGAACAATCAGAGAAGGAACAGACATGACCGGGCTAGATGCCTGCATGGAAGCAAAAGCAGGCGCAAACCCTTCAGGCACAAAGTTGGGTGGCATTCCCCACGGGAATCCGGAAGGCATGGCAGGAGCGAACTGAGCGGCAAGCATGGTTGAAGTAGCAACCTCTGATATAAAAGTCCTCTGAGGAAGAGGAGTTGCATGCGTTGGAGAAGATTGACTCTGAGCAGCTAGAAATTACTCCATCATGGAAGCCAAGCGGGCAATCCCATCCTTCAATTCTTGGTTCTCTTGTTCCAATTGTTCCATGATTCTCACATGATTGGCACGGGTATTGTATCGATGAGTCATCTTGGCTGAAGCACTGAAGAATAACCAATAAGACATATGGCGGAAGAAAACTTGTTATGCAAATGATGCATGAAATACAATGCTTTTATTATTTTTATTTTCAAGGAACATACTATTTTATTTGCAACTATAAAAATAACAATTTGATTGACCATAAAAATCTCTTTTATTTATATAATTTGGAAGGATTACACTGAGTACAATTTCAGAAACCAAAAATACAAAAATACAAGAGAAAAGGGAAACTAGTCATCCTAAGGATCCCCTAACAACAATGTCAGATGATCTGGCTGCAAGCGCGTACTTCCTTCGGATGCGTTGAATCTCGATCTCAAAAGAAGTCTTCATCTGAGCCTTCTCGAGGAGAAGCTGATCAACAATCTTCTTCGAAGCACTAGAAGACTGAGGCATTCTAGAGGAAGATGAAACCTCTAGCTCTCTCTGTCTCTTCACTGCTCGGTCTTCTAGAAGCTCAATAAGCGCATACTTGTCTTTAGACCCAAGCTGCAACTCCTCATGCTTTCAGCTCAAAGCATGGAACCGCTCTTCCCACATATCCTTCTCTTGCTTCATCTTGGCGAGTGCGTCTTCCAACTCCTCTACATCTTGGTTAGGGAGAGTTAATGGCTCAGCCAGGGCCATAGACATAGGTCTCTCACAAGCATAAGGCATCTTCAACTCCAAAGCTCTCGTCTTCACCCAAGTAGTGTAAGCTTCCAAAGCTACACGGTTTCACGGACCAAGCTCGGATCTTCCTTTCCTATGCATGTTATCCCAAGCATGCATCATCTTCTGCTTCAAATGTTGGGAATCTTTACCCTCTTGATATAAAACACCTTCTAACTGAGTTTTACTAGGTTTGTCTCTCAAGGGGAACCCAAGTTGTCGACGAGCCAAAGCAGGGTTGTAGTTGATTCCTCCTTGTGTACCAATGAGAGACACATTGGAGAATTCACCATAACAATCCATAATCTCCGAGCTACTCAATGAAGAATCATACCAAACTATACCATCATTAGTGAGAGATATAAGTCTTTGAGACCACCTTAGACATTGTTTGTTCTCCATAAAAGCAGGGGTCTGAGGCAAGTGTGAAATAAACCACTTGTACAGAAGAGGAACACAACACACAATAGTTCCACCACCTTTAGAATTACTTAGATGCAAAGAGAAATACATATCACCCAACAAAGTAGGCATAGGATTTCCAATCAAGAATATTCTAATGGCATTATCATCAACAAAACCATCAATGTTAAGGAACAAAGTCAACCCATAGATGAGAAACACAAAGATGGCTTCAAAAGAAACCACACTACCGACTTGAGCAAAGGAAGTAGCTTCCTTGATGAGGAGCTCAGAAGTCAACCCAAACATTCCTCCTTTCTTCACCTAATGAGCCTCAATCTCAGACTTCTTCAAGTGAAGAGCTTCAGCTATAATATGAGATTTGGGAATCTTTTCTAATCCACTAAAAGGCACTTTGCTATAAATGGGTATTCCCAAGAGATGGGCATACTCCTCCAACGTAGGCACAAGTTGATAATCACAAAAAGTGAAACAATGGTAGAGAGGCTCATAAAACTGAACCAACACACTCAAGAGTCCTTCAACCACATCAGCAAATAACACAAATAGAAGTTTCCCATGATGTTGTTTGAAGTCCAAGGGATCTAATACAAAGGATGATAGCTTTCTTAGGGATCCTTCGTCCATAAACCATGGTCTGGAAATATTTGCAAATAAAACCTCAGTTCCTTGAAGTCATTTTTTCATGGGATGAATGTCATCATGTGCATAAATGCATGAATGCAACAATCACAAACAAGGGATCACACACAAGGCAAAAAAAGGTCAAGGGATGAATCAAGTCATTATCATGATCAATCATCCATTTTGGTGGATTGTGGTTTTCACCTTATCAACATCCAAGTTCCATTGATAGAGACAAGACTTGATTGGATCAACCAAGAATCAAGGGTTTATTGTGAGTCACGAGCATGGAGTGGGGTTAAGAACCATCCCAAAGGAGTGTACTAAGGATAAAAACCTGTAGATCATGTTCTAAAAAGTTCCCAAAGTCTTAATTACATCTATCGGATATAATAGGTTAGGATGCCTGACTCATCAACCCATAATATTCTTAAGAGAAACTCGTCTGAGTGTAGTATCAGGTAACAATTGTTATCAAGTCTACACCTGAACAGTCTTCGCACTACGTCCTAAATAGGTCAAGATGGGTTAAATATTCTACGGTCCTCAGCTTCTCGGACCCCAAATCAGAGAAAGTAATGCCTAACCATAAATAACTTGTGTGACATAAATATCTCCAAAAGGGTCTCCACTGAATAGATGGGTCTCAAGCCGACTTATTAAGGACTACTCCACATAAGCCGAACATGACTATACCATCCTCATATCCAACAATGTCAAGTTTGGGTTAGAACTTATCTCACCACTCAGAGATAACCAAGCATAACAAGCAGATTATATCATATAAACAAATATACATACATCAAATATACAATTATATACACATAAAAAAGTAGGCTAAACCCACTAGATACTACTCCATAGCAAAGTCGCCACTTAATTTCCTGTAGCGGTAAATTCATGACCATTAAGCTATGGATAAACTTAACGTCAATTAAACCAGAGTCGCCACCGTGCTTTTATTGTTTCCAAGGGAAAAGGGAAAAGTACGAACAAAACCCAAAGGTAAGAAGTTTTCAAATCAAAACTAATAAAATGCAAGAGATTACAGGTAAGGGGGTTGGTTACACAGAGGGAAGGTGTTAGCACCCAAAGTGTCCTAGGTACTCCTATGGAGCCCTTTTTTATGTGTACATGTGTTTTGATATAAAATGATGTTTGCAATAAATAGAATGTGGGGATGAGAAAAGAATTCATTAATTATATTTTTGTTTTTGACAAGACCTTTAGACTTGTGCCTACGTACCAACATAAAATGAGGGATCAAAACCTCGTAGTTCGTGGTAACAATTTCAAAGTGAATGAGTTGCTTTTAACAACAATTTAAGTTTAACAAAGGCACAAAAGGCCTAAAAACATTTGAATGAGTGTTAGTTCTTTCTGTCTTTTGAAATTTTTAGTCAAGTATGGTTAAGTTCATTTACAAATTTGGTCAAGAAAAAAGTTTGAAAATGCAATGGCATAAGGCCAAAGTTTCTAATTTTGTAACCAGGTCATAGTTAAAAAAAAACAAGCAAAGAAGGTTTTAAAAGGAGGGAGAGATTTGAAATTAAATAAGTGGGAGGAGATGAAGAGACTAATCCTAAGCAAAAAATAAAAGTTAAGACTTGAAAAGATCTGACCAATGGGATGCATTCCAAAAGACAAGAATGTTATATAGAAACCCAATTTCCCTTGGACTTTAGAATCAAGAAATATCAATACACACAATAGCAAGGTGAATAACAAGGCATCAAATAAAGATAGCCACGTCCAAGCTTAGCAACTCCATGATCTTCTTCATAATCTTCCTTGTATTATATGACATACTCCTTGAATGGCTTAGAATAAGGCATTAGACACAGGTTCAAAATAATAATTGCATCAAGACCATGTAGCAGATGAACTTAAAAGGGATCTCAATACTTGCTTCAAATGAAAGTTTTCTTCATAAGCACTTCGTTTCAGAAAAGTAGGCATTGGCCAAGTCCTTTTGCATAGGGAATGTTACCTAATTCTAAGTCCAATGTCTCAGATCAAATCCAACAGTCCACACAAATCCTTTTTTAGAGTTTTTGTTGTTATTATTTACATTAAGGTCAAAAGACCACAAACACAAACAAAATACATAAACAAGTATATACAATCACAATATAATCATAAGATATGGCTCAAGTGAGCAAGGTGAAAATGGCATTAAAGTAAACAAGTTAAATGTTATGAATAATGGCAAATGAATAAAGACTTGAATTTAAGGTGCAAGAGGTAAATGACTTGAAATTAAAATTTAGTCAAATTTTAGTTGATTAGAAGTTAGTATTGCTTTTGCTTTTCAATTGTTTAAGCCATTCTTGGGAGAACACTCAACCCTCTATTCACAAGCATGGATCCTTGAACCAACACATCTTACAAAGGAAGAAAAAAAGGCCAAGTTTCCACACAATACCATGAAAGGGGGGAGACCTTCAATCTCACTTACTATAATGCTATGCCTTTTGGGTCAAAATTTAGTGCTATGTTAAGCAATCGTAATTGGACTTATGTAGAAGTCACAACTATTTAAGGTTGGGCAATAGAAATTTTAGTGTTAATGCATGTTAGAGATATGGTATTATGAACCATACTCCTAAAACATACCACACTTAAAATAAAATGGCAAAGGGGTGGACCTAATCTTATTCATACTTATGTTGATTTTGCAACCAACTAGCCTTAGGATATAGAGATATCATAGGTCCAAAAAATGAATGGGAATAAAATAGGATTGAGATGAAGAGGGAGGGGAAATAAAATCAACACGAATTGGTCAATGGAGGACTTTTATCAAATTAAAATCATTCATTCATTTTGGGAGATGAAATATACATTTCATCAATCCCCTAAATCCAATGATTTTAATCCAACAATGTCAAATCAACCTTGACCAAGGCCCAACAACAAAAGTCAAACTCAGCAAGTCAATAAAAATAGCTCAACACAATTTATTTGCAATTAAACAAATCAAAATGAATTAAAAATACATTAAATTAAATTTTGGTTGGTCAAAATCCTAAAACCTTTTCAAAACACCAAATAAATGGCCAAGAGATTTATCATAGGTCAAACAAGGTCAAAGGACCTTGCAGAAAAAAATTCATTATTTTTGGAAAGTTAAAAGTATTTTTAAGGAATTAAAAATATACACAAAAATAATTAAATCATAAAAAATTATAATATTGATACAAAAAATAATTTAATTTAGAAAATGGAAGAGAAAAATATTTAAGAATTTTGGGTGAAAGACCCATAGTTTTTGGATCAATATTAAAATTAATATGAATTAATGAAAATAAGCGTATTATAATTAAAATCAAAAAATGCAAAAATACGTGGACACTTGATCTCCCTCATTAATTGAGGTGGCGGATCAAGTGGATCAGAGTGCGTGTTCCATGATGTTCCCTAGTCAATGTGCCACACGCGTGGTAATCAATTTGGACGCTCGAGATTAAAAAAAATAGAAGGATCATATGGTCTGAAGACACGCCAACACATCGCCGGAGCTAGAGCTCCGATCTTCTTCTTCGGTGGACCTCACCGGACTGGTCCACCCTCAACCATCACCAAAATGAAAAAGGAGGTCATGAATTTAAAGTAAAATTGCTCAGGAGCTCGAATCTGGCCTCAATTTTACTTAACTCCAAGTATATTGAAAGATACTGGGAGTTGAATTTTGAGTATCATGATTTGAGTTGCTTCGATTTTACCTCTAAGCAATTCAATCTTGTTGCCTATATTGGTAGGACTTCAGACAACCAAAAATCAACAAGAATAGTGGAGAATTGAGTGAGAATTTAAGAGATGAAAAATTCAGAAATTCAGTTTCATTGCAGGTTCAGATGAACACGATCTTGCTCTCAATTGTGCTTGGCCTTGCTATGGATGCTTGATGGAGTAGAAATGGATCAAAAATGAAGCAGGACTCTTGGAGTTTTGAATCTCAAAATAGTGGGAGATTCAAACTCGATTTTCAATGAAAATCCTCAAAGTTATCCTTTCAATATGGTGGTTTAGGGTTGTAGCTTCAAAGCTGGCGCGCAAGGGTCCTCTGTTCTGATCATAGACACTTCTATTTATAGCCAAAGCCTTTGATATTTGCACACTTCTTTCAAACTTTAAAAAATAGCAAAATGCCTTGCATGGATGCATGGGTGTGTGATAGGCCCATGTAATGATGCATTCAGGTCCAAAATCACGTGCAAGCAATGCTGAAGTCATGTTAACAAGCCATGCATTCGTGTGTGAAAAGTGGAACTTCAAATATGTCAAATGGTCATTCAACTTTCAGCCATGCTTAACTCATTCATATTTTGTCAAAATGGGATGAGATTGGACTTTTTGGAAAGCTTAGATCAATAGGAACAACTTTCATGTTGTACACTTTTCCATTTGAAGCTTGTATCATGATGAATTTTAAGGTGGAAGTTTGGAAAATCAAACATATCAAAAACATTTCTAAGTACCAAGCCATATGTTCACTTCTTCCACCGTGAGTAACACTTTCTATGGGCTTTAAATGAGAAACATTCCTTCATAAATGTTGTATCTCTCTCAAAGTCCTCCAAATTGGTTAGAAATTTGACCTCATTTGGATTTAGCATGAAGGAGTTGTGCATTTTAGAAGTTGAGGAAAATCACGTGTTCAATGGTATTGGCCCAAAATGACCTATAATGTCTCCTCATATAACATGCATTTAAAAGTTGAATTTGCACTTCATCCAAACATCAAAGTTGAAGTAGGAATCTTGAATTTTATTGTGCAACTTGAATATCTTTCATCTCATAAAAAATGAGCAAGTTATGGTCTTGGGAAGTTGACCTCCAAATTAGGGTTTAGACAAAATGACCTATAATATTTCACCATAAAAAAATTACTTTCCAAGCAAAAATAACTCTTAACCTCAACATGAAAGTTGTTTGCAATGTCATTTAGAGTAACGTATCTCTTGGAATAATTTTGATATGACAAAAATTCTTGGAGATAGGGTCTAGGGAATCCCATTTTTGATCAGTTGAATTCCTCTGGTCAACCACCATGAACCAACTTGCTAGCCTGACATTCTCTTGTCTTTTGGGACTCATGGAGGATCATATGGGCATAAGATGATGAAATGTGAAGTATCCCTTGAAATATTTGGTCAATTGGTGAAGAAGCTTGTTGAAGAAGTTACACAAGATACCTAGATGAATTAGGGTTTCCAAGGCAAACCAACTCCAAACTCTTGATGACTTCTTGATCAAAATAAAATGTGAAGATCATGGGGATCCATATATGATACTTAGAGATATAGTAAACAACTTCTTGATTGAGCTCCTTGCAATGAGGGTCTTAAACCCTATATATAAACTTGATAGAGCATAGGTGAGCATGTGCACTACCTATAAAAGAGTTAAACTATACAATGACATGTTTTTGGTATTTTGGTTAGTCAATAAAGAAAAATGAAGTATGATAGAATCAAATGTGCTTGTTGATCTCTCCCAATGCAACCCCAATGAATGAGGGGTAAGGAGGATGCCAAGGTATGATCCCAATGCCAATGCATATTATGAGATAGCATGAGGGATCTTAGAGTCAAAAATAGTGGTCTTACAATGATCATTTGAGATGACCAATTTACTGAATACGTTTTACTAGCTGGGGAGATCCTTTGTTTAGAAAGGCTCCATAGAGGCCATTAAGTATTCTTGACTATAGGAATTATATTGTTATAGCTGGGGATTTTAACTTCTAGGAGCAGTAAAAAATCCTATGTTATGTTATGCATGTTCATGTGGATGCATGTTTTGAATTGATGTATGTGTTTATGCATGGTGCTTTAATTAGGATATCACCTCTTTTATGATGTGTATGTGAAATTGTGGGAATTGTGAGAACTGCGGTATCTGTAACATTATGACTCTCCAACCCCTTGAGCTTTTGATATTGTCATGGATTGGGCCATGATACTCTTGATTAGAAGAAACTTTTGTGCTTGTTAGATCGTGATTGTCGATTCAGGGACCCTGCGTTTTGAGATGTAATGTTCAGAAAGCTTATGATCCTTTTGTCGTTTCAAAATCGAAGTAAAAGATGTTTTCAAAAAAAACTTTATTATGCCTGATGTTTTAATATATTATTCATAAATAATTGATATTTTGTAATCAAGCATAAAAATTGAAAATAAAGGAAATAAGGCTCGAGAAACAACGTTATTTATTGAGACCTTTGACCCGTAAATGGGCGATAGTGCATGAAAGAGAAATTCCCATAAGGGGAGATTACTGAAAAGCTGGAAGACATAAAAATGGGAATGAAAACAGATTACTTTATGTTCCTACTGAATTCAATACATGCTATTATCCCTATGTCTTCAAGGTCACGATACTTTATGTAAGACCCTAATTTTGACCCTGAGAACCCTCATGGCATCATATCATTTGCTCATTGCATTGCCTCAAAGATCATAGCATGTGTGGCTCCTTTACCCTAGGGGTGGGACTTGTGTGAGTGGTTTGAGACCACCGGTAATTTTGACCCTAAGACCCCTCATGGCATCATATCATTTGCTCATTGCATTGCCTCAAGGATCATAGCATGTGTGGCTCCTTTACCCTAGGGGTGGGACTTGTGTGAGTGGTTTGAGACCACCAGGCATGCTTGTATTATATTTCTTATTTTGATTACTAACCAAAAGCACAAAAATATGTCACAAACTTCTTTTGTTTTGAAGCTCAAGTAATCATGTGATCCCCTGCTCCTAGGAGGCTCCTAAGCTCAATGTAATGGCTAGATGAAGAGGAGAACAAGCATGAAAATGGTTCAAAAAGCTCCTAATCATAATATATGTTTCCCAAGTATCTCAATTTGCAAATTTGATCAAGATAATCCAAAGGGGCTTGAGGATTGTTTCCCAAGGAAACCCTAATTCAGTTGTGCATTGACTGTACCTTGCTCATGAAAAAACCTCAACCTATGATCAAAATATATCAAGGGAAGTTATTTCATTCATTACTTTATGCATATATGAGCCTATGTGAGTATCCTCAATCATTCATTCATCAAGATTTGAAGTTTGGCCTTGAGAAGTTAACCAGTCAAGTCATCTGACCAAACTCAGATCCACTGAGACACAACGTTTTATATGTTTGTCAAATAAAGATGACCCCAGGAGAAAAACTGTTCTTAGGAACCATATGAACAACTTTCATGTTCATGAAAAATCCATTTGAAACTTTTAAGGTCATCATTCATTTCAAAACATTATAGGTCATTTTGACTGAAACCCTAATGTTAGGTCAACTTCCCAAAGACCTAACTTCCTTATTTTTTATGATTTTGAGGTGAGACCATTTGAATTGGAAAGATTAAGATGTCTAATTCAATTGTTATGTTGGACAAAATTTCATAATCCTAAAATAAACACATGTGATAATACTAAACATTATAGGTCACTTTGGACCAAAACCATTGAATTTGAAAAAATGTCCAACTTCAAGTGCCTATAACTTTCTCATAAAAAATCCAAATGATGCAAACTTTAAGTCTAAACTGATCCACTTGAAAAGATCTACAACTTTAATGTTGGAGTTGTTTCCATTTGAGGCTTGCATCACCGAAACAGAAGGGCTTGAAGTTAATCACTATTGGTAAAAAAATTCAAAGGAAACCTAGACATGTTTTGTACCTCAAACTTCAATGCCAGTTTTCATAAATTTCCAAACTCCAAATGGATTTTTTCCCAACATAGGTTTTGTTCCTTATGTCAAGAGCTTCCAACCATTACTCACATGACCATGTTTGGATTTTCCATGTGTGACTTTCGAAGGGCTTAATGTTTATTATCAATTATGCAATTCACTTTGTAACTTCAAATGCAAGCAAACACCGGGCCTTGTGCACGTCCAAACCATCTGCAAATGATCTCAGCTTGCAATTACATTCAATTTTAGGCCTCACATGCGCCTGTACAGGCCCATGCATGGAGGATCCAATTCTCATGCACACGAGTATTGCACATCATTGCCTCATCTCCAGCTATAAATACAGGTGCTTCTCTATTCATATTTGAACCTCAAGGTGATCTAAAACTCTGTAGGATTCAAAACCTAACCTCACTCAAAGGAATTTCACTTTTCATTTCTCAATTTCAAGCTTGAATTTCAACACAATCAGTTGATCTTCAAGTCTTAATTCCTTAGCCTTGCATCCATATTACATAGCTTGATCAAATTGGAATCAAAAGCTTGAAGGAATCGTGTTGTTCAAAGATACTCTTCAAATGTATAACAACAAACTATTTTGATCTAAATCTTGCTATACCATGTGAATTTCTCTAGTTTGAACTATTTTCTGAAGTCCTCGAGCAAGAGGCAGGCCAATGGTGGTCTTGATTTCATGATTTGAGCCATTTCAGTCTACACACCTTGATTTTCAAGCTCAGATTTCTCACTTAATAGAAACATTGAGGGCAATCCAAGGTTACAGGGGTGATGTACATCACCCCAGCTTCACTTTGGTACCATAGTTTTTCATTTTGGTTGAGGTTGAAAAACCTGCGCGTGGTGGCCGGAGTTTGTTCTCTGGCCGGAGAAGATGGTGGTTTCCACCACCATCCCCACGTGGATGCTTCCAGCACCCTTATATCTGTTTGAAACGATCTAGTCTTGGCCATGTGTTCTGTTGACCTATTTTAAATATGTTTGTTGCGCGCTTGACTTTGGAACATGGTACACCAGAACCTCTGAGCCATTGGATAATGCCACGTCAATTAATGAAATCAGTCCAAGCTGTAGCGGGGTATTCGTTACCTATAGATTGATTAACTAAATCAAAAGTAGATCATACAATTCGAGTCGCCATCGCACTTCTATTTATCCAAAGGAAAGGTTAGAAAGCGAACAAAAACTAAGAAGTTTTATCAAATCAAAAACTAATAAAAATGTCAGAGATCTGGGTAAGGGGGTTGGTTATGCAATGGGAAGGTTTTAAGCACCCAAAACATCCTTAGTACTCTAAGGGAACCCTTTTTACAAATGTTGTATGGTAGGTTGGTATTTGTGAAAATGTTTGTGCAAACATGATTGGGGAGATGAGAGAAGAATATACAGATTATTTACAATTTTGTGTTTGAATGGATAAACCCATTGCCTACGTACCATCTTAAAAAGGTAGGATCAAAACCTCGTAGTTCGGGGTAAAAATCTCAAAAGAAGTTGGTGAATTGATTGGTCAAAAGCCTTAAGTTCTTTTGTTATAAAAGGGAGAAAAATCAACCCAAAACCACAAATCCACCATGTGAGGAGAGCTTCAACATGCTAGTGAGGGGTTAACCCTATAATAAGCATGGAAGACTTATAATCCAACACTAAGGATATAGGTGAGTATTATATCAACCTCTAAGATAACTTAAACCTAATAGCTAATATTTATGAAAAGCTTTGGAAAAAGTGGCCATTGGAACCACAAAAGACATTTGAGTGAGTTGTATTTACAAATGAAAAGTATTCATAAAATAAAGTCAAAGTTTACTTAAGGTTCAATTCAAAATAAGTGTTATGAAAAAGAGTTTGAAAAAATCAAAGGCATAGTGCCTAGGTTTCTAATTTTGAAAGAAACGTTAATGTTTGCACAAAAAGTTTGGCTTGGGTTAGAGTGGAGAGAAGAAGAGAAGGGATAGGTCCTAAACATGCAAAGATGAGGGAATAGAAATAAAACCACTTCGAGTTCTCTTCTTGAGATCATAAAGATGATCCAAGTTGTTCCTTTCCTTTGGACTTAGCAAGCAATAAGCAATTAACTCAAACAATAAAGCAAATATTCAATCAAGCTCCTAGGAATCTTCCAATTGGACTTTGTCTCTCTCATTTTGGATGCTCATGACAATGGTCCTTCTATGTAGCTCAAGTTTGGTATCCCTATCACAAGAACACACCAACCAAAAAGTTCCACAATGCAATAGAAAGAATGGACAAGAGTGAGTTTAGAATTAGGGGTCCTTTCAATGCATCTTCAAGATTTTAAGTATTCTAAAGGCATGAGGCCTAGTTGCTCTTTGACAATTTTAGCATTCTAAAGGCATGAGGCCTAGTTGCTCTTCAAACTCCATTTAGCATAGGTAAGGTCATAGTCCTAAGTCCTTTCTCCATTTGCATTGGGTTTACACAAACAAAAACAAAACAAAGCACAAGGCAATAATATATACACAATAATGTGCTCAAGTGAGCAAACGGCAAATTGCATAAACATGAACATGAACATGAGCTCAAGTGAGCAAAGGGCAAAGACAAATGAATTAATGAGCAAGAAATTAAACTGCATTAAAATAAATTGCAAGAATTAAATGCTTGAATTAAAAGTTAGTGATTAGTAGTTAGTGTTAGTGTGCCATAAGGCAATTTAGCGCTATGTTAAGCAATCGTAAGTGAACTAATGTAGTAGTCACACGTATCTGAGGTCGGTCTATAAAACTATAGGCAAATAAATACAAGTTAGAGACCATGACTAGTAAGCCAAGCTCCTACAACTTGACATGCCAAAAGAAAAGAAGAATGACCTTGTATGGATTTAGGTTTTTTGCTTTACCAAGAAGCAACCTATCTTTAATGAAAAGCAATTCACTTGATCTTTGATCAAGATGAATTTGATTTGGATCAAAGAAGGTTAAGCCTCTCATATGTCAAGGCTAACCACCAATCATTAACTCATTGGTCAAAAGAAAAAGAAAAAGAAGATGATGAAAATGAAATGCACATAATTGAAATTCAAATGACATAACCAAAACACATTAACCAAGCATGAACGAAATCAACATCAATCAATGGTAAACAGAAGTGAGATGAAGCTTAGAAGTCAAGAAACAACAAAAATATTTTTGGTATTTTTTGGAATTAAAATAATACTTGAAATAAAATGAACAAATAAAGGTCAAACTTCAAATCCATTTCAAATCAATTTGGAAGAGTCCAAATGGATCATCATAAGTCTAACAAGGTCAAACAACGTTTGTCAAAAAATTTCATCATTTTTTGAAAACAGAAACTAATTCTAAACAATTAAAAATGAAGAAAAATTAACATAATTGAACTAAAATCTCAAATAAATCTCAAATCAATTAAGAAATTGATGAGAACATTTTTCATAGATTCATTATCATCCAAAGATGTTAAGAAAATATTTTTGGCATTTTTGAATATTGGAAAGTATTTTAAATGAATTTAAAATAACCAAAAAAGAAATAATTCACAAAAAATATTAAATGGAATCACAAAAATAATTAAAAATCAATTTTAGAAACTAGAATTTAAGAGAAAAAATTTGCAATTGGTTCCTTATTTTTCTGATTCCAAATAAAGAAGTTATGAATTTTTAAAATAAAATGGAATAAAAGAAAATTAAAACAGAAATTAAAAATTACAAAAATCCACAGCGCTTGGATCTTGGTTCATTAATTGACGTGGCGCATCTGGTGGCTGATAAACGCGCGCTTATGGAACACTTGAGTCAACAGCAAAGTACAAAGCATTTAAAATAGTCAATCAAACCAAGAGCCAAGATTAGATCTGAAGCAATGGATCCAAGGGCCAGGAACTCATCCACGTGGGGACGGTGGTGGAAACCACCGTCTTCTCCGGTGAACCTCATTGTTTCTGGCCAGAGTTGCATGTTTCAAAACCTTCACCAAAACTCACGATCCATACATCATTCAAAAGCTGGGGTGATGTACATCACCCCTGTGCCCTTAATTTCTACTCAAGATCCCTATAGAGAAAGAAATTTGAGATAGAAAAATGAGGTGTTCAAACTGAACTTGCTCAATTCACAAAATTAAGATCACAGATCAATTGCCTCTCACATGAGGACTTCAGAGGTACCAACCAATACAAAAAATGTTCAATATCCAAGGCGATTCGAAGGAAAACAGTTGGAGGGAAAACCATTGAAGAGCAGCTTTCAATGGCACAATCTGATCCAATTCTTCAGTGAAACTTGTTCTTGAGGTAGCAAGGAAGCAAGGCTAAGGAATTGAAGGTCAAAGATCAACCAATGAAGTTGAAATTTGAACTTTAAAATTGAAGAGAAAAATTAGAATTCCTTTTAATGGAGGTTTGGGATTCAATTGTGCAGAGCTTCAGGCGCCTTTAGGTTGAAGTTTTAAGTGTGCAAGGCATTCTATTTATAGCCAAGGGTGATGCAATGCCATGAAGAATTCGTGTGCATGTGAAGTTGGGTCCTCCATGCATGGGCCTGTACAGGAGCATGGGAGGCCCAAAAGCAACTGGTTTTGCATGCTGAAGTCAGATGGATCATGTTTTGACAAGCAGATAGCCATGCAATGGAGTGTGCAAGAAGATTTCACATGTTATGCATAATTGAACCTAAAACTTCCCCTCTTCAAAAATGCCATTTTCAAAATTGAAACATAGGCATGTGGGTATTGGTTGGAAAGTTCTTGACATAAGGAAAAAATGTTATGTTGAACCAAAATCCATTTGGAGTTTGGAAAATATTTAAAACAGGCCATGAAGTTCAATCTGCAAAACATGTATATGGAAATTTTGCCAAATTGGACCAACTTCAAGCCCTTCTGTTTCAATGATGCAAGCTTCAAATGACACAATCTTCAACATCAAAGTTGTATATTTTTTAAGACAATCAATTTAGACTTAAAGTTTGCATCATTTGGATTTTTGATGAGAAAGTTATGGGCACTTGAAGTTGGACTTTTCCATATTTCGAAGACTTTGGTCCAAAGTGACCTATAATGTTTTGTATTATAACATGTGTTTATTTTAGAATTATGAAATTTTGTCCAACATAACAATTTAAGTAGACATCTTAAGATTTCCAATGAACTTGGTCCCACCTCAAAATAATGAAAAATGAGTGAGTTAGGACCTTGGGAAGTTGACCCAAAATTAGGGTTTCAGTCAAAATGACCTATAATGTTTTGAAATGAATTATGACCTTACAAGTTTCAAATGAATTTTTTATGAACATGAAAGTTTCTCATATGGTTCTTAAGAACATTGTTTCTCTTGGGATCATCTTCATTTGACAAACACATAAAAAGTTAGGTCTCAGGGGATTTCAAAATAGTCAGATGAATTGACTGATCAACTTCTCAAGTCCAAACTTCAAACCTTGATGAATGAATGATTGAGGACACTCACATAAGATCATATATGCATGAAATGATGAATGTAAGAACTTCCCTTGATTGTATTTGATCATAGGTTGAGGTTGCTTCATGAGCAAGGCATAGTAAATGCACAGTTGAATTAGGGTTTCCTTGGGAAACAATCCTCAAGCCCTTTGGTTTATCTTGATCAAATTGAAAAATTGAGACACTTGGGAGGCATATATGATGATTGAAAGCGTTGGGAACCATTGTCATGCTTGCTTTCCCTTTCATTTGGCCACTTCAATGGGCATAGGAGCCTCCTAGGAGCCTTGGATCACATAATTGCTTGAGCTTCAAAACAAAAGATGTTAGTGACATATTTTTCTGCTTTTGGTTAGTAAACTAAATAAGAAAAGCAATAATATACAATTCAAGCATGCTTGGTGGTCTCAAACCAATTCACACAAGTCCCAACCCTAGGGTTAAGGAGCCAAGATGCTATGATCCTTGAGGCAAATGCAATGTGCAGTGATATGATGCCATGAGGGATCTTAGGGTCAAAATTAGGGTCTTATAGATTCCCCTATTTAAGGTCATTCTAGCCGGAGATGTGAAGGTTAAAATCTTCGTCTCAACGAGATAGAATGGGCTTAAATAATAACAAAGAGACGAATTTTGGTCCCTAAGAGACCTCATGATGCAAATGTATGTATGCAAAAGATAATGCTCTGTGGGGATATGTGTCCACAAAGGAAAAAAGAAATCAGGAGAAACTGAGAATCCAGAGGAGTAACACACTCATAAATGGGACAGAGACTCTGGGGACTTTACTGGGGAATAAAAGGGGATAAAAATGCACGAGCAGGTCACGACTTAAAACTTGCTGAGAGACACGAAGGGATTCCATGAAAATAAATCAATGGAAAGACTTGAGCTGACGCAAAGATGCATGTATTGGGGAATATACCAATACAGCAAACCATCCAGAGAGGATACCTCGGATAAAAATCCGAACTCAGGTGGGGATGTCCATAAAGGACTCAACTGAGGAAACAACATATGAGATATTACCGGTTACTGGGTAATAAACTCAAAGAGACATGTGATCAAAGACACCGATATAAGGGTGAGAGAATAACACGCTCAGGGAGAAAGAAAATCTGACTCCATAGGGGACAAAAAGTCATAATAGGGAGTAGAAGGAAGGAACACCAGGGATACCGGTTACTGGGCATATAATAGGTGACCAACCAGACGTGAATTGGGGAATATTTCCAAGACACTCATCATCCAAAAGGAGGGCTGAAAAAGTAAACTCGATTACAGGATGGATATTCGATTCCATAAGGAAATACGAATCTTACTCGACTGGGGAAGAAAAAGACTACGACTGAAGAGCGCATGAGATATATTATCTATTCCCGTCAGAACGTAGATAACATACTCACATGGAAGATTATCCACAACCGGTTACTGGGTTAATAAAGGATAAATCGACCAAAAAGAAAGGAGATCGGGATACCGGTTACTGGGTATAAAATGATGACCAATCAAAGGGAGAAACAATCATTACCAAACAAGGGTAAATAAAAAATGACTCGTTGGGGAAATATTGCTTGATCAGAGCAATTATCCAAGAGATATATCACTGGTTACTGGGAGATATACTCAAAACGAAGGAATATCAATACTAAATATTGGATAAAGATAACCAACAAAGAGGGGATTACATCTACCGGTTACTGGGTAGAAAACCAAAGGTGAGAGTATCCGTCATCGGTTAGGATGAACAAAATCAAGGATTAACTCTGCAAGGGGACAAAATGGGGTTTACAAGTACTAGTTACTGGGTAGAAAACCACAGAAATAGGACTTATAACTACCGATAGCTGGGTAGAAGGCCATAATATCCGCTGAGGAGAGAATGAACAATTACTGTTTACTGAGCAATTGGTCACCTGAACCACAGGGAACTGCAGGGGAAATAATAAGAGTAATCAATCTAGGAACAAACTAAAGAGACACAATGAAACAAGACTCAACCCAATGAGGATATAACTCAGGGGAGTAATTCCATCCCAATACATATTTTAGGGAGGAAACTGAAGCAATAATCATCCATGAGGACATAACTTAGTGGGGAATATGGAAGAAAGGATAGACACTTTCTACCTATGAGGCTGACTCTATATGGAGAGATCAGACACAACCATCTGCTTGGGGAAGTATGTGTCACCAAATAGCAGGAAATAACAAACAACGATATATGGCAAAGAATGCAACATGAATGTCTAAACGTTATAATTATACATGTATATGCGTGGTTTATGTATGATTAATGCTGACAAACACACATATCTAACACAAACAGGTCCAAGGATCAATGGACCGACATCCGGTACTACATATCAAAAGAGAAAGCCAAGCCCACATGAGAAATCCAATCTAGTGGGGGTAACGCATACCAGGAAACCAATCACCGCTGAGGATCGAGCGAAGTCGCTGTCAGGGATAAAGACCACTGCTAGGGAAACAAGCAGATTCACTGAGGATCAGAGACCGCTGTTGGGAATAAGCAAAGGGTCACAACCACCAAATCTTGGGATCTTCCAACAGTACGCAGAGACAAGGATAAGATTAGTCATAGAAGAACTCTACTGGGAATCTTATCAGGGGGTGATGTGGAATTCTATGGTGAACAACCACCAAATAGAAACACATCAAACAACATTCAATTCTATCAACTGAGGAAAACATCTCTGCTGCGGAGAAGGAGAATCAGTCACTACACTGGGGAAGGAATCAACATATCTTCCTCGAAGTTCCAAAGCCAAACTAAAATCAGGTAGAGCCTTAGCTAAGGTAGCTACAAAGCCACTGCCCGGGCGCTCAACACGGATAAGATCCACCGTAGAAGTAACTTTACTGGGGAACCTATCAAAAGAGGAGGTATGAAACTCTGTGGGGAATATCCACCAAACAAAAGTTCCAATAACCATCACATTTCTTCATATCGCTGGAGACACAATCTCTGCCGAGGAGAAGAGAAACACCGCTCCGCTGGGGATAGAAAATAAACATTTTCATCACCCGCTCTGCTAGGAGGAAACTTATCCGAAGAAGAGGAAATAACAACACTCAGGCTCCGATCAGGAAACTCCACTAGGGAAAAACGCTGATGACTGAACTGGGGATAATTGTAAGTGCTCAGCTGGAAATAACCTGCTGGTTACCAAACTGGGGAAGTCTAATGTAAGCAACCCTACTGAGTATGAACGGTAGGCAAACCTGCCGGAGATCAATGTATGTGAATCCAATGGGGATAAGCTACAAACCAACTTGTTGAAAATTCCCCTTATGTGGGGATTACCTACTCACTTTGCGGGAGATTTCCAATCTGAATAAGGGAATACCAACTTCCTCGAAAAAGATAGCGTGTCAATTTATCTATCTATAAGGGATTTTAGGTCAATCCCCACAAGGGATGACAACCATATAATTCATAAAACACAACTACTAGATCCAGACTTACTGGGGAGCTGGAAGACTGAGACCAAACTCCAGACTCTCTAGGGACTTTGGTGGTGTATCACCCTTCTCTGCATTACTAAGGAGACAACCCTGAAAGATGATGATGAGGATAACATATATGCTAGGAATATGAACAAAATGTCTCACCCTTTTGGAGATCATACTATCCTTGGGAGAGCACTGAAGACATTCCAATTATCCTTTGAGTCATTGTGAATGTTCACTTTGTTTAAAAATAGTTTATAAAAACTTTGTTTAAAATAATGATATTTATCAATTAAAACATGCAAACATTTGTTAAACAGAAACAAATAAGAGTGCAAAGAATTGGATAAAGGCTCAACTTTATTTGATGGAATGGTAGTCTTTAAATGGCAAGACTCCATGGATCTTTATTAATTTGAAATTCGTGATATATTTTTGAAAAAGGCTACATTGAACATAATGACCATTTCTCCACCAACTCTGAATCCAAGGTAATTGATACTTCAGTTGACGATGACTGAGCGAGAATCTTTGAAGAAAGACGGTTGAAAAACAAAGTCTTGTCAGGATGCAGTTACTTGCCAAATCCCTAATTTTTTCCTAGATTGCCCTAGGGTGAGGTAATCAATCTAGTGGAATATATATTCATTTTTTATGTCTCTAACTTTTGCCTGGATCGCCCTTGTGGGTTTTTAATCCAACGAGACGCTCATTTTTGCCTAAGTCGCCCTTTCGGGTTTTCAACTTAGCGAGCTATTCTGTTTTTATTTTAGGCGAAGTATTTCTTGACTGCATCTGAATTCACAGGACGAGTGAAATCCTCCCCATCCATAGTTGTAAGTATCAAAGCACCGCCTGAAAAGGCTCTCTTAACAACATATGGACCTTCGTAGTTTAGAGTCCACTTGCCCTTGGAATCGGGCGTGAAAGACAAGACTTTCTTGAGCACAAGATCACCTTCTCGGAACACACGAGGTTTGACCTTCTTATCAAAGGCTTTCTTCATCCTTTGCTGATATAACTGACCATGACACATGGCAATCAATCTCTTTTCTTCTATCAAATTCAGTTGGTCAGAACGACTCTGAACCCATTCAGCCTCAGTCAACTTGGCTTCCACCAAGACTCTCATTGATGGGATCTCAACCTCCACGGGGAGCACAACCTCCATGCCGTAAACAAGAGAAAAAGGGGTTGCCCCTGTTGAAGTGCAGACGGATGTACGATAGCCATGCAAAGCAAATGGCAGCATCTCATGCCAATCTTTGTACGTAACAACCATCTTCTGGATAATCTTATTGATATTCTTATTAGCAGCTTCGACAACCCCATTCATCTTGGGTCTATAAGGAGAAGAATTATGATGTGCAATCTTGAACTCGCTACACAGCTCTTTCATCGTTTTGTTGTTCAAGTTAGATCCATTATCAGTAATGGTCTTGTCTGGAACACCATAACGGCATATGAGTTTATTCTTTATAAACTTCAGAACCACTTTCCTGGTCACATTTGCATACGATGTTGCTTCAACCCACTTGGTGAAGTAATCAATTGATACGAGAATAAACCTGTGACCGTTTGATGCCTTTGGCTCTATCATGCCAATCATGTCAATTCCCCACATGGAGAAAGGCCATGGTGAGGAAATAACATTCAGAAGTGTCGGGGGAATATGAATCTTATCCGCATAAATCTGACACTTATGGCATTTCTTCACATATTTGCAGTAGTCAGACTCCATTGTCAGCCAATAGTAATTTGCTCTCAACATTTTCCTTGCCATGGCATGTCCATTGGAATGAGTACCAAATGAACCCTCATGGACTTCAGTCATTAACATGTCTGCTTCGTGTCTATCCACGCATCTGAGCAAAAGCATGTCAAAATTCCTCTTATAAAGCACATCACCGTTGAGGTAGAAACTGCCAGATAATCTCCTCAAAGTTTTCTTATCTTTAACATATGCCCCAGGTGGGTAAACCTGACTCTGAAGAAAACATTTGATATCATAATACCAAAGCTTATCATCTTTCACTTCTTCTACTACAAATACATGAGCTGGTCTATCCAAGCGCATCACAGTGATATTAGGGACTTCATTCCAGAATTTCACCACAATCATCGAAGCAAGCGTAGCAAGAGCATCTGTCATCCGATTCTCATCTCGAGGAATATGATGGAAGTCAACCTCAATAAAGAAAGTTGAAATCCTCCTCGCATAATCTCTCTATGGGATGAGGCCAGGTTGATTCGTCTCCCATTCACCCTTAATCTAATTAACAACAAGGGTCGAATCACCATAAACATCAAGATGCTTGATCCTAAGATCAATACACTCTTCCAAACCCATAATACAGGCCTCATACTCCGCCATATTATTCGTGCATTTGAAGGTTAACCTTGCTGTAAAAGGAAAATATGTGCCCTGAGGAGTAATAATCACTGCCCCAATACCATTTCCATATTGATTTACAGCGCCATCAAACACCATGCTCCATCGGGAACCAGGCTCTGGCCCTTCATCGAGCGTAGGCTCATCGCAATCTTTCATTTTCAAATACAGAATCTCGTCATCAGGGAAGTCGTACTGAACAAACTGATAATCCTCAATTGGTTGATGTGCCAAGTGGTCAGCCAAGATACTACCTTTAATAGCTTTCTAAGCTCGATACTCAATGTCATACTCAGACAACAGCATCTGCCAACGGGCAATCCTCCCAGTTAAAGCAGGCTTCTCAAAAATATACTTGATTGGATCCATTTTGGATATCAACCAAGTCGTATGATTCAACATATACTAGCGTAAGCACTTAGCAGCCCAAGCCAAAGCACAACATGTTTTCTCAAGCATTGAGTATCGAGACTTACAATCAGTGAACTTCTTACTCAGATAGTATATAGCATACACTTTCTTCCCTGATTCATCTTGCTGACCTAATACAGAACCCATGGAGTCTTCCAAAACTGTCAAGTACATAATCAAGGGTCTCCCTTCCACAGGCGGAGACAGAATCAAAGGCTCAGACATATACTCTTTAATACTGTCAAAGGCCTTCTGGAAATCCTCGATCCAATCATGACGTTGATCTTTCCGGAGAAGCTTGAATATTGGCGCACATGTGGCAGTCATGTGGGATATAAATCTGGAAATATAATTCAAGCGGCCAAGAAAACCTCGAACTTGCTTCTCAGTTTTGGGCACATGCATCTCTTGTATAGCTTTGACCTTGGCAGGATCAACCTCAATACCTCTTTCACTGGCAATAAATCCCAATAACTTGCCGAAACGGACTCCGAATGTACACTTGTTCAGATTCAAGCGGAGTTTATACTTCCTCAAACGCTGAAAAAGCTTCAACAAGTGCTCAACATGTTCAACTTCCGTTCTCGACTTTGCAATCATATCATCAACATATACCTCGATCTCCTTGTGTATCATATCATGGAACAAGGTAGTCATAGCTCGTTGATACGTGGCTCCGGCGTTCTTCAAACCAAAGGACATCACACGATAACAGAATGTTCCCCAAGGTGTGATGAATGTTGTCTTCTCCATATCCTCTAGTGCCATTTTGATCTGATTATATCCAGAAAATTCGTCCATAAATGAAAAGACATTGAATTTAGCTATATTATCTACCAATATATCAATATGTGGTAGAGGGAAATCATCTTTCGGACTAGCTTTATTCAAGTCTCTATAGTCCACACACATTCGGACTTTTCCATCTTTCTGAGGCACGGGAACAATATTGGCCACCCATTGAGTTCTTCTGAGCTTCAGCTTCACAGGCACGGACTCGGGCTTCAAAGGCAGGAAATGTTGCACGATATTAGTATCTAGACCAGGCATGTCTTCTTATGACCAGGAAAAGACGTCGACATATTCTCGTAGCAACTCAATCAACCCATTCTTTACAGATTCTTCCAAGAGTGCCCCAATCATCACTTCTCGAACACAATCTTCAGACCCCAAGTTAATTGTTTCCATATTCTCAAGATGCGGCTGAATGATCTTCTCTTCGTGCTCAAGAAGACGGGTAATCTCATCAGGAATCTCTTCAACATCATCTTCTTCGGCCTCAAATACAGGGAACTCAAAGTTGGGAAATGATGTTGGATCATTATGTTCAATGGGTTTGATCAACCTGCATAATGATTTTGGATATAAAAGAGATTTTAGAATTCAAACAAGGCAAATCATTATGCAGATGAAAACATTGATTTTATTCTCTTTTTAGGGTTTTTTGGTGATCACCAATTTCATGCAAAAAAGAAAAAAGTGAAAATAATTTGGAAAAACAAACATTTAACATGTAATTATTAAATGAATATCATTGTATTTATGTGCCAACAATGTCATCACTTCTCCTTTTGGCATGGGAGAAGGGTTTTTAAATAAAAATGAACATTACGTGGACTTATGGACAACTGTTGGAACATCAACAGCGACCCAATTATTGCAGACTCCTCCAAGGACGACAAAGTTGCCAGAATCTTCCTCTGCATCATCTTCCACTATAGAAGCATCCTCTTGGTCTTCAACCGCGTGGATGAAACCACCACTCTGAAAAAAACCGTGCTTGTTGAAAGTGTCTGAAGAGTACCCTATGCCAGCCCGAGATTTATTGTCTTCCAGCTTAATCATTTGTCCTAAAACAGTAGTTACGCCATGCTTAATGGCCAACTTCGCATCATTGTAGGACGCAAATGAAGAAGTTCCTTTCTTAGAAGGCTTAACAATAGACAAGGCTTGGAACGGCGTCCCAACCTCATCCTCGGCATCAATGTAAGAAAAGGAAGGCAAATGTCTTACCAAGAGAGCCTTCTCTCCCCCTATCACCACCAACTTTTTTTTCTTCACGAACTTCAACTTTTGGTGTAGGGTGGATGTCACGGCGCCTGCGTCGTGAATCCATGGTCTGCCAAGCAAGCATCTATATGATGGGTAAATATCCATGACCTGGAAAGTGATCTGGAAATAACTAGGTCCAATCTTGATTGGGAGCTAAACCTCGCCAATCACAATCTTTCTGGATCCATCAAAAGCTTTCACAACCACTCCACTCTGCCTCATGGGAGGCCCCTGATGTGATAGTTTGGCCAGAGTGGATTTTGGTAACACATTCAGCGATGATCCTATGTCTACCAGCACATTAGACAAGACATCATCCTTGCAGTTCATAGAGATGTGAAGTGCCAAATTATGGTCATTTCTCTCCTCGGGAAGATCACCATCGCAGAAGCTCAAGTTGTTACAAGCAGTAATGTTTGCAACAATGCTATCAAACTGTTCTATGATGACATCGTAATTCACGTATGCCACGTCCAACACCCTCTGCAAAGCTTCGCGGTGTGGCTCGGAGTTCATCAACAAAGATATCATAGATTTCTTTGAAGGCGTTTGTAGCAACTGATCTACAACATTATATTCGCTCCTCTTGATGAGCCTCAGCATCTCATCACAGTCCTCTCTTAACATGCCATTCTAGCCAGCAGGGACACAAGCTCTAGCTGCAGCGGCAGGTCTGTCAACAACAAGTTCCAGATTCGGAGAAGAAAAAGAATTCCCCACAGGATAGGCAACACTATCAACAACATCAGTCTTTCTGGTGTCAACCTGGGGTTTCGGCGGTGCCGAGAAAACACGACCACTACGGGTCAATCCACTGACATCAGAAATACTTGTCACAGAAGTGGAGGGTAGAGGCACCTCCTTCCCATCTTCTAATGCAACCGCATTATATCGATAGGGAACAACCTTGTCGGAAGAGTATGGAACAGGGGCAGCTGGCTTAATAATGAGAGCAGGAGAGGCCTTCTACTTACTACCATCATATCTGACAACAACCGGCTCAGGCATTCTGAAGACAAGGGATATAACATTAACTTCATCCTTATCACGATTCTGAAGTATCTCGATCACACCCTGATCCAACATTTCTTGAATGCCTTTCCTGACTTGATGACATCCTCTCTCATTGATAGTGCATACACGACAGCTATCGTGGTCATGCTCATAGTGAGTGTATCCACATAACAATCTATGCATCTCGATAAGAGATTGTCTGATATGGTTGACATATCTGACCTTGTATTTACTAGGGCAACCCTGAACCATGTTGACAGCGGATTTCCCATGCTCGGGCAATGGGTTCTTCTTCACATTAGGACCTACGTCCTCGAAAAACAAAATACCGCTTCTAACAAGGTCTTGAACCTTGGTCTTGAGAGGGTAACAATTCTCCACATCATATCTGGGAGCTCCGGAATAATAAACACAGTGAAGCTCGGGCTTGTACCACCACTGAGGGTTGGTCCGTACAGCAGGTGGGTCACGTGGAGTGATCAGCTTCCTTTCAATCAATCAAGGATATAGCTCTGCATAAGTCATTGGAATTGGATCAAAACTGACCCTCTTCCTATCATAGCTAGTGCTGGTTTGATTGTTGTTTCGAGGCTGGTAGGCCTGCTGTTGCGGACGATGTTGTTGTTGCTGATTCTATTGATGTTGTTGTTGCGGGTTTTGATGCTGATAATGTCGGTTCTCTCTGAAAGTAGGTGCTATATGAGCCACCTAGTGCTGGTTACTGGCGAGACGCACAATCTTCCTCTTCATAGAGGGTCTTCTTTGTTTAACATGGGAGGACACATCATGTGCCTCGCCATCTTTCTTCTTGGCAAACGCCCTATAACATTTGGCAGAAGAGCCTTCTTCTCTGGTCAGGCGCCCTTCCCTGACTCCTTCTTCTAGTCGCATCCCCATGTTCACCATCTCGGTGAAGTCAGAAGGAGCGCTAGCAATCATCCGCTCGTTGTAGAAAGAGCTTAAAGTCTTGAGAAAGATCTTCGTCATTTCTTTCTCTTCGAGCGGGGGCACAATCTGTGCAGCCAATTCGTGCCACCTCTGGGCGTACTCCTTGAATGTTTCTTTCTCCTTCTGGGACATAGCCCTCAGTTGGTCCCTATCGGGAGCCATATCAACGTTGTACTTGTACTGCTAGACGAAGGCTTCACCAAGGTCGTTGAAGAAGCGGATGTTCGCACTATCCAGGCCCATATACCATCTCAATGCGGCACCAGACAGGCTGTCCTGGAAGTAGTGGATCAGGAGTTGATCGTTGTCGGTCTGAGTCGACATCTTGCGTGCATACATCACAAGATGGCTGAGCGGGAAAGTGTTTCCTTTGTACTTTTCCAAGTCAGGTACTTTGAATTTGATAGGAATCTTGACATTAGGCACGAGGCATAGCTCAACAGCAGATTTTCTGAAGAGGTCCTTCCCTCTAAGAGCTTTAAGTTCCTTGCGCAGCTCAAGGAATTGATCATTCATAGCGTCCATTTTCTCGTACACATCTGGGCCCTCAGATGGCTCAGAGTGATAAATGGTATCATCAACTCTCGGCAAAGTATGCACGAATGGAGGTGGCACAGCGAGGACCGGGCTAGATGTCAACAGAGAAGCAATGTAGGGGCGAGACCCTCTAGAACAAAATTAGCGGGCATCCCACAGGGAAACCCGGCTGGCATAGCAGACGCAGCAAAGTGAGCACTGGCAGCAGACACGATAGAGGAAGCAACCTCTGAAATGACCGTCCTCTAGGGAGGAGTTGAAGGCGTTGGAGAAGACTAGCTTTGGGCGGCCAAGAATGACTCCATCAGGGCAGTCAATCTTGCGACTTCCTCCTTGAGTTCTCTGTTCTCTTCCTCGAGTTGATCCATTAGCTTTGATGAGTTGGCTCTGGTGTAGTACTGGTGCGTCAGCTTGTCTTCAAAATAAATGAAGAACACAGAGTTAGACCACTGAACAAGAAGCCCTGAACAAAACCTGCTTATGCATATGATGCATATGATTTTATTTTTATTATCGGAGGAATTTTTTTAGAGATCTATTTGCAAACATTTAGAAAGATTAATCATTTAGACATATACGGAATAATCATATCAATAATATCTGGAAAAAATTTACACCAAATACAATACAAGAGAGATGGAAAATAACATCCTATGGAACCCTAGAAACAATTGTCCAAAGCTCTTGAGACCGGAAGATAAGCTGCACGAAGCCTCTTCACCTCTCTCTCATAGGCTGCCTCCATATCCGCCTTCTCCTTGGCGAGTCAGTCATACTTCCTCTTCCAAAACCTGGATGGCTGAGGAAGAAGAGAAGTAACCACATCATCAGGCTCGACGATGACCTGATGCTCCAGAAACTCTATCAAAGCATCCTTATCTCTAAGTTGCTGAAGTAGCTCCTCTCGCTCACGGACCCAAGCACGTGAACGGTCTTCATCTCTCAACTCCTCTACTCCTTGGTTAGGGAGGGTTGAAGGCCCAGCCATAACCATAGGTGTAGGTCTCGGATAATCATATGGCATGTGGTACTCAAGCGCTCTCTTCCTCACCCAAGCGGTGTAGGGTTCCAAAGCAATGCAATTCTTCGGACCAGGCTCTTTTCTTCCCTTCCTATGAATCTTGCTCCAAGCGCGGACCATCCTGCGCTTCAAATTTTGGGGATCTTTACCCTCTTGAAAGAACACACCTTCTAATAAAATGTAATAAGGTTTATCCTTTAAGCGGAACCCAAGCTGACGACGTGCAAAAATAGGGTTCTAGTTAATCCCACCACATGTACCAAGAAGAGGTACATTGGAGAATTCACCACAAGAGTCAATAATCTACACACCATCATATACACGGTTGTACCAAAAGATATCATCATTAGTGAGAGACATAAGTCTCGTGGACCACCGTAGATATCCTTTGTTCTTCTTGAAGGCGAGCGTCTGAGGCAAGTGCGAAATAAACCACTTGTACAACAGAGGCAAACAGCACACAATGGTACCACCACCCTTTGCATTCCTCATATGAAAAGAGAAATATGTGTCACCCAACAGAGTAGGAACGAGATTAAGAGTAGAGAAAATCCTAATAGCGTTCATATCCACAAAATTATCGATGTTGGGGAATAACACTAGCCCATATATGAGAAGTACAAATATGGCTTCAAAGGCATCCTCACTCATGGCCTTCCCAAAATAAGTAGCTTGAGCAATGAGGAAATCAGATGGGAGACCTTGAATTCCACCTTTGGTAGTCATATGAGCACCAATAATAAATTCATCTATATGCAACAGATCAACAATCTCTTGGGAAGAAGGAACTCTCTCCAAGCCACTAAACGACAACTGATCTAGAATAGGTATACCCATAAGATAAGCATACTCCTCAAGCGTAGGCAAAAGCTGGAAATCCGGAAAAGTGAAGCAACGGTACAAGGGATCATAGAACTACACCAACACACTCATCAGACCTTCATCCACCTGAGTAGCAAGAATAGATAGAAGCTTCCCATGTCGAGTCTTTAACTCCAAGGGATCTCATACACAGGATGTCAAACTCCTTAACTCTTTCAAGTCGGGTAGTCTGAAACTGTACTTCTTCGTATTCCTTCTTTGCTTATCCATGTCTGAAAATTTGTAAAAAGACCTCTTAAGTTCCTTGAAAATTTTCTCATTGTTGATGATATGGATGCAAATGAGTGCATGAATGCATGAATGCAACAATCACACTCAAGGACCAAGCAAATCACACCACACAAAGGTCACGGGATGGATCAAGTCATCCTTAATATCAATCATCCATTTTGGTGGATTATGGTTTACACCTTATCAACACCCAAGTTCCATTGATATTAAGGATGTACAAGAACGGATCAACCGCGAATCAAGGGTTTGTTTCAAGTCACGAGCACGGAGTCTCGGTTAAGAACCATCCAAAGGGAGTGTACTATGGTTAAACCTGACGATCATGTTCTACAAGAGGTTCCCATAGTCATCATCCCATCTTTCGGATATTATCGGATAAACGACTACTCATATTCCAAAAATATTCTCAAGAGAGACTCTTATGAGTGTAGTATCGCATAACAATCGTATCAAATCTTACATTTGAACGACCTTCGCACTACATCCTAAAAATAGGCCAAGATGGGCTAGGTAATCTAAGGTCCTTGGCTTCTAAGGCATATATTGGAAAGAGTAATTCCTAACCACGACTACTCGTGTGACATTATTGATCCCAACATAACCTCCACCAAGTGAATGGGCTTGCAAGTCAACTTGCTAAGGAGTAACTCCACACAAGTCAACAAGACTATGCCATTCTCCTATCATAAGTGCACTCGAGTTCGGGTATAGAACTCATCTCACAAAAGACCACCAAGCACACAAGCAATTGATATATCAAGTAATTCATACATTACAAACAATATAGTCATCCCAAATTGGCACAAAAAATATGTCACAAGTAATATAAACATACAATACAACAAAGGTAAAGAGTAGGCAAAACCCACTAGGCAAATAATCCCCAGCAGAGTCGCCACTTTTCTGTAGCGGGGTATTCGCTACCTTTAGATTTATTGACTAAATTAAAAGTAAATCATACAATTCGAGTTGCCACCGCACTTCTATTTATCCAAAGGAAAGGTTAGAAAGAGAACAAAAACCGAGAAGTTTTATCAAATCAAAAACTAATAAAAGTGTCAGAGATCTGGGTAAGGGGGTGGGTTATGCAATGGGAAGGTTTTAAGCATCCAAAACATCCTTAGTACTCTAAGGGAGCCCTTTTTACAAATTTTGTATGGTAGGTGGTATTTGTGAAAATATTTATGCAAACATGATTGGGGAGATGAGAGAAGTATATATAGATTATTTACAATTTTGTGTTTGAATGGATAAACCCATTGCCTACGTACCGTCTTAAAAAGGTAGGATCAAAACCTCGTAGTTCGGGGTAAAAATCTCAAAAGAAGTTGGTGAATTGATTGGTCAAAAGCCTTAAGGTCTTTTGTTATCAAAGGGAGAAAACTCAACCTAAAACCACAAATCCACCATGTGAGAAGAACTTCAACATGCTAGTGAGGGGTTAACCCTATAATAAGCATGGAAGACTTATAATCCAACACTAAGGATACAGGTGAGTATTATATCAACCTCTAAGATAACTCAAACCTAATAGCTAATGTTTATGAAAAGCTTTGGCAAAAGTGGCCATTGGAACCACAAAAGAGATTTGTGCGAGTTGTACTTACAAATGAAAAGTATTCACAAAATAAAGTCAAAGTTGACTTAAGGTTCAATTCAAAATAAGTGTTATGAAAAAGAGTTTGAAAAAATCAAAGGCATAGTGCCTAGGTTTCTAATTTTGAAAGAAATGTTAATGTTTGCACAAAAAGTTTGGCTTGGGTTAGAGTGGAGAGAAGAAGAGAAGGGTTAGGTCCTAAACATGCAAAGATGAGGGAAGAGAAATAAAACCACTTGGAGTTCTCTTATTGAGATCATAAAGATGATCCAAGTTGCTCCTTTCCTTTGGACTTAGCAAGAAATAACCAATTAACTCAAACAATCAAGCAAATATTCAATCAAGCTCCTAGGAAACTTCCAATTGGACTTTGTCTCTCTCATTTTGGATGCTCATGACAATGGTCCTTCTAAGTAGCTCAAGTTTGGTATCCCTATCACAAGAACACACCAATCAAAAAGTTCCACAATACAATAGAAAGAATGGACAAGAGTGAGTTTAGAATTAGGGGTCGTTTCAATGCATCTTCAAGATTTAAGCATTCTAAAGGCATGAGGCCTAGTTGCTCTTTGATAATTTTAGAATTCTAAAGGCATGAGGCCTAGTTGCTCTTGAAACTCCATTTAGCATAGGTAAGGTCCTAGTTCTAAGTCCTTTCTCCATTTGCATTGGGTTCACACAAACAAAAACAAAACAAAGCACAAGGCAATAGTATATACACAATAATGTGCTATAAGGCAAAAGGAAAATTGAGCAAAAGGAAAATTGCTTAACATGAACATGAGTTCATGTGAGCAAAGGGCAAAGACAAATTAATTAATGAGCAATAAATTAAATTGCATTAAAATAAATTGCAAGAATTAAATGCTTGAATTAAAAGTTAGTGATTAGTAGTTAGTGTTAGTGTGCCATAAGGCAATTTAGCGTTATGTTAAGCAACCGTAAGTGGACTAATGTAGTAGTCACACTTATCTGAGGCCGGTCAATAAACTATAGCTAAATAAACACAAGTTAGAGACCATGACTAGTAAGCCAAGCTCCTACAACTTGTCATGCCAAAAGAAAAGAAGAATGCCCTTGTATGGATTTAGGTTTTTTGCTTGACGAAGAAGCAACCTATCTTTAATGCAAATCAATTCACTTGATATTTGATCAAGATGAATTTGATTTGGATCAAAGAAGGTTAAGCCTCTCATATGTCAAATGAAATGCACATAATTGAAATTCAAATGACATAACCTAAACACATTGACCAAACATGAATGAGATCAACACCAACCAATGGAAAACAGAAGTGAGAAGAAACTTAGAAGTCAACAAACAATAAAAATATTTTTGGTATTTTTTGGAATTAAAATAATACTTGAAATAAAATGAACAAATAAAGGTCAAACTTCAAATCCATTTCAAATCAACTTGGAAAAGTCCAAATGGATCATCATAAGTCTAACAAGGTCAAACAAGGTTTGTCAAAAATTTTAATCATTTTTTGAAAATAGAAACTAATTTTAAACAATTAAAAAAGAAGAAAAAATAACATAATTGAACTAAAATCTCAAATAAATCTCAAATCAATTAAGAAATTGATGAGAATATTTTTCATAGATTCATCATCATCCAAATATGTTAAGAAAATATTTTTGGCATTTTTTAATATTGGAAAGTATTTTAAATGAATTAAAAATAACCAGAAAAGAAATAATTCACAAAAAATATTAAATGGAATCACAAAAATAATTAAAAATCATTTTTAGAAACTAGAATTTAAGAGAAAGTTTTTGCAATTGGTCCCATATTTTTCTGTTTCCAAATAAAGAAGTTATGCCTTTTTAAAATAAAATGGAATAAAAGAAAATTAAAACAGAAATTAAGAATTACAAAAATCCACAACGCTTGGATCTTGGTTCATTAATTGATGTGGCGCATCTGGTGGCTGATAAGCGTGCGCTTATGGAACACTTGATACAACAACGAAGTACAAAGCATTTAAAATAGTCAATCAAACCAAGAGCCAAGATTAGATCTGAAGCAATGGATCCAAGGGCCAGGAACTCATCCACGTGGGGATGGTGGTGGAAACCACCGTCTTCTCCGTTGAACCTCATTGTTTCCGGCCAGAGTTGCAGGTTTCAAACTCAAGATCCCTATAGAGAAAGAAATCTAAGATAGAAAAATGAGGTGTTCAAACTGAACTTGCTCAATTCATAAAATTAAGATCACAAATCAATTGCCTCTCACATGAGGACTTCAGAGGTACCAACCAATACAAAAAATGTTCAATATCCTAGGAGATTCGAAGGAAAACAGTTGGAGGGAAAACCTTTGAACAACAGCTTTCAATGGCATGATCTGATCCAAAATTCCTCAGTGCAGCTTGATCTTGAGGTAGCAAGGAAGCAAGGCTAGGGAATTGAAGGTCAAAGGTCAACCAATGAAGTTGAAATTTGAACTTGAAAATTGAAGAGAAAAATCAGAATTCCTTTTAATGGAGGTTTGGGATTCAATTGTGCAGAGCTTCAGGCGCCTTTAGGTTGTAGTTTGAAGTGTGCAAGGCATTCTATTTATAGCCAAGGGTGATGCAATGCCATGAAGAATTCGTGTGCATGTGATGTTGGGTCCTCCATGCATGGGCCTGTACAGGCGTATGGGAGGCCCAAAAGCAACTGGTTTTGCATGCTGAAGTCACATGGATCAAGTTTGGACGTGTAGATAGCCATGCAATGGAGTGTGCAGGAAGATTTCACATGTTATGCATAATTGAAACTAAAACTTCCCCTAATCGAAAATGCCATTTGCGAAATTGAAACATAGGCATGTGGGTAATGGTTGGAAAGGTCTTGACATAAGGAACAAATTCTATGTTGAACAAAAATCCATTTGGACTTGGGAAAATATTGAAAATAGGCCAAGAAGTTCAATGTGCAAAATATTTATATGGAAATTTTGCCAAAATGGACCAACTTCAACCCCTTCTGTTTCAATGATGCAAGCTTCAAATGAAAAAATATTCAACATCAAAGTTGTAGATCTTTTTAAGACAATCAATTTGGAATTACGTTTTGCATCATTTGGAATTTTGATGAGAAAGCTATGGGCACTTGAAGTTGGACTTTTTCATATTTCAATGACTTTGGTCCAAAGTGACCTATAATGTTTTGTATTATCACATGTGTTTCCTCTTGGATTATCAAATTTTCTCCAACATAACAATTGAATTAGACATCTTTAACTTTCCAATTCACTTGGGCCCACCTCAAAATCATGAAAAATGAGTCAGTTAGGTCCTTGGGAAGTTTGCCTAAAATTAGGGTTTCAGTCAAAATGACCTATAATGTTTTGAAATGAATGATGACCTTCCAAGTTTCAAATGAATTTGTGATGAACATAAAAGTTGTTCATCTGGTTCTTAAGAACATGTTTCCTCTTGGGGTGATCTTCATTTGACAAACACATCAAACGTTAGGTCTCAGGGGATTTCAAAATAGTCAGATGAATTGACTGATCAACTTCTCAAGTCCAAACTTCAAACCTTGATGAATGAATGATTGAGGAAACTCACATAATCTCATATATGCATGAAATGAAGAATTAAATAACTTCCATTAATTGTATTTAATCATAGGTTGAGGTTGCTTCATGAGCAAGGCACAATTAATGCATAGTTGAATTAGGGTTTCCTTGGGAAACAATCCTCAAGCCTTTTGATTTATCTTGATCAAATTGACAAATTGAGACACTTGGGAGGCATATATGATGATTTAAAGCTTTGGGAACCATTGTCATGCTTTCTTTCCCTTTTATCTGGCCACTTCAATGGGCATAGGAGCCTCCTAGGAGCCTTGGATCACATAACTGCTTGAGCTTCAAAACAAAAGATGTTAGTGACATATTTTTGTGCTTTTGGTTAGTAAACTAAATAAGAAAAGAAATAATATACAATTCAAGCATGCTTGGTGGTCTCAAAACAATTCACACAAGTCCCATCCCTAGGGTTAAGGATCCAAGATGCTATGATCCTTGAGGCAAATGCAATGTGCAATGATATGATGCCATGAGGGATCTTAGGGTCAAAATTAGGGTCTTACACAAGCGCTCCTGATTTTTCCTATTTTCTATTTTCTGTTTTAATATCTTTTAATTCCTTTTAATTTCAAAAATTCATAACTATTTTCTTTGAAGTCCCAAAAATATGAGACCAACACCAAAAAATTTCTTGAAAAATCTAGTTTCATAATCTGATTTTTAATTATTTTTGTGACTTCATTTAATATTTTTTCGTGAAATATTTTGTTTTAAATAGTTTTTAATTCATTTTAAATACTTTTTGGTATCTGAAAATTCCAAAAATATTTTCTTAACACATATGGATCATGGTAAGTCAATGAAAAATAGTCTCATTAATTTCTTAATTAATTTGAGAGTTATTTAAGATTTTAATTCATTTGTGTTATTTTTCATTGTTTTTTAATTGATTTAAAATAGTTTCTGATTTCAAAAAATGTTGAAATTTTTTGTCAAACCTTGTTTGACCATGTTAGACCTATGATGATTCAATTGGACTTGTTGAAGTTGATTTGAATTGAATTTGAGGTTTGACCATATTTTGTCCATTTTAATTTTGCCTTTATTTTAATTCCAAAAATACCAAAAAATATGTTTGACTTTGTTGACTTCTAATCTTCATTTCTCTTCTGTTTTGATATTTCATTTGAATTCTCCATTTCATTCCATCTTCATCTCTTTTCTTTTTCTTTTGGCCAATGAGTTAATGATTTGTGGTTGGTCTTGACATTGAGAGGCTTAACCTTCTTTGATCCAAATCAAACTCAACTTGATCAAAGATCAAGTGAGTTGTTTGGTGTCCAAGATAGGTTACTTCTTGGTCAAGCAAAAAACCTAAAGTCCATACAAGGCCTTTCTTCTTTTCTTTTGGCATGACAAGTTGTAGGAGTTTGGCTTACTAGTCAGGATCTCTAACTTGTGTTTATTTGCCTATAGTTTTATTGACCGGCCTCAGATAGGTGTGACTACTACATTAGTCCACTTATGATTGCTTAACATAGCGCTAAATTGTCTTATGACACACTAACATGACCATTAACTACTAACTTTAATTTGAGCATTTAATTCCTATCTCTAACTTGTGTTTATTTGCCTATAGTTTTATTGACCGGCCTCAGATAGGTGTGACTACTACATTAGTCCACTTATGATTGCTTAACATAGCGCTAAATTGTCTTATGACACACTAACATGACCATTAACTACTAACTTTAATTTGAGCATTTAATTCCTTGCAATTTACTTTAATGCAATTTACCTCCTTGCTCATTTATTCATATTGCATTTCATTTTGCTCACTTGAGCTTATATTTTATGTTTATGTCATTTTTATTTTGCTCATTTGAGCTCATTGTTGTATATAAATAAATTGTTGCTTTGTGTTTGTTTTGTCTTTGTTTGTGTGAACCCAATGCAAAAAGGAGAAAGGACTTAGAATTAGGACCTTACCTATGCTTAAAGGAGTTCAAGAGCAACTAGGCCTCATGCCTTTAGAATTCTAAACTTGTTGAAGTGCAACTAGGCATCATGCCTTTAGAATGCTAAATCTTAAAGTTGACTTCAAAGAACCCCTAATCTAAACTTATTCTTTGTCCATTCCTCTTATTGTTTTGTGAACTTTTTGATGTTTCCTTTTGTGTGATAGGGATTCCATCTTGAGATAGTAAGAAGGACCATTGTCATGAGTAGCCAAGTTAAGAAAGACAAGCCAAATGGAGATCCTAGGAGCTTGAATGTATATTTGTTCTGATTGCTTGTTGCTTGCTAAGTCCAAAGGAAAGGAGCATCTTGAATCATTTCTATGATCTCAAGAAAAGGAACTCCAAGGGTTTTATCTCTTCTCTCATCTTTGTATGCTTTAGGACTAGCCCTTCTCTTCTTCTCTCCACTATAACCCAAGCAAAACTCATTTTGTGCAAACTTTGATAGTATTTTCAAACTAGAAACCTAGTCCTTATGCCTTTGATTTTTTTCAAACTCTTTTCATTAATACTCCTTGTGAATGAATCTTAATTCAACTTTGACTTCATTTTATGAATACTCCTAACTTGTAAATATAACTCACTTAAAGTTGTTTTTGTGGTTCCAATGGCCACCTTTTCCAAAACCTTTTTCATAAACATTAGCCATAGGGTTGAGTTATCATAGTGGTTGATGTAAAACTCACCTTATCCTTAGTGATTGGACTATAAGTCTTCCATACTTATTATAGGGTTAACCCCTCACTAGTATGTTGAAGCCCTCCTCACATGGTGGATTGTTGGTTTAGGTTGAGTTTTCTCCCTTTGATAACAAAAGACCTTAAAGCTTTTGATCAAATCAATTCACCAATCTTTTGAGATTTTTACCCCGAACTACGAGGTTTGGATCATACCTTTGTGATAGTACGTAGGCAATGGGTTCATCCATTCAAACAACAAAATTGTAAATATAATGTATATTCTTTTCTCATCCCTCCAATCTTGTTTGCATAAATCTTTTCACAAATACCAACCTACAATACACATTTGCAAAAAGGGCTCCCTTAGAGTACTAAGGATGTTTTGGATGTTTAAAACCTTCCCATTTCATAACCAACCCCCTTACCTAGATCTCTGACATTTTTATTAGTTTTTTATTTGATAAAACTTCTTACATGGTTTTTGTTCGCTTTTTAACATTTCCTTTGGATAAATAAAAGTGTGGTGGCGACTCGAATTGTATGTTTACTTTTGATTTAGTCAATAAATCTAAAGGTAACGAATACCCCGCTACAGAAAAATGGCGACTCTGCTGGGGAGTGAATCTCTTTCCTAGTGGGTTTAGCCTACTTTTTGCTTATATGTATTGTATGTTTATATTAATTTGTGACATATTTTTGTGCAAATTTGGGATGATTGTATTGTTTGTAATGTATGAATTGCTTGATATATGAATTGCTTGTATGCTTGGCGGTTTCTTGTGAGATGAGTTCTTTACCCGAACTCGAGTGCACTTATGATAGGAGAATGGTATAGTCTTATTGACTTGTGTGGAGTTATTCCTTAGCAAGTTGACTTGCAAGCCCATTCACTTGGTGGAGGTCTTGTTGGGATCAATAATGTCACACGAGTAGTCGTGGTCAGGCATTACTCTTTCCAATATACACCTTAGAAGCCAAGGATCTTAGATTACCTAGCCTATCTTGGCTTATTTTAGAACGTAGTGCGAAGGTCGTTCAAGTGTAAGATTTGATACGATTGTTACGCGATACTACACTCATAAGAGTCTCTCTTGAGAATATTTTTGGAATACGAGTAGTCGTTTTATCCGATAATATCCGAAAGATGAGATGATGACTATGGGGACCTCTTTTAGAACATGATTTTCAAGTTTAACCATAGTACACTCCCATTGGGTGGTTCTTAACCGACACTCCATGCTCGTGACTTAAAACAAACCCTTGATTCGCGGTTGATCCGTTCTCGTATATCCTCAATATCAATGGAACTTGGGTGTTGATAAGGTGTAAACCATAATCCACCAAAATGGATGATTGATATTGAGGATGACTTGAGCCATCCCGTGACCTTTGTGTGGTGTGACATGCTTGATCCTTGAGTGTGATGGTTGCATCCATGCATTCATGCACTCATTTGCATCCATATCATCAACAATGAGAAAATTTTCAAGGAACTTAAGAGGTCTATTTGCTAATTTTCAGACATGGATAAGCAAAGAAGGAATACGAAGAATTACAGTTTCAGACAACCCGACTTGAAAGAGTTAAGGAGTTTGACATCTTATGTATTAGATCCCTTGGAGTTCAAAGCTCGCCATGGGAAGCTTTTTTCTATTCTGTCTATTCAAGTGGATGAAGGTCTGATGAGTGTATTGGTGCAGTTCTATGATCCTCTGTACTGTTGCTTCACTTTTCCGGATTTCTAGTTGTTGCCTACACTTGAGGAGTATGCCTATCTTGTGGGTATACCAATTCTGGATCAGTTGTCGTTTAGTGGTTTGGAGAGGGTTCCTTCTTCCCAAGAGATTGTTGATCTGCTTCACATAGATGTATTTGATATTGTTACTCATATGACTACCAAAGGTGGAATTCAAGGTCTCCCATCTGATTTTCTGATTGCCCAAGCTACTTTGTTTGGGAAGGCCATGAGTGAGGATGCCTTTGAAGCCATATTTGTACTTCTCATATATGGGCTAGTGTTATTCCCCAACATCGATAATTTTGTGGATATGAACGCTATTAGGATTTTCTCTACTCTTAATCTCGTTCCGACTCTGTTGGGTGACACTTATTTCTCTTTGCAGATGAGGAATGCAAAGGGCGGTGGATCCATTGTGTGTTGTCTGCCTCTGTTGTACAAGTGGTTTATTTCGCACTTGCCTCGGACGCTCGCCTTCAAGGAGAACAAGGGATGTCTACGGTGGTCTACGAGACTTATGTCTCTCACTAATGATGATATCTTTTGGTATAATCGTGTGTATGATGGTGTCCAGATTATTGATTCTTGTGGTGAAGTCTCCAATGTGCCTCTTCTTGGTACATGTGGTGGAATTAACTACAACTCTATCTTGGCTCGCCGTCAGCTTGGGTTCCCCTTAAAGGATAAACCTAACAACATTCTGTTGGAAGGTGTATTCTTTCAAGAGGGTAAAGATCCCCAGAACTTGAAGGGCAGAATGGTCCGCACTTGGCGCAAGATTCATAGGAAGGGAAGGAAAGAGCTTGGTCCGAAGAATTGTATTTCTTTGGAGCCCTACACCGCTTGGATGAGGAAGAGATCGCTTGAGTACCGCATGCCATATGACTATCCGAGACCTACCCCTATGGTTATGATTGAGCCTTCAACCCTCCCTAACCAAGGTGTAGAGGAGTTGAGAGATGAAGACCGTTTGAGTGCTTGGGTTCGTGAGCGAGAGGAACTATTTCAGCAACTTAGAGATAAGGATGTTGTGATAGAATTTCTGGAGCATCAGGTTATTGATGAGCCTGATGATGCGGTTACTTCTCTTCTTCCTCAGTCATCCAAGGTTTGGAAGAGGAAGTACGATCGACTTGCTAAGGAGAAGGCCGACATGGAAGCAGCTTATGAGAGAGAGGTGAAGAGGCTTCATGCAACTTATCTTCCGATCTCGAGAGCTTTGGACAATTGTTTCTAGGGCTCCATAGGATGTTTATTCTCCTTTCCTCTTGTATTGTATTTGGTTACCAAAATTGTACTACTTCTTTGGTGTAAAATTTTTTCCAAATATTATTGTTATGAGTATTCCATATATGTCTTAAAAGATTAATATTTTCAAACATTTGCAAATAGATCTCTATAAAGTTTCTTTGATTAAAAAAAATCATATGCACAAGCATTGCATGCATCATACGCATAAGCAGGTTTTGTTCAGCTCAGTGGTCTAACTCTTTGCTCTTCATTTATTTTGAAGACAAACTGACGCACTGGTATAACACAAGAACTAATCTTCCAAGACTAATGGAGCATCTAGAGAAAGAGAACCGGGAACTGAAGGATGAGATAGCTAGGTTGACTTCCATGATGGAGTTAGTACTGGCTTCTCAGAGCCAATCGTCGCCAACTCCTGCAACTCCTCCTGCGAGGACTGTTATATCTAAGGTAGCTTCCTCAACTGTGACTGCCGCAACAGCTCATTTTGCGCCACCTATGCCAGTCAGTTTCCCCTGGGGAATGCCCGCCAACTTTGTGCCTGAGGGTTTATCTCCAACTCTCGCTTCTCTGTCGGTATCTAGCCCGGTCCTTTTTGTGCCACATCCCGTTGTGCACACCTTACCAAGAGTTGAAGACACCATTTATCATTCTGAGCCATCTGAGGGCCCAGATGTTTATGAAAAGATGGACGAAATGAAAGACCAATTCCTTGAGCTCCGCAAGGAACTGAAGACTCTTAGGGGTAACGACCTCTTCGGTAAAAGTGTTGCTGAGTTATGCCTTGTGCCCAACGTGAAGATCCCTGTTAAGTTCAAAGTATCTGACTTTGAGAAATACAAGGGAAACATTTTCCCTCTCAGCCATCTTGTGATGTATGCTTGCAAGATGTCAACGCAAACTGATAACGATCAACTTCTTATCCACTACTTCCAGGATAGCCTGTCTGGTGCTGCTCTCCGATGGTACATGGGTTTGGAGAGTTCGAACATCCGCTCTTTCAACGATGTTGGCGAGGCCTTCGTCAAGAAATATAAGTACAATGTGGATATGGATCCTGATAGGGACCAGTTGAGGGTGATGTCCCAGAAACAGAAGGAGACTTTCAAAGAATACGCCCAGAGATGGCGCGAGTTGGCAGCTCAAATAGTGCCACCCTTAGAAGAGAAAGAAATGACAAAGATCTTTTTGAAGACTTTGAGTTCTTTCTACTATGAAAGGATGATTGCCAGTGCTCCCTCTGACTTCACCAAAATGGTGAATATGGGAATGAGACTGGAAGAAGGAGTCCGCGAGGGACGTTTGACTATAGATGAAGGCTCTTTAGCAAAGAGACATGGGAGCTTTGCGAAGAAGAAGGAGGTAGAGGCACATGTTGTGTCTTCCCATATCAAAAGAAGGCCCTCTGTGGAGAGGAAGAATATTCACCCTGCCGTCAGCCAACACCAGGTGGCTCATATAGCACCTGCCTTTCGAGAAGTTCATCATCAACAACAACATCAACAATATCAACAACAACATTGTCAGCAACAACAGGCCTACTAGCCTCGAAATAACAATAACACCAGCACCAGCTACGAGAGAAAAAGGGTCACTTTTGATCCAATTTCGATGTCATATGCTGAGCTCTATCCATCTTTGATTGATAGAAAGTTAATTACTCCAAGAGACCCACCCGTTGTACAACCAACCCTCAGTGAAGGTACAAGCCTGAATTACACTGTGTATATCATTCTGGTGCTCCTGGACATGATGTGGAGAATTGCTCTCCCTTGAAGACCAAGGTGCAAGACCTTGTGAGAAGTGGGATTTTGTTTTTCGAGGACGTAGATCCTAATGTCAAGAAGACCCCATTGCCCGAGCATGGGAAAGCTGTTGTGAATATGGTCCAGGGATGCCCTGGAAAATATAAAGTCCTGTATGTCAATGATATCAGGCAATCTTTGGTCGAGATGCATAAACTGTTATGTGGATACAGTCACTCTGAGCATGGCTATGATAGGTGTCAGGTGTGCAGTGTCAACGAAAGAGGATGCGGACAAGTAAGAAAGGACATCCAAGAGATGCTGGATCAGGGAATGATCGAGATACTTCAGAATCGCAATGAGGATGAAGTTGATGTTATTCTCCTGTACTTAGGATTCCAGAGCCTGTTGTTGTCAAATATGATGGCAGCAAGAAGAAGGTTTCACCATCTCTTGTAATCAAGCCAGCGGGCCCTGTCCCGTACTCGTTAGATAGTGTTGTTCCTTACAGGTACAATGTAGTTATATTAGAAGATGAAAAAGGAAATGTTGTTGCCCTCCACCTCTGTTGTGAGTATCTCAGAATTTAGTGGTGTGACCCGTAGTGGTCGTGTTTTCTCAGCGCAGCCGAAACCCCACGAAGATGTCATGAGAAGAACTGTTGTTGTTAATCATGCTGGCCCCGTGGGGACTTCTTCTTCAACTACTCCTGTTATGGAGGGTGTTGACCCTACTGTTGTTAAAAACACTCCTGTCCTGGTTGGCCAGCATGGCATTTTGAAAGAGGACTGTGAAGAGATGTTGAGGCTCATCAAAAGGAGTGAATACAATGTTGTTGATCAACTGCTACAAACTCCATCAAAGATATCAGTGTTATCTTTGTTGATGAATTCTGAACCACACCGCGAAGCTTTGCAGAGGGTGTTGGATGTGGCATACGTGGACCACGATGTCACTAATGAACAGTTTGATAGCATTATTGCAAACATAACTGCTTGTATCAATTTGAGCTTCTGTGATGCTGATCTTCCCGAGGAGGGAAAAGACCATAATTCGGCTCTACACATTTCAATAAATTGCAAAGATAATGCCTTATCTAATGTGTTGGTAGACACAGGATCATCGCTTAATGTGTTGCCAAAATCCACTATGGCTAAACTTTCTTACCAGGGGCCTCCCATGAGGCAGAGTGGAGTGGTTGTGAAAGCTTTTGATGGATCGCGAAAAACTGTGATCAGCGAAGTTGAACTCCCGATCAAGATTGGACCTAGTGATTTCCAAATCACTTTCCAGGTCATGGACATCCATTTGTCTTACAATTGTTTGCTTGGCAGACCATGTATTCACGAGGCAGGCGCCGTGACATCCACCCTACACCAGAAATTAAAGTTTGTCAAAAATAAGAAATTGGTGGTGATAGGGGGAGAGAAGGCTCTCTTGGTTAGCCATTTATCTTTCTTTTCCTATATTGACGCGGAGAATGAGGTTGGGACTCCGTTCCAAGCCTTGTATATTGTTGAGCCTTCAAGGAAAGGACCTTCTTCATTTGCTTCCTACAATGATGCTAAGTTGGCCATTGAGCATAGTGCAACTACTGGTTTGGGGCAGACGATCAAGATGGAAGATAATAAATCCTGGGCTGGCATAAGGTATTCTTCAGGTATTTCCAATGAGCGTGGGTTGTTCCAGAGTGGAGTTTACATCCACATTGTTGAAGATCAAGAAGCTGATGCCATTGTGGAAGATGATGAAGAGGAAGATCTGGGCAACTTTGTCATCCCGGGTGGAATCTACAATAATTGGGTCGTTGTTGATGTTCCAACAGTTATCCACAAGTTCACGTAAGGTGTTCATTTTGTTTAAAAACCCTTATCCCATGCCAAAAGGAGAAGTGATGACATTGTTGACACATATTTGATTAATACAATGATATTCATTCAAAAATTACATGATAAATGTTTGTTTTTCCAAATTATTTTCCCTTTTCGCTTTTTGCATGAACTTGGTGATCACCATAAAACCCTAAAAAAGAGAATAAAATAAATCTTTTCATCTGCATAATGATTTTCATTGTTTGAATTCTGAAATCTCTTTTATACTCAAAATCATTATGCAGGTTGATCAAACCCATTGAACATAATGATCCAACAGCATCTCCCAACTTTGAGTTCCCTGTATTTGAGGCAGAAGAAGATGATGTTGAAGAGATTCCTGATGAGATTACCCGTCTGCTTGAGCACGAGGAGAAGATCATTCAGCCACATCTTGAGAATCTGAAAACAGTCAACTTGGGGTCTGAAGATTGTGTCCGTGAAGTGAAGATTGGGGCACTCCTGGAAGAGTCTGTTAAGAAGGGGTTGATTGAGTTGCTACGAGAATATGTCGACGTCTTTGCCTGGTCGTATGAAGACATGCCTGGTCTAGATACTGATATCGTGAAACATTTCCTGCCTTTGAAGCCTGAGTGTGTGCCTGTGAAGCAGAAGCTCAAAAGAACTCATCCTGATATGGCAATGAAGATTAAAGAAGAAGTTCAGAAGCAAATTGATTCGAGGTTTCTGGCGACTTCTACATATCCTCAATGTGTGGCCAATATTGTGCCCGTTCCTAAGAAAGATGGAAAAGTCTGAATGTGTGTGGACTACCGTGACTTGAATAAAGCTAGTCTGAAAGATGATTTTCCTCTACCACACATTGATATGTTGGTAGACAATATAGCTAAATTCAATGTCTTATCATTTATGGACGGATTTTCCGGATATAACCAGATTAAAATGGCACCCGAGGATATGGAGAAGATAACATTCATCACACCTTGGGGAACATTCTGTTATCGAGTGATGCCCTTCGGTTTGAAGAACACCGGAGCCACGTATCAACGAGCTATGACTACCTTGTTTCATGATATGATGCACAAGGAGATTGAGGTGTATGTTGATGATATGATTGCAAAGTCGAAAACGAAAGTTGAGCATGTAGAACACTTGTTGAAGCTTTTCCAGCGTTTGAGGAAGTTTAAACTTCGCCTGAATCCGAACAAGTGTATATTTGGAGTCGGTTCCGGCAAGTTATTGGGCTTTATTATCAGTGAAAGAGGTATTAAAGTTGATCCTGCCAAGGTCAAAGCAATACAAGAGATGCCTGCGCCCAAAACTGAGAACCAAGTCCGAGGTTTTCTTGGCCGCTTGAATTACATTTCGAGATTTATATCCCACATGACTGCCACATGTGCGCCTATATTCAAGCTCTTCTAGAAAGATCGGCGTCATGATTGGACCGAGGATGGCCAAAAGGCCTTTAATATTATGAAAGAGTATCTGTCTGAGCCTCAGATTCTGTCTTCGCCTGTTGAAGGGAGACCATTGATTGTGTACTTGACTGTGCTTGAGGACTCCATGGGTTGTGTATTGGGTCAGCAAGATGAATCAGGGAAGAAACAATATGCGATATACTACTTGAGTAAGAATTTCACTAATTGTGAGTCTCGGTACTCAATGCTTGAGAAGACATGTTGTGCTTTGGCTTGGGCTGCTAAGCGCTTACGCCAGTATATGCTGAATCATACGACTTGGTTAATATCCCAGATGGATCCAATCAAGTATATCTTTGAGAAGCCTGCTTTAACTGGGAGGATTTCATGTTGGCAGATGTTGTTGTCTGAGTATGATATTGAGTATCGAGCTCAAAAAGCTATTAAAGGTAGTATCTTGGCTGACCACTAGGCACATCAACCAATTGAGGATTATCAGTCTATTCAGTACGAATTCCCTGATGAGGAGATTCTATATTTGAAGATGAAAGATTGCGATGAGCCTACGCTCGATGAAGGGCCAGAGCCTGGTTCCCGATGGTGTATGGTGTTCGATGGCTGCTAATCAATATGGAAATGGTATTGGGGCAGTGATTATTACTCCTCAGGGCACACATTTTCCTTTTACAGCAAGGTTAACTTTCAAATGCACGAATAATATGGCAGAGTAGGAGGCCTGTATTATGGGATTGGAAGAATATATTGATCTTAGGATTAAACATCTTGATGTTTATGGTGATTCAGACCTGTTGTTAATCAGATTAAGGGTGAATGGGAGACGAATCAGCCTAGCCTCATCCCATACAGAGATTATGCGAGGAGGATCTCAACTTTCTTTACTAAGGTTGACTTCCATCATATTCCTCGAGATGAGAATTGAATGACAGATGCTCTTGCTACGCTTGCTTCAATGATTGTGGTGAAATATTGGAATGAAGTCCCCAATATTACCGTAATGCGCTTGGATAGACCAGCTCATGTATTTGCAGTTCAAGAAGTGAAAGATGATAAGCCATGGTATTACGATATCAAATGCTTTCTTCAAAGTCAGATTTACTCGCCTGAGGCATCTGTTAAAGACATGAAGACCTTGAGGAGATTATATGGCAGTTTCTACCTCAATGGTGATGTGCTTTATAAGAGGAATTTTGACATGGTTTTGCTCAAATGCGTGGATAGACACGAAGCAGACCTGTTGATGACTAAAGTCCATGAGGGTTCATTTGGTACTCATTCCAATGGACATGCCATGGAAAAGAAGATGTTGAGAGCAGGCTACTATTGGCTGACAATGGAGTCTGACTGCTGCAGATATGTGAACAAATGCCACAAGTGTCAGATTTATGCGGATAAGATTCATATTCCCCCGACACTTCTGAATGTTATTTCCTCACCATGGCCTTTCTCCATGTGGGGAATTGACATGATTGGCATGATTGAACCAAAGGCGTCGGACGGTCACCATTTTATTCTCGTAGCCATTGATTACTTCACCAAGTGGGTTGAAGCGGCATCATATGCGAATGTGACCAGGCAAGTGGTTGTGAAGTTTATCAAGAATAAACTCATATGCCGATATGGTGTGCCAGACAAGACCATTACTGATAATGGATCTAACTTGAATAATAAGATGATGAAAGAGCTGTGTAGCGAGTTCAAGATTGCGCATCATAATTCTTCTCCCTATAGACCCAAGATGAATGGGGTTGTTGAAGCCGCTAACAAGAACATCAAGAAGATTATCCAGAAGATGGTTGTTACGTACAAAGATTGGCACGAGATGTTGCCATTTGCTTTGCATGGCTATCGTACATCTCTCCGCACTTCAACAGGGGAAACCCCTTTCTCTCTTGTATATGGCATGGAGGTTATGCTCCCCGTGGAGGTTGAGATCCCATCAATGAGAGTCTTGATGGAAGCCAAGTTGACTGAGGCTGAATGGGTTCAGAGTCGTTATGAACAACTGAATTTGTTTGAAGAGAAGAGATTAACTGCCATGTGCCATGGTCAGTTATATCAACAAAGGATGAAGAAAGCCTTTGATAAGAAGGTCAAGCCTCGTGTGTTCCGAGAAGGTGACCTCGTGCTCAAGAAAGTCTTGTCTTTTGCACCCGATTCCAGGGGCAAGTGGACTCCAAACTATGAAGGTCCATATGTTGTTAAGAGAGCCTTTTCAGGCGGTGCTTTGATGCTTACAACTATGGATGGGGAGGATTTCACTCGTCCTGTGAATTCAGATGCGGTTAAGAAATACTTCGCCTAAAAATAAAAATACTTAAGCAAAAATGAGCGTCTCGGTGGATCGAAAACCCGAAAGGGCGGTCCAGGCAAAAGTTAGAGACATGAAAAAATGAATATATATATATATATATATATATATATATATATATATATATATACATATATATATATATATATATATATATATATATATATATATATCGCTAGATTGAGTACCTCACCCTGGGGCAATCTAGGCAAAAATTAGGGATTTGGCAAGTAACTGTATCCTTACAAGACTTTGTTCTGCAAGTGTCATCTGTCAAAGATTCTCGCTCAGTCATCGTCAATTGAAGCTTCAAATACATTGGATTCAGAGTTGGTGGAGAAATGGTCATTATGTTCAATGTAACCATTTTTCCAATATATGTCACCAATTTCAAATTTGTAAAGATCCATGGAGTCTCGCCATTTGCGGACTACCATTCTATCAAATAAATTTGAGCCTTTATCCAATTCTTTGCACTCTTATTTGTTTCTGTTTAACAAATGTTTGCATGTTTTAATTGATAAATATCATTGTTTTAAACGAGTAAAGTTTTTATAAACTGTTTTTAAACAAAGTGAACATTCACAATGACTGAAAGGATAAATGGAATGTCTTCAGTACTCTCCCAAGGATAGTATGATCTCCCAAAGGGTAAGACATTTGTTCATACTTCTGGAATGTTTGTATCCTCTTCATCATCTTTCAGGTTGTCTCCCTAGTGAGCGCAGAAAGAATTAAACATTATCAAATCCCCAGAGAGTCTGGAGTTTTAGCCTGGATCTTTTAGATGTGTATACCTCTATATCAGGCACTAGCATTGGTGTTTTATCTATTATATGGTTGTCATCCCGTGTGTGGAACTGGCCTAAAATCCCATATAGATTGATAAAAGTTGATATGCTATCTATTCATGAGGAGGTTTGTCTTCCCCAGTGAGCAGAAATTCCCAGCATGAGTAGAAGTCCTCAGCAGAATAAGCATGTGTTCCCTGGAAAGTTATCTTTCAGATATCTCCTCAGCAGTAGTTGCTTAGAAGTAATTGGTGAAGGGTTTGTTCCCCTTTTCATCCCTGGCATAGCACGTTTCGACAAAGGATTCTTTTCCGATCCCCTTATCCAGGACAGTTCCTCTGGAGGTACTTGTAGTTATCCCCAGCAGGTTGGCTTACAACTCATCCCCAGTAGGGTTGCTCACAATAGACTATCCCTAGTGGAGTTGCTTGATCAGAGCCTGGTAATTTGTTTTCCCCTCCGTATGGGAAAGTTTCCTCTAAGTTGAGTTGGTGGTAAAGATGTTGTGTCCTTCCCCAGCGGAGCAATTTGTTCCTTCTCCCATTAGCAGAGATGTCTCTTCAGCAGTTAGAAGAGAATGTTTGATTGATGTGTATCCGTTTGGTGGTTGTTCCCCACAGAGTTTCATATCATCCCCTGATAAGTTCCCCAGTAGAGTTTCTTCTACGACGGATCTTATTCGTGTTGAGTTCCCCAGTAGAGTTTCCTCTAAGATGGATCTTATGTCTGTTCAACAGCAGATCTTATTGATATCTCTGCAGGTTCCCCAGCTAATACTTTGCCTATCCTTAGCGGTGGTCTGTGTCTCCTGGTACTGGATGCTTCCCACCAGAATTGATTTCTCTTGTGGGCCTGCCTTTCTCTTTTGAGATGTTATACCGGATGTCCGTCCATTGATTCTCGGACTTGTTTGTATTAGATATGTCTGTCAGTCAGCATTAATCATACATAAACCATGCATATACATGCATAATTATAGCATTCAGATATTCATGTTGCATTCTTTGCCATATATCTTTGCTTGTTATCTCCTGCTGTTGGTGAAATATTCTTCCCCAAGCAGATGTTTGTGTCTGATCTCTCCATATAGAGTCAGCCCTATAGGCAGAAAGTGTCTATCTTTCCTTCTATATTACCCACTGAGTTATGTCGTCGTGGATGATTTTTTGTTTCAGTTTCCTCCCCAGTTGTATATCTGGATGGAATTACTCCCCTGAGTTATATCCTCATTGGGTTGAGTCTTGTTTGATTGTGTCCTTCTAGTTTGTTCCTAGATTGACACCTTTCTTGTTATTTCACCTGCAATTCCCTGTGGTTTTGTTGTTCAATTGCTCAGTAACCAGCAATTGTCCACCTTTTCCCCAGTGGATTTTGTGGCCTTCTACCCAGTAACCGGTAGTTGTAAGTCCTATTTTTGTGGTTTTCTACCCAGTAACCGGTAGATGTAATCCCCTCTTTGTTGGTTATCTTTATCTAATATTCGGTATTGATATTCCTTCGTTTTTAAGTATACCACCCAGTAACTGGTGATATATCTCTCAAATTGCTTTTGATAAGAAATTCATCCCCCGCGAGTCATCTTTAATTTACCCTTGTTCAGTAATGATTGTTTCTCCTTTGGATTGGTCATCATTTTATACCCAGTTATCGGTATCCCGATGTCCTTTCTTTTCGGTCGATTTATCCTTTATTAACCGAGTAACCGGTTTTGGATAATCTTCCATGCGAGTATGTTATCTATGTTTTGACGGTAATAGATAATATATCTCCTGCACTCTTCAGTCGAAGTCTTTTTCTTCCCCAGTAGAGTAAGGTTCGTATTTCCTTGTGAAATCGAATGCCCATCCTGTAAATTGAGTTTGCATTTTCAGCCCTCCTTTTCAGATGATGAGTGTCTTGGATATGTTCCCAATTCACGCCTGGTTGGTCACCTATTATATGCCTAGTAACCGGTATCCCTGGTGTTCCTTCCTTCTGCTCCCTATTATGACTTTTTGTCCCCTATGGAGTCAGATTTTCCTGAGCGATGTGCCTTTTGGGTCCTCCTCGGATGTGTCAGATGATTGATATCTCTCACCCTTATACCGGTCTTAGATATTCTTTCTCCCTGAGCGTGTTATTCTCACCCAGTAATAAGTGGTTTGATAACACGTCTCTCTTTGAGTTTATTACCAAGTAACCGATAATATCTCGTTGTTTCTTCCTCGGCTGAGTCCTTTGTGGACATCCCCGTTTGAGTCCGGATTTTTATCCGAAGTATCCTTCGCAGATAGTTTCGTTGTATTGTCATATTCCCCAATACATGCACCTTTGCGTCAGCTCGAGCCTTTCCATTGACTTATTTTCATGGAATCCCTTCGTGTCTCCCAACAAGTTTTTAAGTCATGACCTGCTCACGCATCCTTACCCTATTTTTCCCCAGGGTCTCTGTCTCCTTAGTGAGTGTGCTACTACTATGGACTTTCAATCTTTCTCTGAGTTCTTTTTCCTTTGTGGCCATATTTCCCCACTGAGTATTAACTTTTGCATGCATACATTTGCATCATGAGGTCTCTTAGGGACCAAAATTCGTCTCTTTGTTATTATTTAAGCCCATTCTACCTCGTCAAGACGAAGATTTTAACCTTCATATCTCCGGCTAGAATGACCTTAAATAGGGGCATCTGTAAGACCCTAATTTTGACCCTAAGATCCCTCATGGCATCATATCATTTGCTCATTGCATTGCCTCAAGGATCATAGCATGTGTGGCTCCTTTACCCTAGGGGTGGGACTTGTGTGAGTGGTTTAAGACCACCAAGCATGCTTGTATTGTATTTCTTATTTTGATTACTAACCAAAAGCACAAAAATATGTCACTAACTTCTTTTTTTTTGAAGTTCAAGTAATCATGTGATCCCCTGCTCCTAGGAGGCTCCTAAGCTCAATGAAATGGCTAGATGAAGAGGAGAACAAGCATGACAATGGTTCAAAAAGCTCCTAATCATAATATATGTTTCCCAAGTATCTCAATTTTCCAATTTGATCAAGATAATCCAAAGGGGCTTGAGGATTGTTTCCCAAGGAAACCCAAATTCAGTTGTGCATTGACCATGCCTTGCTCATGAAGCAACCTGAACCTATGATCGAATTCAATCAAGGGAAGTTCTTTAATTCATCATTTTATGCATATATGAGCCTATATGAGTATCCCCAATCATTCATTCATCAAGATTTGAAGTTTGGCCTTGAGAAGTTGACCAGTCAAGTCATCTGACCAAACTGAGATCCACTGAGACACAACTTTTGATATGTTTGTGAAATGAAGATGACCCCAAGAGAAAAACTGTTCTTGAGAACCATATGAGAAACTCTTATGTTCATCCAAAATACATTTGAAACTTGGAAGGTCATCATTCATTTCAAAACATTATAGGTCATTTTGACTGAAACCCTAATTTTAGGTCAACTTCCCAAAGACCTAACTTCCTTATTTTTTTATGATTTTGAGGTGAGACAAATTGAATTGGAAAGCTTAAGATGTCTACTTAAATTGTTATGTTGGAAAAAATTTCATAATTCTAAAATAAACACATGTTAAAATACAAAACATTACAGGTCACTTTGGACCAAAACCATTGAATTTGAAACAATGTCCAACTTCAAGTGCCCATAACTTTCTCATAAAAAATCCAAATGATGCAAAATGTAAGTCTAAATTGATCCTAATGAAAAGAGCTACAACTTTTATGTTGGATATTTTTCCATATGAGGCTTGCATCATTGAAACAGAAGGGCTTGAAGTTGATCACTTTTGGTAAAAAAATTCAAAGGAAACCTATACATGTTTTGTACCTCAAACTTCAAATCCCGATTTCATAAATTTCCAAACTCCAAATAGATTTTCGCCCAACATAGATTTTGTTCCTTATGTCAAGATCTTTCCAACAGTTACTCACATGACCATGTTTGGGTTTTCCATGTGTGACTTTTGAAGGGCTTAATGTTTATGATCAATTATGCAATTCACTTTGTAACTTCAAATGCAAGCAAACACCAGGCCTTGTGCACGTCCAAACCATCTGCAAATAATATCAGCTTGCAATTACATTCTATTTTGGGCCTCACATGCGCCTGTACAGGCCCATGCATGGAGGACCCAATTCTCATGCACATATTGCACATCGTTGCCTCATCTCCAACTATAAATATAGGTGCTTCTCCATTCAAATTTGAACCTCAAGGAGATCTGAAACTCTGCTGGATTCAAAACCTAACCTCACTCAAAGGAATTTCACTTTTCATTTCTCAATTTCAAGCTTGAATTTCAACACAATCAGTTGATCTTCAAGTCTTAATTCCTTAGCCTTGAATCCATATTACATCTCCTAATCAAATTGGAATCAAAAGCTTGAAGGAATCGTGATGTTCAAAGTTGCTCGTCAAAGGTATAACACCAAACTGTTTTGATCTAAAGCTTGTTATACCATGTGTATTTCTCTAGTTTGAACTGTTTTCTGAAGTCCTCGAGCAAGAGGCAGGCCAGTGGTGGTCTTGATTTCATGATTTGAGCCATTTCAGTTTGCGCACCTTGATTTTCCAGCTCATATTTCTCACTTAATAGAAACATTTAGGGCAACCCAAGGTTACAGGGGTGATATATATCACCTCAGCTTCATTTTGGTACCATAGTTTTTCATTTTGGTTGAGGTTGAAAAACCTGCGCGTGGTGGCCGGAGTTTGTTCTCTGGCCGGAGAAGATGGTAATTTCCACCACCATCCCCACGTGGATGCTTTCAGTGCCCTTGGATTTGTTTGAAACGATCTAATCTTGGCCATGTGTTATGTTGACCTATTTTAAATATGTTTGTTGCGCGCTTGACTTTGGAACATGGTACACCAACGCCTCTGAGCCATTGGATAACGCCACGTCAATTAATGATATCAATCCAAGCGCTTCTGATTTTTCCTATTTTCTATTTTCTGTTTTAATTTCTTTTAATTTCAAAAATTCATAACTATTTTATTTGAAGTCACAAAAATATGAGACCAACACCAAAAAAATTTTTGAAAAATCTAGTTTCATAATCTGATTTTTAATTATTTTTATGACTTCATTTAATATTTTTTTGTGAATTATTTTTTTTAATAGTTTTTAATTCATTTTAAATACTTTTTGATATCTGAAAATTCCAAAAATATTTTCTTAACACATATGGATCATGATAAGTCAATGAAAAATAGTCTCATCAATTTCTTAATTGATTTGAGAGTTATTTGAGATTTTAATTCATTTGTGTTATTTTTCATTATTTTTTAATTGATTTAAAATAGTTCCTGATTTCAAAAAATGTTAAATTTTTTTGTCAAACCTTGTTTGACCATGTTAGACCTATGATGACTCAATTGGACTTGTTAAAGTTGATTTGAATTGAATTTGAGGTTTGACCATATTTTGTCCATTTTAATTTTGCCTTTATTTTAATTCCAAAAATACCAAAAAATATGTTTGACTTTATTGACTTTTAATCTTCATTTCTCTTCTGTTTTACATTGGTTGATGATGATTTGATTCACATTTGATCATTGTGTTTTGATATTTCATTTGAATTCTCCATTTCATTCCATCTTCATCTCTTTTCTTTTTCTTTTGGCCAATGAGTTAATGATTTGTGGTTGGTCTTGACATTGAGAGGCTTAACCTTCTTTGATCCAAATCAAACTTAACTTGATCAAAGATCAAGTGAGTTGCTTTGTGTCCAAGATAGGTTGCTTCTTGGTCAAGCAAAAAACCTAAAGTCCATACAAGGCCTTTCTTCTTTTCTTTTGGCATGGAAAGTTGTAGGAGTTTGGCTTACTAGTTGTAGCGGGGTATTCGTTACCATTTGAGATATTGACTAAATCCAAGGTAAACCATACAAGTCGAGTCGCCACCGCACTTCTATTTATCCAAAGGAATGGTTAGAAAGCGAACAAAAACCTAAAAGTTTTATCGAATCAAAAACTAGTAAAAATGTCAAAGATCTTGGTAAGGGGGTTGGTTATGCAATGGGAAGGTTTTAAGCACCCAAAACATCCTAGGTACTCCTAGGGAGCCCTTTTCATAAGTGTTGTTCTAGTCTAAAGGATGTATGTATATATAAAGTACTATTCACTAAAAGGAAGGTTAAAAGAAAATGACTCGCAAGGATGTCGCATCCACTGCCTACATATCTCATCTGAGTATGAGAATCAGAGTCTTCGTAGCTCGGCTACCTATGGGAACAAAGGTCTCGATTGCAACTAGGGCAAGAGAAAGGGAAGGTCTCGATCGCAACGAGGGCGAGAGAAAAGAATCGCACCAAGGGCGAAAGCAAAGAAGGATTAGTTGTTAGTCGTCAGTCAAACTCGGCAAGACATCGCATCTCGTGCCTACGTATCTCATCTGAACATGAGAATCAGAGTTGTCGTAGTTCGACTAAACTAGGGGTTAAGGATTGCCATCTGAACATGGACTTACAAAAGGGGACACCAGCTGTGTCAAAGGAAAGTGGGCAATGCGTTCACGTCCTAGCAGAAGGTGTCGCAGCTCGCTGAATCGAGTCTTGGGCAGTTACCTCTTTGCAAAAGAACGGACTGATATGCCACAAGATCGGAGACGCACGGAAGGTCTAAAAGTGGGGAAGCTCTGCTCTAGAGTTGTCATGCAATATGGACCTATCTGTTAGGATTTACAAAGGGAAACATCTACCTAATGTTAGCATGCAAAGAATAGGGGAATTCTACCTATGTTATCATACAAAGGGTTCTGCCTAATGGATGCTACCTAAACGCAACAAGAGTCGACGGATGGAGCGCGGAGAGGAGTTACGGATAAGGGTAGACGGCGATGCCGGAGGCAATCGACTTACAGGTAGATGGCGATGCCTGAGGCAATTGACTTACAAGAGGATGGATGAATGCGTGCTGGTTCTGTTAAGTTTTGAAAATCATTACTCGATGTTGGATCGAGCTTTTGATCTTATTTTGAAATGCTTATCGGATGTTCGTTTTAATTCTTGTATTAACAGGTGACTAAAGAAATAAAGAAATAAATATTATACACTTTATGGGAGAGGGGTACATTTGTTATGAATGGGGATTGTTCATGGAAAACAAACCATAAGAATATATGCCTCATACATCATACAAGTAGGCAACAGTTATCAATCAGATCAGATAAATAAACAATATATATCAAGCAATAGAAAGCATGAATGAGAGAAACAAGTATAAAAGATAACAGATGAATCAAACAGATGAACATATGCACACGAAGGGTCCACTAAATAATTTAATCAGGAAATGAGGTAAGGACCAAATAAAATCAAGGTAAAAGGCCTCTAATACATGGCATATGAGATGAACGAGGGAGGATCAAAAGATCTCTTCAATTGCCATAAGCAATCCCTAAGTCAAACATCGATCATAAAGAAGTCAACTGAAAATTCAAGTCAACTTAAAAAATAACAAATAAATAGCAAATTAATCAAGAAAATTATGAAAAATTAAACAAAATAAGGTGGGATCAGGACATCATCATCCCCTAAAAAGATTTTAAAAATAATGAAAATTGGCACGTGAATTAATTAATACAAAACATAGGTCAAACCAAAAGTCAATTAATAAGACTAGGTTAGCAATAAATCAAGAATAAATAGTAAATTAATCAAGAAAATTATGAAAAATAAACTAAATAAGGTGGGGTCAGGACATCATCATCCCCCAAAAAGATTTTAAAGATAATTAGAATTGGTACGTGAATTAATTAAAATAAAATAGAAGTTAAATTAAAAGTCAACCAACCAAACTAGGTCAAAAATAAATCCAAAATAAATTGAAAATGTGAAATAAAATTCCAAGAAAAGCTCAGGTTAACCATGAGACAGCGGTCAACCTTCATCCCAAAAATCAAATGCTAACAATAATTTTAAGTCATAAGAATAAAATCAATAAAAAAAGTGTGTTAAAATGGACCATTTATAATAAATACTTAAAATAAAATATTAATATTAAAAAAATACGAAAATAAAAATTATATAAAATTAAATAAAACGTTAAGAAAAGTGAAAAATATTTTTGGGTAATTTTATGGACGAAGAAAATATTTTAAATAAGAAAAAGAAATATGAAAATGGAAAGATTAATGGTGATGAACATGGTAAGCAAGCGTAGATATATCAAAACATGGCCATGGAAGAGATGATAACCTAATGGAAAATAGAAGTGGAATGGAATCTGATATGTGATGAAGCTTTGCCTCCTTGCCATGAAATTCCAATGCTCCTTTAGGGTTAGGGTTTCAGCTTCTTAAATAGGGTGGATTAGGTGTTCTCATGGGCTTTTTAATAAGTGATTTATCCATAAGAATAAAAGTGTGAAGTGAGGTGTAAAATGTTGTTATTTTGGGCCAAACTTAAGTGAATGGATTTCCAATGCATGGCCAAAAGAGGTAAAAGAATGTGACTGGTTTGTGCAGCATGCTTAGAAAATCTGATTGGGCCAGCCAGGCCCAAAATCTGCCTAGAAAATCAAGTCACGGTGCCCACTTTAAATGAATGTATCTCTCAAACCATGGATCCAAATGAGATTATTACAAAAGGATGTGAAATAGGGCATGGCAAGGTACAATTGTTGTGAAGAAAGTATTTTCAAATAATGCCTTGAAGTGCAAGAAAACTGGCCAAGAAGTCTTGACAAATTTTGAAGATTTTGGACTAAGCATAACTTTCTCAATTCTAATACAAATGGAGCACACTTTATATCTCTAGAAAGCTTGGAACAAGAGGAACAACTTTCATGTTGGATAAATGTTCAAATGGAGCTTTTATCTTGATGCAAAATGGGCTTAAAGTGAGTGCAACGATCATGAAAACTTGCCCTAAATGGAAAGTCAACCATTTCCAAATTAAGTAACTTTTCCAATTCCTGATTAAATGATGAATCCATGATCCAACATTGATCAAACTTCACATGTAGGCTCCCCTAGGCATGGATTTTGAGATTCCACTTTCAAAATGTCAGGAGTTGACTTTTCTGGCCCCAGAGTTGACTTTTCCCAAACTGTTTGATTCCCGATTTCAGTGATCAATTGAAGCACCTCTGGCTCAAATAAAGAGATGATTTTTTGTATGTAGACCCTTGTGGACATATGGAGGGCCACGGAAAATATTTTCACCCAAAGAATCAGAAATAAACTGATTTTATACCAAACCCTAGTTTTAGGGCAAAATGATCAAGAACTGATTGCACTGATTGCCAATGGATCTTTCTGAGATAATTGTGAATCTTCCTAGGCCAAGATGCCTCTCTAATCATGACATGGATGAGCTCCTCTACTTCCAACCAAACATTGCCTGTTGCAGGTAGCCATGAAACCCTAATTTCTGATTAAATCCAGATGAACACTCTGATAGCTTTGAATCCTTTACTGATGAACTGAGGACCATAATAAGATACTTGGACCCCCCTGAGACCCTTGAGACTTGTATACTTAGAAAATGACGTCCAATTCTCAATCTTTCTTTGTGTGGTCTCCTTCTGTTAAGGAGTGATCGATCAAAACCTAATCTCCATGTCACTAATGCAGTATGCAATGAGTATGACCTAATATGATGCTAATGAAATCTGAAATATAATTCCATGCTTCCAAGTAAAAATGAAGGGTAAATTTTGGGGTATTACACTAGTCATGATCTCTAACTTGTGTTTATTTGCCTATAGTTTTATTGACTGGCCTCAGATAGGTGTGACTACTACATTAGTCCACTTACGATTGCTTAACATAGCGCTAAATTGTCTTATGACACACTAACATGACCATTAACTACTAACTTTAATTTGAGCGTTTAATTCCTTGCAAATTACTTTAATGCAATTTACTTCCTTGCTCATTTATCCATATTGCTTTTCATTTTGCTCATTTGAGCTCATATTTTATGTTTATGTCATTTTTCTTTTGCTCATTTGAGCTCATTATTGTATATAAATAAATTGTTGCTTTGTGTTTGTTTTGTCTTTGTTTGTGTAAACCCAATCCAAAAAGGAGAAAGGACTTAGAATTACGACCTTACCTATGCTTAAAAGAGTTCAAGAGCAATTAGGCCTCATGCCTTTAGAATGCTAAACTTGTTGAAGAGCAACTAGGCCTCATGCCTTTAGAATGCTAAATCTTAAAGTTGACTTCAACGAACCCCTAATCTAAACTTATTCTTTGTCCATTCCTCTTATTGTGTTGTGAACTTTTTGATGTTTGCTTTTGTGTGATAGGGATTCCATCTTGAGATAGTAAGAAGGACCATTGTCATGAGTAGCCAAGTTAAGAGAGACAAGCCAAATGGAGATCCTAGGTGATTGAATGTATATTTGTTCTGATTGCTTGTCGCTTGCTAAGTCCAAAGGAAATGAGCATCTTGAATCATTTATATGGTCTCAAGAAAAGGAACTCCAAGGGTTTTATCTCTTCTCTCATCTTTGTATGCTTTAGGACTAACCCTTCTCTCCTTCTCTCCACTCTAACCCGAGCCAGGCTCATTTTATGCAAACTTTGATATTATTTTCAAACTAGAAACCTAGGCCTTATGCCTTTGATTTTTTTCAAACTCTTTTCATTAATACTCCTTGTGAATGAATCTTAATTCAACTTTGACTTCATTTTGTAAATACTCCTAACTTGTAAATACAACTCACTTCAAGTTGTTTTTGTGGTTCTAATGGCCACCTTTGCCAAAACCTTTTTCATAACCATTAGCCATAGGTTTGAGTTATCATAGTGGTTGATGTAAACCTCACCTTATCCTTAGTGATTGGACTATAAGTCTTCCATACTTATTATAGGGTTAACCCCTCACTAGTATGTTGAAGCCCTCCTCACATGGTGGATTGTTGGTTTAGGTTGAGTTTTCTCCCTTTGATAACAAAAGACCTTAAGGCTTTTGATCAAATCAATTCACCAATCTTTTGAGATTTTTACCCCGAACTACGAGGTTTTGATCCTACCTTTGTGATGGTACGTAGGCAATGGGTTCATCCATTCAAACAACAAAATTGTAAATATAATGTATATTCTTTTCTCATCCCTCCAATCTTGTTTGCACAAATATTTTCACAAATACCAACCTACAATACACATTTTCAAAAAGGGCTCCCTTAGAGTACTAAGGATGTTTTGGGTGCTTAAAACCTTCCCATTTCATAACCAACCCCCTTACCTAGGTATCTAACATTTTTATTAGTTTTTGATTTGATAAAACTTCTTACTTGGTTTTTGTTCGCTTTTTAACCTTTCCTTTGGATAAATAAAATTGCGATGGCGACTCGAATTGTATATTTACTTTTGATTTAGTCAATAAATCTAAAGGTAACGAATACCCCGCTACACTTTACTTCTGAAGACGAAAATTGATTTGATTGTTCCCATCTGAATTCCTATTGTAGTATGGTTCAAGTATTGCAGTCATATGCGTTTTGAATATCCTTAAATTTTTCTTGGACTACTCTTTTGAGTCTTAGTCCACCAGGATGATATACCTTTTTTTGCTTAAGCCTCCCTTTTGGGGTTTTCAACTTATTGGGTTTTATTTTATACAAGTCTCTAATTTTTTCCTGGACTGCTCTTTTGAGTTTTCAATCCACTGAGACGCCCTGATTTTTTCCTAAGTCGCTCTCTCGGGTTTTAGACTTAGTGGGATTTTATCCTCTTTTCTAGGCATAATATTTCTTGATTGCGTCAGATTTCACAGGTTGTGGTAACTCTGCTCCATCCATGGTTATGAGTATTAACGCTCTGCCAAAGAAGGCCTTTTTGCACGACGTATGACCTTTCATAGTTTGGGGTCCATTTTCCTCGAGAATCTTTGTGGATGGGTAAGATTTTCGTAAGCATTAGGTTTCCTTCTTCGAATAGACGGGGACAAACTTCCTTCTTCAGCCTCCGTTGATATAACTTTCTATGACATATCACAACCATGTGATTCTCTTCTATGAGGTTCAATTGATCGAATCTTGTTGGTACCTATTAGGCCTCTTCCAATTTAGTATCCATCAGGACTCTCAGAGAGGGGATCTCGACTTCAATAGGAAGTACCTATTTGGTGCCATATACAAGAGAGAAAGGAGTTTCTCATGTTGTCGTGTGAACTAACGTTCTATAGCCGCATAGTGCGAAAGGTAGAATTTCATGCCAATCTTTGTAAGTTTTTACCATCTTCTGGATAATCTTTTTGATGTTCTTGTTAACTACTTCTACTGCACCGTTCATCTTAGGCTTGTAGGGTGATGAGTTATGGTGTTCGATTTTGAAAATGTTGCATAACTCGTCCATTACCTTATTGTTTAGATTCAATTCATTATCAATGATGATCTTATTAGGAACACCATAGCGACAAATGATTTCTTTTTTGATGAATCATATGATCACCTGTCTTGTCACATTAGTGTAAGAAGTAGCCTCTACCCACTTGGTGAAGTAATTGATAGCAACCAGGATAAATCGGTGTCCATTCGCAGCTTTTGGCTCGATCATCCTGATTATGTCAATACCCCACATGGAGAAAGGCCATGGAGTGGTCAGGACATTCAAGGGAGTAGGTGGTACATGTACTTTGTCTACAATGATCTGGCACTTATGACATTTCTTGACGTGTCTGAAGCAATCAGACTCCATAGTCAACTAATTGGCATGAGTGCCAAAGGATCCCTCATGAATCTCTTTGATAAGCATGTCTGCTTTGTATCCGTCCAAGCATCTGAGTAAGACTTTGTCATGGTTTTGTTTGTAGAGTACATTATCATTGAGGAAGAGTTGAGATTCCAACCGTCTAATCATTTTCCTATTTTGGCTTGAAGTGTTTGTAGGATACTCTTTTTTTTGTAGGAACACTTTAATGTCGTAATATCGAGGTTTATTATCTGCTTCTGCATCCACTGCTATGCAATATGTTGGTTTATCCAAACGTTTAATCCATATAGAAGGTGCTTCGATATACCATTTGACTTTAAACATGGACGATAAAGTAGCTAAGGTGTCTGTTAGATGATTCTCTTCTCGAGGTATGTAGTGGAATGTAATTTGATCAAAGTAAGTGATCTTCTTTCAGACGTGGTTTTGATACTTGATTTGCTTAGCATTATGTATTCCCCATTCTCCCTTGATTTGATTTATGACAAGAGTGGAGCCTTCGTATACTTCTCAGATGTTAATCCTTAAATCGATGGCTTCGTCAAGTCCTAGGATGCATGCCTCATACTCTGCCATGTTATTAGTACAAGTGACTTATAACCTAGTTGTGAATGGAATGTGATAACTTGTTGGATAATTTATGACAACCTTAATCCCATGTCCTTTTGTGTTAGAGGCACCGTCAAATATGAGTTTCCATCATGATCCTAGTTCAGGTCCTTCGTCAGGCCTTGGAGTCTCACAATCCCTTATTACCATAACATCTTCATCAGGGAAGTCAAATCGTATAGGTTGATAATCTTCCATTGGTTGGTGAGCGAGATTAACTGCCAACACAGTTCCCTAGATAGCTTTTTGTGTGACATATTGGATATCGTATTCAGTTAATAACATCTTCCACCGGGCTATTTTTCGAAAATATATTTGATAGGATCCATCCTGGATATTAGCAAGTCTTCTCTAAGAGCGAATATTGGGATTCATAATCAGTGAATTTCTTGCTCAGGTAGTAGATTGTATACCAGTACATCAATGTGGGGTATAGGGAAATCTTCTTTAGGACTTGCCCAATTCAGATCTCTATAGTTTACACACATTCTGACTTTCCTATCTTTCTTTGGTACTGGCACAATGTTAGTAACCCATTTTGGATACTTGGCAACAACTAAGAGTCCTGCGTCAAACTATTTTCTAACTTCTTCTCTGATCTTAAGAGACATGTCCTTGTCTAGTCTTGGCATATTTTTATATGACCAAGCGAACACATTTGCATACTCATGTAAGAGGTTGACCAATCTTTCTATGATCTTATCCTCTAAATCATCACCGACCATAACCTCTTTCCTTTTTTTTTTGGTTCCCAGATTGATCACATTCACTAGTTCTTGATGAGGTTGAATTTCTTTTCCTCTTGTTTCAAGAGTCTGACCAATTATTCAGGAAGCTCGCAGTCGTCCTCATCGCCTTCTTCCGCTTGGTTAATCGGGAATTTGAAGTCGTAAGGGATTATAGCGGTGTTGTTTTCAATTGGTTCATTTATTAATTTGTACGAGGAATATTTTTCTTATTATTATGTTTTTGAATGACGTGTTGAGAATGAAAGTGTATGGAATATTTATTTCCATTTCTTTTTTTGGAAACAGGAAAATTTGAAAGAAAAATGATCTTAATTGAAAACAAAAATGAAATTTTACTGATAAATAATATCGTAAAAAGAAAGGGAGGCCCTGCAAAGCTTGTCTATTTGCCTTGGGCAGATCAAAGGACTTATTATTAAAACAAAGAGTAAATTAATTTGAAATGAAAATCATCTTCAAAATCTAAATGGCCTTCCAATTATTGAGAGCGGTATCTGGTGAACAGCGACACATCAAGTCGGGTATCCCTTCATCTTCTTTCTCAATTATAGCTACACGATCTTCATCCATGTACCTAACACTATGGAAAGAGTCTTAGAGAGTATATAACTTCCTTTGATTATTCTTCCAAGACCATATATTAGTTGGTTTGTAACCCATCCCGAATCGATTATTCTTCTCATGAATCTCTACTAGCTTGCCCCAGCCCAATCATCTCTACCTTTGATTAATTCTGACATTTTATCCCTTGGCGAGGTTAAATTTTCCTTGGGAACTTCTCTTTTTCGGCTGACTGCTACTATCCCCAAAGCTTGGAAAGGTATCTCCAATGTTTCTCCATATGCCTCTATGTATCTTAATGACGAGAGCTGACTAATGAACATGTCTTCTTCCTGTCCCAACCTGAAGAAAAAAAATGTGCGAAAAAAACAACCAGCGAGAAAAGAAATGACAGAAGAGTCGCCATCGTGTGTTATTTATCCCAAAGGAGGGAAAGGAAACGCTCGAAGAAAACCTGAAGAAAAAGGAAAGGAAAAGACAAGGTCTCGCAACCAAATCTTGGGTTCGGGAGTCGATTATGCGAAGGGAAGGTATTAGCACCCCTACGCATTCGTAGTACTCTACGGGATCCACTCTTGTTGTTCTTGTCTAAAGGGTGTGTGTTTATCTAATGTACTATTTACTAAAAGAGGGTCAAAAGAAAATGACTCGCACGAATGTCGCATCCACTACGTAGGTATCACATCTGAGCATGAGAATCAGAGTCTTCGTAGCTCAGCTACCTATGGGTTAAGGAGAAGTGTGCTCGCTCAGACATCGCGTCTTATGCCTACGTATCTCATATGGAATGAGAATCAGAGCAAAACGTAGTTCAACTAACTATAGGAACAAGGGTCTCGATTGCAACTAGGGAAAGAGAAAGGGAATGTCTCGATCGCAACGAGGGCGAGAGAAAAGAATCGCAACAAGGGCGAAAGCAAACAAGGATTAGTTGTTAGTTGTTTGTCAAAACTCGGCAGGACATCGCAACTCGTGCCTACGTATATCATCTGAACATGAGAATCAGAGTTGCCGTAGTTCGGCTAACTAGGGGTTAAGGATTGCCATCTGAACATGGACTTACAAAGGAGGACACCAGTTGTGTCAAAGGAAAGTGGGCAATGTGTTCACGTCCTAGCAGTAGGTGTTGCAGCTCGCTGAGTCGAGTCTTAGGCAGTTACCTCTTTGCAATAGGACGGATTGACATGCCACAAGATCGGACACACACGGAAGGTCTAAAAATGGGGAAGCTCTTCCCTAGAGTTGTCATGAAATGTGGACCTATGTGTTAGGATTTACAAATGGGAACATCTACCTAATGTTAGCATGCAAAGAATAAGGGAATTCTACCTATGTTATCATGCAAAAAAATAAGGGAATGCTACCTATGTTATCATGCAAAAGAATAAGGGAATGTTACCTATGTTATCATATAAAGGGTTCTATCTAATGGGTGCTACCTAAACGGAACAAAAGTCGACGGATGGAGCAAGGAGAGGAACCAAGGATAAGGGTAGATGGCGATGCGAGAAGCAATCGACTTACAGGTAGATGGCGATGCATGAAGCAATCGACTTACAAGAGAAATGGCGATGCATGAAGCAATCGACTTACAAAAGGATGGATGAATACGTGTTGGTTCTGTTAAGGTTTGAAAATGATTACTCGACGTTGCATCGAGGTTTTGACTTTGTTTTGAAATGGTTATCGGATGTTCGTTTTAATTTTGTGTTAACAGATGAATAAAGAATGAAAGAATAAACATTATACACTTCATGGGAGAGCGGTACACTTGTTATGAATGGGGATTTTTCATGGCAATCAAACAATAAAAATATATGCCTCATACATCATACAAGTAGGCAACAGTTAATCAAACAATAAGATGAATAAAAAAGTATATAATCAAATCAAATAATCAAAGAATGAAATGAATGAGCATTAGAAAATGCATGAGAAGTATAAACATGATAAGCAATCAAACAATAGAAGCATGGATGAAAGAAACAAGTATAAAAAATATCAGATGAATCAGACAGGTGAAACTATGCACACAAATGATCACTGAATAATTTAATTTGGAAATGATGCAAGGATAAAATAAAATCAAGATGAGAGGCCTCTAATACATTGCCTATGAGATGAACAAGGGAGGATCAAAATATCTCTTCAATTTCCCTAAGCAATCCCTAAGTCAAACATCAATCATGGAAAAGTCAACTGAAAAGTCAAGTCAACTTGAAAATTATCAAATAAATAGTAAATTAATTAAGAAAATTATGAAAAATTAAACTAACTATGGTGGGGTCAGGACATCATCATCCCTCCAAAACATTTTAAAAATAATGTGAATTAGTGTATAAATTAATTGAAATAAAACAAAAGCCAAATGAAAAGTCAACCAAGCAAACTAGGTCAAAAATAAATCCAAAATAAATAGAAAATGGGAAATAAAATTCCAAGAAAAGGTCAGATTGACCATGAGACATTGGTCAACCCTCATCCCAAAAATCAGAAGTTAAAAATAAATTTAAGCTATGAAAATAAAATTAATAAAAACAAGTGTGTCAAAATGAACCATTTAGAATAAATAATTGAAATAAAATATTAACATTAAATAAGTATCAAAATAAAAATTAAAATAAATTAAATGAAACATTAAGAAATGTGAAACTTATTTTTTGGTATTTTTATGGATAAATAAAATATTTTTATTATTTAAAAACAAAACAGAAAAATAAAATGAATTAAAAATGAGAATGAAAATAAATTAATGAATGGTGATGGGCCTAAGACGCAGGGAGGTGTGGATAGTGGTAGCGCGTTAGGTCCGGTCCACACGAATAATCATCATGTGACATGATAAAAATAAATGTACAGCTTATTAAATTATTTAACACACCGTCGACCGGTCAAGCTATTTTAAAACCACAAAAGGACAAAAAAGCATGGATGGTTGTGATTAGAAATGGCGCACGGGATCGAACGGTTCACAGCGTGACACCTCATCGCCTTCACAAGCCATAAACCCTAACTTCATGCATGAATGAAAACGCGACCAACAGCAGTACATTTTCTCAATCTTCCACACAAAAATGCTCTCAACTTAGTGCACCAAATGGCATGGTATAAAAAGCAAAGTTCAAGTATGCAATGAGTAGAACATCATGGTGTTTTGTTTCATTAAAAATAGTGACTTGAACATAGAGAAAAGTGAACAGCAAGATGGCATCATGCACACGGATTCCACAGAAATTTAACAACATAAACTCAAACTTAAAGACAATGCCTCATGGTGAGGGCTTCATAAACAAACATGGCATATTGTTAAACATCATAAAATTAGCATGGCATGGTAACATGATAAGCATGGTGAATAAGCATGGAATGAACATGGAAAATATGATGAGAAAGCATAGCATGAGCATGGAAGAGAGTGATAAACTGTTTACCTAGTGGATGCAAGGTCCACTGCCTCTTGATAGTGGAGGAATGGGAGGAAAATGAGGTGCTTTGAAACTTCAAGAAACTTGTGAAAATAGAAAAGGAATGGAACTTGGTCTTTTTCCTCTTGCCTTGCTTGCACTTGCTTAGCTTGAGAATAGTGGCAGCCTCTATCTCTTCAGATTAGGGTTTAGATGCTTATGTATGTTGGGTTTAAAATGGCTAATGGGCTTGCACATGTTTGGTTTGGTTCATGAGCAAAATGCAATGCAAAAGGTGAGGTGTATTAGAAGATCTCTTGTTTTGGCAAAGGATAAGTGAGTGAAACAAAAGTACATGGCCAAATGGGGTAAAGAAAGAGGGTTGGTCGATTTTGCAGCTTTATTGGTTGTCTTGGTCTGGCAAGAAAACAATCCAACAAGGTGACTTTGAGACCTTGTATCTTGATGAGTATGTAACCAAATGGCAAGGCAATGCAAACAGTAGGAAGAGTGCATGGAGCTTTACATCTTTCATGTTGAACACAAGTTGAAATGATGAGTGGAAAAAGGTGAAAAATGGCCATAAAATTCAGGTTCCATAACTGCAAAATGGTTGGGCCAGTTTGGCCTAAATGCTGCCTAACAATTCAGTTCATGATGCTAACTTTGGATGAGTGCATCTCCCAAACCAATGATCCAAATGGCATGATTCCAAAAGGATGTGAAAGAGGACATGGCAAGGTACAATTGTCATGAAGAAAGTATTTTCAAAAGATTCCTTGAAGTGCAAGAAATCTGGCCAAGAAGTCTTGACAAATTTTGTAGATTTTGGACTTAGAAAATTTTCTAAGTGTCCTAAAATAATGTCTTACTTTGACCAAGCATAACTTTCTCAATTTTAATCCAAATGAAACAAACTTTATATCTCTAGAAATCTTGGAACAAGAGGAACAACTTCCATGTTGGAGAAAATTTCAAATGGACCTTGCATTTTGATGGAAAATGGACTTAAAATGAGTTCAATAACCATGAAAACTTGCCCTAAATGGAAAGTCAACTATTTCCTAATTTAGTAACTTTTCCAACTCCTGATTAAATGATGAATCCATGATTCAACTTTGATCAAATTTCACATGTAGGCTCTTTTAGGCATGAATTTTGAGATTCCACTTTCAAAATGTCAGGAGTTGACTTTTCTGGCCCCATAGTTGACTTTTCCCAAACTGTCTGATTCTCGATTCCATTGATCAACTGAAGCACCTCTGGCTCAAATGAAGAGCTGAGTTTTGTATGTAGACCCTTGTGGACATATGGAGGGCCATGGAAAAGAGTTTTACCCAAAGAATCAGAAATAGATTGATTTTATACCAAACCCTAGTTTAGGGCAAAAATGATCAAGAACTGATTGCACTGATTGCCAATGGATCTTTCTGAGATTAATGTGAGTCTTCCTAGACCAAGATGCCTATCCAATTATGACATGGATAAGCTCATTCACTTCCAACCAAACCTTGCCCGTTGCAGGTAGCCACGAAACCCTAATTTCTGATTAAATGAGATGCACACCCTGAGAGCTCTGAACCTTCCACTGATGAACTGAGGACCATAATAAGACATATGGAACCCCTTGAGACTTGTATATTATGAGAATGAAGTTCAAATCTCAATCTTGCTTTGTGTGGGCTCCCTCTGTTAAGGAGTGATCAATCAAACCCTGATTTCCACGTCTCTAATGCAGTATGTAATGAGTATGACCTAGTATGATGCTAATGCAGTGTGAAACATAATCCCATGCTTCCAGAAAAAATGAAGGGTAAATTTTGGGGTATTACACTTCCCCCTCGACGATTGTCAATTTATTGTCTATTATGAACTTCAACCTTCGGTGAAGAGTGGAGGTAACGGCTCCCGTTGCATGGATCCAAGGTCGTCCTATAAGGAAATTGTACGATGGGTTAATGTCCATCACCTGGAAGGTAATTAGAAATGTGTGTAGCCCCACCATTATGGGTAGGCCAACTTCTCCGATCACCATTATCTTCGAGCCATCAAAATACCTGACTACCAACGTGCTAGCTTTCATGGATGTCCTCACAATATTCAGCTTCCGAAGAGTATTCTTAGGTAAGACATTCAGAGAAGATCCTGTTTTTACTAGTACCCTTGAGAGAAGGTTATCCTGACACTTGACTGATATATGCAAGGCCTTGTTGTGGGCCTGCCTCTCTGGTGGTAACTCATCATTGTTGAACCCCAGACAGCTACTGGCAATGACGTTTTCCACTACTTCATCAAAGTAGTTCACAGTTATATCGTGGGTAACATGCGTCTCATTCAAGATCTTCAACAGAGCTCCTCTATGAGACTCAAAACTCAAAATAAGAGACAGTATGGAGATTTTAGAAGGTGTCTGGTTTAGCTAGTCCACCGCCTTATAATCACTCTTTCTTATTAACCTCTAGAGTTCTTTAGCTTCTTCTTGGGGCACACCCTTCTTGGAAGGTCCTTCTCCTGAGGCTACAACTTCTTTTCCTTTCAATTTTTCGGGAATAGTCTTCTTTAGTGGTTTCCCGGGAATGAATACCCTTCCACTTCAAGTCATACTTCCAACACTAGTTATGTTAGTGATTGTTGGTTCAAGCATTAAAGGCTTATCTCTCGTATATATTGTAGCGGTGTAACACCAGGGTAGAAACTTAGTATCTGTATAAGGAAACGATGCCTAAACATGGGAGACTACAAGGTCTTCTGACTTTGCTGACATCTGATATGGTATCTGGAATGGTGTAGGAACGAGTATCTGAAATCAGCGTCTGAGAAGACATGGGCACAAGAATTTGGAATGATGCATGCACTTCTCCTCTTTGGTAAGGAATCTCAAAGTTTAGGTGCCCATGAGATTCTATAGCTGAAACATCTTCTATCTTCTTTGAGTATCCAATTTGAACCAAGCCATGGTTCATCATTTGTTGAAGACACCTATTCAACTTTTCACATTTGTCTAGGTTAGACCGACAAATCTTGCAATCACCATGTAACTCTTCAAATACCTCGTATCCAATCAATCGTTCACATATTATAGACATAGGTGTTTTTATTTGGTCCACCCTCTAGATTAAGACACTACCTTCTGATTTTTCAATGACATTGATATTTGGGCCATCGTGCCCTCTGTAGTGGTAAATTCATGATCATCAAGCTATGAATAAGCAAGACATCAAATAACAAGAGTCGCCACCGTGCGTTTATTGTTTCCAAGGGAAAAGGGAAAAGTACGAACAAAACCCAAAACTAAGAAGTTTTCAAATCAAAACTAATAAAATGTCAGAGATTACAGGTAAGGGGGTTGGTTACACATAGGGAAGGTGTTAGCACCCAAAGTGTCCTAGGTACTCCTAGGGATCCCATTCTTGTGTGCATATGTATTTTGTACAAAGTGATGTTTACAAACAAATAGAATGGGGGATGAGAAAATAATTCATTTATTATATTTTTCTGTGTGACAAGACCATCGATCTTGTGCCTACGTACCAACATAAGAATGAGGGATCAAAACCTCGTAGTTCGTGATACAAATTTCAAAGTGGATGCATTGTTTTTAACAAAAATTAAGTTTGAAAGGCACAAAAGCCTAAAGAAAATGGTTTGAATGAGTTAGTTCTTTTTGGCTTTTTGAAAGTTTAAGTCAAATATAATTAAGTTTATTTACAAGTTTGATTAAGAAAAGATGTTTGAAAAAGTAATGGCATATGGCCAAAGTTTCTAGTTTGTAAAGTGGTCAAAAAGGAGGGAGAGATTTTGAAGTTAAAGAAATGGGTAGGAGATGAAGAGACTAATCCTATGCATAAAATTAAAAGTTCAGAGTTGAAAAGATCTGACCAATGGGTAGAAATCCAATACACAAGAATGTCTTATAGAAACCCCAAATTCCCTTTGGACATTAGAATCAAGCCACAAACAATGCATACAATATTATCTTGAAGAGAAAGTTATCAAATAAAGATAGCCCCATCCATCCCGGCCACTACATGATCTCCTTCAAGTTTGCCCACGTAACAGATGAATTCCACAGGTCACAGGTTCAAAATAACAACTTCACAATGATCATGTTACAAATGAACTCACACAGATCTTCAATGATGTGTCAGATGAAGTTTCAAATTGCAAGCACTTGGTTTCACACAAGTTGGCATTTGCCAAGTCCTTTAGCATAGGAATGTTACCTAAGCTCTTAGTCAAATTGTTCAAGATCAAACCAACAGTCCACACAATAGTCTTTTAGGGGTTTTTTTGTTCTTATTATGTACATTAATGGTCCAAGACCACACAAACAAACAAAATATACACAAATAAGATATATCACACAATATGGTCCAAATGGACAAAGTGAAAATGGCACCAACATAAACAATTAGAATGGTATGAATAATGGCAAAATGAATAGAACTTAAAAAATTAAAGTGCATTAAAGTAAAGGACTTGAAATTAAATGTTAGTTGTTAATAAGTTAGTAGTTAGTATTGTTTTTCTTTTGCTTTTTTGTTTTAAGTCATTCTTTGGAGAACACTCAACCCACTTATCACAAGCATGGATCCTTGAGCCAAGACATCTTCCAAAGGAAGGAAAAAAGGCCAAGTTTCCACACGATACCATGAAAGAGGGGAGACTTACAATCTCACTAACTATAATGATATGCCTTTTGTATCAAAAATTTAACGCTATGTTAAGCAATCGTAATTGGACTTATGTAGAAGTCGCAACTATTTGAGGTCGGGCAATAGAATTTTGGTGCTAATGCATGTTAGAGACATAGTATAATGGACTATGCTCATGAAACATACCACACACAAAAAGAATATGTAAAAGAGGTAGCCTAATCTCATCCATACTTATGTCAATTTTGCAATCAACTAGCCTTAGGATTTAGAGACATCATAGACCAAATGAAATGGATGCATAGAGAAGGGGAATTAGATGAAGAGGGAGAGGAATGGATCAAAACTCAAATTGGAAGGTATATTCCATCAATCCCCTAAATCCAATGATATTAAACTAGCAAAGTCAAATCAACCTTGACCAAGGCCCAACAACACAAGTCAAACATACGCAAACCATCACAAGAGGTCAACACAATTATTTGGAATTTATTCAATTTAATAATACTAAAATAATGCATTTAAATTAAATATGGTTTGTCAAATTCCTAAAACCTCATCAAAACACCAAAGAAATGGCCATGAGATTTATCATAGGTCAAACAAGGTCGAAGCACCATGGAGAAATTTTTTTAGAATTTTTAAAGACTTAAAAGTATTTTTAAACAATTAAAAATAAACATATAATCAAATAAATCATGAAAAATATTAATAATGATCCAAAAAATAATTTTATTTCATAATATGAAAGAGGAATTTATTTAAAAACTTTTGGTGAAACTCTCATATTTTTTGGATCAATATTAAAATAAATATGAATCAATGAAAATAAAATGAATTAAAACAAAAATCAAAAAATCAAAAAAATGTGAGCCACTTGATCTCCCTCATTAATTGAGGTGGCAGATCAAGTGGACACAAATGTGCGTTCCATGATGGAACTTAGTCAGTGCGCCACACCTGTGGTAATCAAAACCAACGCCTAGGATTAAAACAATTTGAATGGATCATGTGGTTGGGAGATGTGCCAACACACCGCCGGAGCCAGAGCTCCAGTCTTCTTCTCCGGTGGACCTCACCGGACTGGTCCACCCTCAACCATCACCAAAATAAAAAAGGAGGACATGATTTGAAAGAAAAAATGGCGTGGAGCACGAATCTGAACTCAATTTCAACCAACTCCAAATATATAAAAAGATATGAGGAGTTGAATTTTGAGGTGTGTCAACTGAGTTGCTTCGATTTGACCTCAAAGCAACTCAATCTTCTTGCCTACATTGGTAGGACTTCAGACAACCAAAGATCCAAGAGAATTGATGAGAATTGAGTGAGAATCGAAGAGAAGAAGTTTTCTGAAATTTACCTTCAATGTTGTGCAGAAATGGATCTTGCATGCTTCAACCTTGATCTGATCACACTTGAGAAGCTTGCAGGAGACGTTTAGCAATGGTACAAAGTTTTGGATCCTGGAGTTTCTAAAGCTCCAAACAGTGATATTCAAACTTAATTTTCAAGTTGAAAATTCTCAGGTTTTCCTTGGAATGGTGAGGGTTTCAATTGTGGGGCAAAACTGGCGTGCAAGGTGTGTTTGAATTGAGCTCTAAGGGCCTGTATTTATAGCAATCTGGACTGATATTTGCACACTTGAAACATTGCTAAGTTTGGACATGGTGATGCACAAGCTTTCATGTGCATGTACAGGCCCATGAAGCAATCCAAATCGATCCATATACAATCATTCTGAAGTTCAAATGAGGCTTGGATGTCAAGGCAATGTGAAATGTGTTTTTTGGCATTTGATTTCTTCCAATCATGCATCTCTTTTAAAGCCATGCGCAGACCTCGCAAACTTGTTCCAAAATGCATGAAATTGAGTTATTTGGAAAGCTTAGATCAAGGGGGACAAGTTTTATGTTAAAAACTTTTTCATTTGGAACTTGGATCATGGTGAATTTTGAAGTGGAAGTTTGGAAATTTCAACATGTTGAAATTTTTTCTAAGTGTCAAGTCATATATCTCAATATTCCACCTTGCTTAACTTTTTATGTGAGCTTCAAATGAGAAAAGTGTCTTCATCAAAGTTGTACCTATTTCGAAGACCCTGAATATAGTCACCAATGTCATGTCATTTGGATTTAGAATGATAGAGTTACGCGTTTTTTAAGTTGAGGAAAATCACTTGTTCAATGCTATAGGTCAAAAATGACCTATAATGTATCCTCATATCACATGCTCATAAAATTTGAATTAGCTCTCACTCCAAACATCAAAGTTTAAGTATACATCTTGAATTTTGTTTTGAAACTTGGAAATCTTTCATCTCATAAAAATTGAGCAAGTTATGGCCTTGGGAAGTTGACTTTCAAATTAGGGTTTAGACAAAATGACCTATAATGTTTCAACATAGAAAATGATTTTCCAAGCAAAACTAGATCTAGGTATCAACATTAAAGTTGTTTGGAGTGTCATTTAGAGTAACTTTTATCTTGTAATAATTTTCATATGGTGAAAATTGTAGGAGATAAGGTCTAGGGAAACCCAGTTTTGATCAGATGAATTCATCTAGCTGACCACCATCATCCAACTTGCTAACCTTCAATTCTCTTGACTTTTTAGGCTCATGGTAGATCATATATGCATAAGATGATGAATTTTGAAGTGTCCTATGAGAAATTTGATCAATTGTTGAAGAAGTTTGGTGAAGAAGTTACAAAAGATACCCAGATGAACTAGGGTTTCCAAGGCAAACCAATTCCAAACTCTTGATGATTTGATGATCAAAATTACATGTGAAGCTCATGGGGACTCATATATGATGCTTTGGGACTTTTTGGATCCATCCTTGGTTGTTCTTTTACACGTGAGGGTCTTAAACCCTAGGTGTGGACTTGATAGATCAATGAGGATCATGGCCTACCTACAAAAAGTCAGGCAAATACAAAGACATATTTTTGGTATTTTGGTTAGTAAAAAATGATAATATACAAGTATGATATAACCACATGGTTCTTTGTGATCGATCCCAAAACAAACCCAATGAAAGAGGGGTAAGGAGAATGCCAAGGTGTGATCCCAATGCTAATGCATATGATGAGATAGCATGAGGGATCTTAGGGTCAAAATTAGGGTCTTACAGCTGCCCCTATTTAAGGACGTTCTAACTGAGGATATGAAGGTTAAAATCTTCATATCGAATCAGTAGAATGGGCTTAAATAACAACATAGAAACAAATTTTGGTCCCTAAGAGACCTCATGATGCATATGATATGAATGTAAAAGCAAATTCTCTATGGGGAAATGTTGCCACCAAGGAAAAAAATTAAGAGAGACCGAAGATCCGTAGGAGTATAATGAATTCCATAAGGAAAACTCACTGGGGAGATAGAGACTCTGAGGGGATAAAAGGGTTATGCATATGCCATGCTACGACTTAAAAACTGCTGGGTGACTAGAGGAATTCCATAAAAATGGAAAGACTCAGCTGGGGAAACGAAAACATCTGCAGGGGATTAAGTAGATCAGGATAAAACAAACATACTTGTATCATTGCAGGAAAAGCGATTTCACTAAGGAAATGCACACTCAACTCACCTGGGGAAGAAACAATCTTCAACACATGAGGAGCAGAACTCTATTATCTACTATCTGTCATCGGGTAAGGAGATAATAAAACTCTGATAGAGAGGACATCCATCATTGGTTAGGATGAACATATCAAGGATGACTCGCTGAGAACCAGCAGGAGGGAATATTCATTACCGCTTACTGGGTAAGAATAGCTTTGCTCGAGAAAACTGCAGAAAAATAGGATTTACAACTACCAGTTACTGGGCAGAAGACCGAAGATGAGAATACCCGTCACTAGTTAAGGTGAACATATCAGGGATAGACTCAAAGGAAAGAAAATCATTCACCGGTTAAGATGAACATATCAAGGATAGTCTTGCATGGGAATTGTTAAGGAGGATACCCGTCATCGGTTAAGATGAACATATCAAGGATAAACCAACTGAACAAAAAGTAGGAATTACATCTATCAAAATACTGGATAAAAGACCATCAAAGAGAAAATCCGTCACCGGTTAGGATGAACATATCAAGGATAGACTTTGTTAAGGGGAAGAGCAGGATTTACGAGTACTGGTTACTGGGTAGAAGACTGCAAAGAGGAGGAAATTTGTCATCGGTTAGGATGAACATATCAAGGATTAACCCTTTGGGAACAAAATAGGGATTACAACTACCTTTTTACTGGGTAGAATACCAAGGATGGGAATATCCGTCATCAGTTAGGATGAACATATCAAGGATAGACCCAAACAAGGGAAGAAAATATCCATCATCGATTAGGATGAACATATCAAGGATATACTTCCCGACGAAATGTGAAAACGAATCCACTGGGGAGAAAAAGTTGCTCTTGCCGGGTATTGGGCTAAAGTGAAAAACATGAGAAGAATATTACCAGTTACTGGGTAATAAACTCTCAGGGGACCAAAAGCATCTATCTAGGTAAAATATAGAAAGAAAAGTTAAAGCAAGACTCAACCCAATGAGGATATAGCTCAAGGGGAGTAATTCCATCCAGGTAATCAACTAGGGAGGAAACTGAAACAATGATCACCCACGAGGAAATAACTTAGTGGGGAAGGGAGAAAGGTTAAAATCTTTGTGCTTAAGGGGCCGACACTTCTACTATTGAGAGAACAGAAACCGAACTTGTATGGGGATAAAGTATGTCATAACAAAGAATAATAACATCAAACAATGAATCAATAATATGATTATGCAAAAGTATGTAGTCATGAAATTATATGAGTGTACATGTATATGTATATGGATGATGATTATGCTGACAAAACGATCGCAAAGGATACAAAGGTGTCAAAAAAATTTGAATCAGCGGTACAATCCTCGGTCAATTCACAGTAAAGGGATACAACTGTCGGAGAACAGGGAGATCATCATCCCAAAGGTTCAACATTATCTAGGGAAGGAGGAGATCTGCTGTAGAAAGGAAATATTATTGAATCTGCATGGAATTTTAGGTCAACACCATATCAAATGGGAGACAACCATATGTAGGATAAACACAAATAGCTTCTCAGAAACCAAGAGGAAACTCTAACCGGGAGTGAGTCAGATGGCTACTGGCGGAGAAACCAACGCGATCTATCGAGGAAATCGATCTTACTCTGCTGAAGACCAAAACAAAAAATCAACCCTGCTGAGGAACACACAAACTCTACCTAGAACCGAATTAACCAACTCAGTTGGGAAAAATACAGAAGCTCTGCTGGGGATCAAACACTCCGCAGGGGAACTGGGCCAACAAACTCGGTTAGGGATACCCGAAGGGTTAACTGCTTGGGGAACCCATAGAGCTCCACACTTAAGACTTGTTATTTTTTGAAATGTTGTTGATATTGCTTTAAAACTACCTCTGAAAAGTTCTTGCTTTTATATGTTTTAAGAGAATGATTTTGATTTAAAAAATTTAATTTCAAAAATGATCATAATAAAATTTAAAACTATTTGGCTGAAATAAATAAGAGTAGAAACAATTGGATAAAAGCTCAACTTTATTTAATGAATGGTAGTCTGTAAATAACAAGACTCCATAGATCTTTACAAAGTTGAAAATGGTAATTTACATGAAAAGGGGTTACATTGAATACAAATGACCACTAATCCTTCTTCCAACTTTTGATGTCCGTTGTGGTTTTGACCGCCACTGGGGATAATGAATCACCGTCAACCCTTGTGCTCAACAAAGTTTCTCCAATACTAGACGATCAGTAGCATGCAGTTACTTTCCATAATCCCTAATTTTTGCATAAATTGCCCCAAGGTCGGGTACTCAATTTATCGGAATAAATTTTTCTGTTTTATGTCTCTAATTTTTTCCTGGATCGCCCTTTCAGGTTTTCAATCCACCGAGACACTCATTTTTTCCTAATCCGCCCTTTCGGGTTTTCAACTTAGCGAGCTATTCTTTTCTTTTTTTTTAGGCGAAGTATTTCTTTACTGCATTTGCGTTCAAAGGACGAGTGAACTCTTCACCATCCATAGTTGTAAGAATCAAAGCACCGCCTGAAAAGGCTCTCTTAACAACATACGGGCCTTCATAAATAGGAGTCCGTTTGCCCTTAGAATCTGGTTTAAATGATAAAATCTTCTTGAGCACAAGGTCACCTTCTCTGAACACCTGAGGTCTGACCTTCTTATCAAAAGCCTTCTTCATCCTTTGCTGATATAACTGACCATGACACATGGCAGTTAATCTCTTCTCTTCAGTTAGATTCAACTAATCAAACCTGGTATGACACCATTCAGCCTCAGTCAACTTGGCTTCCATGAGCACACACAATGATGAAATCTCAACCTCTATGGGGAGCACTTCTTCCATACCATATACAAGGGAGAAAAGGGTTGCCCCTATTGAAGTGCGAATGGATGTACGATACCCGTGCAAAGCGAATGGGAGCATCTTATTCCAATCCTTATACGTCACAACCATCTTCTGATTAATCTTCTTGATGTTCTTATTTGTAGGTTCAACAGCCTCATTCATCTTAGGTCTGTAGGGAGAAGCATTATAATATGCAATCTTGAAGGCTTTACAAAGAGCTTCCACCATATTATTATTCAAGTTTGATTCATTATTAGTAATGATCTTACTTGGCACACCATAACGGCATATAATCTGATTTTTGATAAACCTTACAACAACTTGTTTGGTTACATTTGTATACGATGTCGCTTCAACCCATTTTGTGAAGTAGTCAATTGCCACCAAAATGAAACGATGTCCATTCGAAGCTTTGGGCTCAATCCATATCAATTCCCCACATGGAGAAGGGCCATGGGGAAGAAATAACATTTAACAGTGTCGGAGGAACATGAATCTTTTCCGCATATATTTGACACTTGTGGAATTTCTTCACAAACTTGCAATAGTCAGATTCCATTGTCAGCCAATAGTAACTTGCTCGCATCATCTTCTTTGTCGTGGCATGTCCATTGGAATGAGTACCAAAGGAACCTTCATGCACTTCAGTCATCAACAAGTCTGCTTCGTGTCTATCCACGCATCTGAGCAGAACCATGTCGAAGTTTCTCTTGTACAGAACATCACCATTTAGGTAGAAATTGCCGGCTAATCTTCTCAAAGTCTTCTTATCTTTCAAAGATGCCCCAGGTGGGTAAATCTGACTTTGGAGGAAACATTTGATGTCATAATACCACGGGTTCTCATCTTTAACCTCTTCAACAACAACCACATAAGCTGGTCTATCAAGAATCATCACGGTTAAATTGGGAACCTCATTCCAATACTTCACTATAATCATTGACGCCAACGTTGCAAGAGCATCTGCCATCCGGTTTTCATATCGAGGGATATGAGGAAACTCAACCTTTGTAAAGAAAGTTGAAATTCTCCTCGCATAGTCTCTATATGGTATTAAATTGGGTTGATTCGTCTTCCATTCACCTTTGATTTGATTCACAACCAAAGTTGAATCTCCGAAGACATCTAAATGCTTGATTCTGAGATCAATGGCCTCTTCGAGCCCCATAATGCAAGCTTCATATTCTGCCATATTATTTGTACACTTGAAATTCAATCTAGGTGTAAATGGAAAGTGCGTGCCTTGAGGAGTAATAATCACTGCCCCTATGCCATTACCATATTGATTAACAACTCCATCAAATACCATGCCCCAACGGGAACCAGGTTCTGGCCCTTCTTCAAGCAATGGTTCATCATAATCTTTCATCTTCAAGTACAAGATCTCTTCATCAGGAAAATTAAACTACACAGGCTGGTAATCTTCAATTGGTTGGTGAGTCAAATGGTCAGCCAAGATACTACCTTTAATCGCTTTCTGAGATCGGTATTCAATATCATACTCTGATAACAACATCTGCCAACGGGCAATTCTCCTAGTTAAAGCAGGTTTCTCAAATATATACTTGATTGGATCCATTTTAGATATCAACCAAGTGGTATGATTCAACATATATTGACGCAGACGCTTAGCAGCCCAAGCCAATGTGCAACAAGTCTTTTCTAGCATAGAATACCGAGTCTCACAGTCAGTGAACTTCTTATTGAGGTAGTAAATTGAAAATTCTTTCTTTCCAGTCTCATCTTGCTGACCAAGAACACAACCCATACTCTCTTCAAGCACAGTTAAATACATGATCAACGGTCTTCCTTCAACAGGTGGAGACAAAATCGGAGGCTCAAGCAGATATTCCTTGATACTGTCAAAAGTTTTCTGGCAGTCTTCGGTCCAATCACAAGACTGATCTTTCCGAAGAAGCTTGAATATAGGCGCACATGTGGCAGTCATGTGTTAAATGAATCTTGAGATATAATTCAAGCGGTCGATAAAACCTATGACTTGCTTCTCAGTTTTGGGCGCAGGCATCTCTTTTATTGCTTTGACCTTGGCAGGATCAACCTCAATACCCTTCTCGTTGACAATAAAGCCCAACAACTTACCATAACGAACACCAAAAGTCCACTTATTGGGATTCAAGCGGAGTTTATACTTCCTCAAACGCTGGAATAGCTTCAACAAATGCTCAACATGTTCCTCTTCATCAATTGATTTAGCAATCATGTCATCGACATAAACTTCAATCTCTTTATGCATCATATCATGAAAAAGAGTAGTCATTGCTCTTTGGTAAGTTACACCAGCATTCTTTAAACTGAAAGGCATCACTCTGTAACAGAATGTTCCCCAAGTTGTAATGAAGGTGGTCTTCTCCATATCTTCAGGTGCCATCTTGATCTGATTATACCCGGAAAATCCGTCCATGAACGAAAAGACTTTGAACTTAGCAGTACTGTCTACCAACATATCAATGTGTGGCAGAGGGAAATCATCTTTCCAACTGGCTTTATTCAAATCTCTATAATCGACACACATGCAGACTTTTCCATCTTTCTTGGGTATAGGCACAATATTGGCCACCCATTGCGGATACTCATCGGTTACAAGGAAACCAACATCAATCTGCTTCTGCACTTCCTTTTTGATCTTCACTGCCATATCAGGATGCGTTCTCATCAACTTCTGCTTGACTGGCAGGCATTCTGGCTTCAACGGCAATCTATGCTCCACAATCTCAGAATTCAAACCAGGCATATCTTGATAGGACCAAGCAAACACATCTGAATATTCTTGAAGAAGATCAACCAACCCCTTCTTAACATCTGGACATAGTCGAGACCCAATCTTGACTTCCTTCACGTCATCCTCGGAACCCAAGTTGACTAACTCAATCTGCTCTTCAAACGGCTAAATGGTCTTCTCATCATGCTCAAGAAGACGAGATAATTCATCACTCACTTCTTCATCACTTTCCTCCTCGGCCTCAAACACAGGGAATTCAAAATTTGGAGAAGGAGAAGGATTAATGTATTTAATGGGGTTAAGAACCAAGCTGCAGAATGATTTGATATTTTGATTTTAGAGAAGTGAATTTTATGACCAAATATTATTCAGATGGACAATTATATTGTTTATTTATGTTTTTTGTGATTACCATTTTCAGAATAAAGCAAAAAGTAAAAACAAAACATCATAGATGTGGATGAATAGAATTAATTTTATTAATGATCAATTTCAAAATGCCCAAACAATGTTCACTTCTCCCTTTGGCATAGAAGAAGGATTTTTAAAACATATAAAAGAAATTACTTAGATTGATGCAAAATAACAGGAACATCAACAACAATCCAATTGTTGCAAGCCTTTCCATGCGTCACAAAATTGGTGCAGTCTCCCTCTTCCCCATCCTCTAGCACAACTGCTAAGTGTTGTTCATTGCCATGAATGAACCCTCCGCTACGGAAACTAAGTTGCATATCCTCAGACCTTGCAATTGATGATCCTCGCTGAGAACCCAGATCGGTTCTACCTTTGTTGTCGGAGACCTCTACCATGCGCCCCCACTGATCAACATTACCTTCTTCAACAATCTTCTTTACATCCGTCAATGAGGACATAGGTGCCCCAACTCTCTTTTCAGCAGCAATAGATAAGGCTTGGAACGGAGTTCCAACCTCATCCTCAGCATCAACGTAAGAGAAAGATTACAGGTGGCTAACCAACAACGCCTTTTCTCCGCCAACAATAACAAGCTTTCCATTCTTCACAAATTTGAGCTTCTGATGTAATGTGGGGGTGACAGCTCCCGCCTCATGGATCCATGGCCTTCCCAATAGACAACTATAGGCCGGGTGGATATCCATTACTTGAAAAGTAATTTGGAAGTCACTCGGACCTATCTTCACCGGAAGGTCCACTTCACCAATAACTGTTTTGCATGAACCGTCAAAAGCTTTGATGATTACACCACTATATCTCATGGGCGCTCCTTGATATGATAGCTTTGACAGAGTCAACTTCGGCAGCACATCCAATGAAGACCCAATGTCAACAAGCACATTAGACAAAGCATCATCTTTGCAATTCATATAGATATGCAAAGCCAAGTTATGATTTCTACCCTCCTCAGAGAGTTCTTCATCACATAAACTGAGGTTATTTCAAGAAGTGATGTTAGCCATAATATGATTGAATTGATCCACCGTAACATCATGTTCCACAAACGCTTGCTCAAGAAATTTTTGCAGTGCTTCTCTGTGCACTTCTGAATTCATCAACAGAGACAGTACTGAAATCTTTGAGGGGGTTTGGAGCAACTGCTCCACCATATTGAACTCGCTCTTCTTGATCAGACGAAGTAACTCATCATCATCATTAGCCTTCAAATTGTTGGATTCACAAGACTTACACTTTGAAGCACTAACCGGATCTACAACAGGCACTTCCACTTCTTTACTGGCAGCTGAATCTTCTTTGTTTTTTAGGAACACCGGCCCAAACACACAACCATTTCGGGTCACCTTGGTAAAATTAGCAATGCTCACTACATAGCTGGTCGTAGGCAACGAGACCTCTTGACCATCCTTCATCATTGTTGCATTGTACTGATACGGAACAGCTTTATTGGATGAATACGGGACTGGACCCGCTAACCATATGACCAACGGCGATACCGATCTGTTGCTGACGCTATTACTGTTACTGCTGTCATACTGAATCACCACTCTCTCGGGATTCTTGAAAACGGGAACTATGACATTCACATCGTCATCTTCATGACGGGATTGAACAATTTGAATCATGCCTTCATCCATCAATCGTTGGATGTCCCTTTTCCCAACTTCACAACCTCTTGGGTTTACACCACAGATAGCACAACCATCATGGTCATGCTCACAATCACACACCATACAAATGTCCTTGTGCATCGTCACCAAGGACCTCCGGATGAAACGAGCATCAAACACTTTAAACTCCCAAGGACAACCGTCCACCATATTAAAAGAAGAATTCCCATGAGCGGGTAGTGGATTTGCTTTCACGTTTGGCGCACGATCCTCAAAGGACACCATTCCACTCTTTATCAGCTTTCGAACCTCATACTTGAGCGGAGAGCAATTCTCTATGTCATGTTCGGGTGCCCCTAGGTGAAAAGCACAACGGAGTTCAGGCTTGTACCACCATGGAAGTGGTTCTGGAATTTATGGCGGATTTCTGGGTTGAAGTAGGTTCTTGAGAACCAAAGATGGGTATAGCTCAGCGTACGTCATAGGAATTGGGTCAAAAGAGACCTTTTTCCTCTCGAAGTTCTGTTAATGGTGATTGTTGGTATTGTTGTTGTTGTTAGTGTTTGCTCGTTGTTGTGGTTATTGCTGTTAACGTCGTTGTTGAATTGGTACTGATTGATTATTCGAAAATACAGGAATGAATGAAGATACTTGATGATGGTGTTGATGGGGTGGTTGATTCCTTTTGATCTGAGGCCTCCTCTGCCTCCCACTGGAAATTGCATTAGCTTTGCTATCTTTCTTCTTCCCAAAGCTACTACCATATCTCTTACTTGATGATGCTTCCTCCTTTGACAAATGTTCTTCACGGACACCTTCCTCAAGCCTCATCCCCATGTTTACCATTTTGGTAAAATCACTGGGGGCACTGGCAATCATGTGTTCATAATAAAATGAACTCAGGGTCTTCAAAAATATTTTTGTCATTTCCTTCTCCTCTAAAGGAGGAGCGATCTAAGCAGCCAACTCTCTCCATCTCTACGCATACTCTTTGAATGTCTCTTTATCCTTCTGATACATAGACCTCAATTGGTCTCTATCAGGCGCCATATCCATGTTGTACTTGTATTCTTTGACAAAAGCTTCTCCCAAGTCGTTGAAAGTGCGAATGCTTGCACTGTCCAAGCCCATATACCAACAGAGCGCAATGGGAGGTGGCATAGACATGACCGAGCTAGATGTCGGCATAGAAGCAAAGGTAGGCGCAAAGCCTTCAGGCATGAAGTTCGGCGGCATTCCCCATGGGAATCCGGCAGGCATAGCAGGTGTAAAATGGGCAGTAGCAGCAGGCATGGTAGAGGTATCCACCTCTGAAATAACAGTCCTCTGAGGAGGAGGAGGAGTTGCGGGCATTGGAGATGATTGACTCTGAGCGGCTAGCACTGACTCCATCATGGCAGTCGGTCGAGCGATCTCGTCCTTCAACTCTCTGTTCTCCTGCTCAAGATGTTCTATGATTCTCAGATGATTGGCGCGAGTGTTGTACCGATAAGTCAGCTTGGCTGAAGCACAGAAGAAATACCAATGAGACATCTGGCGAAAGAGAAACCTGCTTATGCAAATGATGCATACAATGCAATGCTTGTTTATTTTTATTTTCAAGGAACTTACTATATCATTTACAAATATACACTTAACAACAATTGCAACAATTTGATATAACCATAAAAATCTATTTTTATTTATATAATTGGAAGGATTACACTAAGTACAACTTCAGAAACCAAATAAAAAATACAAGAGAAAAGAAGACTAGTCATCCTAAGGATCCCTAACAACGCCAGAAGATCTGGCTGAAGGCGCGTACTTCCTTTGAATGCGTCGAATCTCGGTCTCAAAAGAAGCCTGCATCTGAGTCTTCTCGAGGACAAGCTGATCAACAATCTTCTTCCAAGCAACGGAAGGCTGAGGCATACTAGAGGAAGATGAAACCTTTGGCTCTCTCTGTCTCTTTGTCACTTGTGGTGTGCCACGTCGCCCAAAACATGTTGACCTAACATGAAAGGCAACATGAGACCACGCTAATCCTAGGTGTATACTCGGGCCTGGGTTTTAGCCCCACTCAGAACACCCACCCCAAATAAGAGGAACCAACCTGTACAGATTCAACATAATGATAATATGATGCATGCAAACACATATGCACATATATACAATCACAGCATAATAATGAATGCAATAAATAAAGCAGTAAAAGCAACCACAACTATCCTAAAGAGCGCTAGGAATGACTTGCTTAGGGAAGATGGACCAGCAATAGGTCAACTTCTAACTTGCATCCCCAGCAGAGTCGCCAGCTGTCGCATTACGCGAAAAACCGCTGGGAAAAAGAAACAACAGAGCCGCCACCGGTGGTCAACATGCTTCATCATTTGCATCATAGCATGTTTATTATCAAAAAAAAAAAGAAGTTAACCCGCATATGTATATCCTTTTCAGGATCATTCATGATAAATAGCATACGCATCATGCGCATCATGCACATATCATCTTGCATTACAAGTGTTGTTGAACGAGACTTCTCACTCTAGTTCCTCTTTTAGGCAGGATTGTTGATCAACGTCCGCACTGCTACGCTACCAGACTGAATCAACAAAGGAATATGGATCAAGTGCAAGCTGAGTTAGTAGAGATGAGGGTTAACATGGCCCAATTCATGACCATGATGCAAGGAGTTGCACAAGGGCAAGAGGAGCTGCGTGCCTTAGCCCAGAGACAGGAAGCTGTGATTCCACCTGCCAGTCGTGCTTCACCAGTGGGTGTTCCTGTGAATGACAATGTTGCTGCTGTCACCGTCCCTGTCAATGAGTATGCTGTGGGTGATGAATCGAGGGGTATCAGAATTAATGGACAGCCTCTTGCTGCAGAGACTGTTAATGCCATAGTGACTCGTGCTCCCGTGCACCATCCTGCTCCATTGGTAGACAGACAGGAGGATATGTTTACTCTCCTCAGTGATGATGATGAAGTTGTGAGGACTGAAGAGAGGGATAGAAAAGTTGATGCCCTAGCTGAGAAGATCAGAGCCATGGAGTGTCAGAACTCTCTGGGGTTTGACGTGACGAATATGGGTTTGGTGGAGGGTTTAAGAATTCCTTATAAGTTCAAGGCGCCTTCTTTTGATAAATATAATGGCACTTCTTGTCCTCGCACCCATGTGCAAGCGTATTACAGAAAAATCTCCGCATACACGGACGATGAGAAGATGTGGATGTACTTTTTCCAGGATAGCTTGTCTGGAGCTTCCTTGGACTGGTACATGGAGTTGAAAAGAGAGTCCATCAGAAGTTGGAGGGATTTGGGTGAAGCCTTTTTGAGGCAATACAAACACAATGTGGATATGGCACCGAGCCGAACTCAGTTACAGAGCTTGTGTCAGAAATCAGGCGAAAGTTTCAAGGAGTACGCCCAGAGATGGCGGGAATTAGCTACGAGGGTGCAACCTCCTATGCTGGAGAGGGAGTTGACCGATATGTTTATTGGGACTTTACAAGGAGTGTTCATGGACCGGATGGGAAGCTGCCCGTTCGGTAGTTTCTCTGATGTTGTTATCTGCGGAGAGAGGACAAAGAGCCTTACAAAAGAAGGAAAGATTCAGGATGTTGGTTCTTCGTCTTCAAATAAACCATTTTCTGGGGCACCTCGCAGAAGGGAGGGTGAGACTAATGTTGTGCATCACAGTCGAAGAAATGTGAACAGAGGGAAATATCGCCAGGTGGCTGCTGTAACCATTCCAGCACCTCAACCACGACAACAGCAACAACAAAAAGGGCCACCGCCACAACAACCACAACAACAACAGCAACGTTCATTTCAGCCGAGACAGAGAATGTCGGATCGTCGTTTCGACCCGTTACCTATGACATATGCTGAGTTGCTGCCCGAATTGCTCAGATTGGGGTTTGTTGAGTTGCGTACAATGGCTCCGTTGACAAAGATACCTACTGGGTATGATGCCAACGTTTGTTGTGACTTCCATTCCAGTGCACCGGGGCACCATATTGAAAATTGTCGGGCTTTTCATCATAAGGTCCAGGACTTGATTGATGCCAAAACAATCAATTTTACTCCTGTTCCGAATGTTGTGAACAACCCTATGCCTCAACATGGTGGTCCCAGGGTGAATAATGTGGAAGGTGAGGAGGCCTTGGATTTGGTAGTGGATGTTGAAGATGTTCAGACGTCGCTGTTTGTTGTGAAAGAGCGTCTGTTGAATGGGGGAGTGTTCCCGGGTTGTGATAAGGGTTGTTCAGACTGTGCTGATTCAGGGAATGGTTGTATGCAGTTGAAGAATGGTATCCAGGGTTTGATTGATGAGGGTTGTTTGTAGTTTTCTAGGGCTGTGAAAGAACGTGGTGTGGTCTCAACCGTCACCATTTATTTCAAACCGTCTGAGGGTTCCAGACGTGTGCCAATAACTGTTAATGCACCAGTAACTGTCAGTGCTCCTGTGCCTATATCTGCTCCAGTAACTGTCAGTACTCCCACTACTATTGTTTCTTCTGGTAGAAGGGTTGTTCAGAATAGTAGGGCGGTTCCGTGGAAGTATGACAATGCTTATCGCAATAACAGAAGGGCAGAAAGTCAGATCAGGCCAGTTAGTCAAGCTCCAGTGACTATTGGTTTGCCGAGTAGGGCTCTAGTGATTGTCGGTCCGGTTGTGGATAATGTAGGGGGACCTGGAGGGCTTACCAGGAGTGGTCGTCTGTTCGCACTGCAGCCTTTGAGAGACAACAATGCTGAGGCTCTCGCCAAAGCAAAGGGTAAACAAGTTGTGGTTGAGGAAGAACTTGTGCAGAAAGAAGCGCCTGAGGGGTCTTTTGAGAAAGATGTGAAGGAGTTTATGAAGATTATTAAGAAGAGTGACTACAAGATTGTAGATCAGTTGAATCCAACTCCGTCCAAGATTTCTATCCTCTCATTGCTATTGTGCTCTGAGGCACACCGTAATGCCTTGCTGAAAATGTTGAATCTGGCTTACGTGCCTCAGGAGATTTCTGTCAACCAGTTGGAGGGTGTTATTGCGAATGTGAGCACAACGCATGGTTTGGGGTTCACAGACTTGGATCTGACGCCTGAAGGTCGTAACCATAACAAAGCTCTGCATATCACCATGGAGTGCAAAGGCGCAGTATTGTCACATGTGTTGGTGGATACTGGCTCCTCGTTGAATGTGTTGCCCAAGAAGACTCTGAGCAAGATTGACGTTAAAGGGGTTGTCCTCACTCCAAGCGATCTCATTGTCCGTGCATTTGATGGATCCAAACGGTCTATTTTTGGTGAAGTCACGTTGCCCGTAAAGATTGGCCCAGAGGTATTTGATATTATCTTCTATGTGATGGATATTCAGCCAGCATATAGTTGTCTATTGGGGCGTCCCTGGATACATGGGGCTGGAGCAGTGTCGTCAACTCTCCATCAGAAGCTGAAGTATGTTTGGAACGGTCAGATTGTAACTGTGTGCGGCGAGGAGGACATTCTGGTGAGTCATATATCCTCTTTCAAGTATGTGGAGGTGGATGGTGAGATCCATGAAACTCTGTGCCAGGCGTTTGAGACCGTTGCTCTTGAGAAGGTGGCTTTCGCTGAGCAGAAGAAGCCAAGTGCCTCGATTGCATCCTACAAACAGGCTAGGGAGGTTGTCAACTCGGGCAAGGCAGAAGGCTGGGGCAAGATGGTTGATTTACCCGTCAAAGAAGACAAATTCAGTATTGGTTATCAACCTCTGCAGGCAGAGCAGGGTGAGTAGAAAGGGCCGAGTACCTTCACCAGCGCTGGGCTGATGAATCATGGAGACGTCTTTGCAGCCGGTAGTGAAGACGGGGACAGTGATTGTGATCTGAACAACTGGGTTCGCCTGTGTGCTCCAGGGGAGTCGATCAACAATTGGACAGCCGAGGAAGTGGTCCAAGTTACTCTTCAAACAGAGTAATTTTCTTTTGTTTTTCATTTTGCACAAAACCCTACGTTCTGCCCAAGGCGTAGTGGTTCATTGTAGGGCCTCATCATATTTTTCAATGATATCATTAATAAAGGACGTTTTGTAAACAATTTTGTGATCCCTGTCTTTCTGTTTTATTTTTCATTTTTTACAAAACAATAAAAATGGCAATGTTTTTTGTTTTTGTGACTTTCTTGAACTTTTTTTTTCTAAAATAAAGCATTAAACATGCAAATTCGATCTTACGGACTCCACTATAAACAGTTTTGTTATGGCTCAGTATGATTTCAATAATCCCATCTACCAAGCTAAAGAGGAGAGTGAGGAAGATTGTGAACTCCCCAAGGAACTGGTCAGATTATTGAAGCAAGAGGAAAGGGTCATCCAACCTCATCAGGAGGAGTTGGAGATTATTAACCTTGGTACTGAGGACGCCAGAAGAGAGATCAAGATCGGGGCTGCTTTGAAGGATGATGTCAAGAGAGGGCTGATTGAAATGTTGAGAGAATATGAAGAGATCTTCGCCTGGTCGTATCAAGATATGTCTGGGTTGAATACATATATTGTGGTGCATAGGCTACCTCTCAGAGAAGATTGTCCTTCGGTGAAGCAGAAGCTTCGTAGAACTAGTCCTGATATGGCTGTTAAGATCAAGGAAGAGGTTCAGAAGCAGTTGGATGCGGGTTTTCTTGCAGTGACCAATTATCCCCCGTGGGTGGCCAACATCGTTCCCGTGCCGAAGAAGGATGGCAAAGTCAGAATGTGTGTCGATTACCGGGATTTAAACAGAGCAAGTCCAAAAGATGACTTTCCATTACCTCACATTGATGTATTGGTTGATAATACTGCTCAATCCTCGGTTTTCTCTTTCATGGATGGATTTTCTGGCTATAATCAGATCAAGATGGCGCCAGAGGACATGGAAAAGACGACATTCATTACACCTTGGGGCACGTTCTGCTATAAGGTGATGCCATTTGGGCTGAAGAATGTCGGTGCTACCTATCAGAGGGCTATGACGACTCTCTTTCATGACATGATGCACAAAGAGATTGAAGTGTACCTGGATGACATGATCGCGAAGTCTCAAACAGAAGAGGAGCACCATGTAAATCTGCAGAAGTTGTTTGAAAGGCTGAGAAAGTTCAAACTGAGGCTGAATCCGAACAAGTGTACGTTTGGGGTGAGATCGGGAAAGCTGTTGGGTTTCATTGTCAGTGAGAAAGGGATTGAGGTTGATCCAGCAAAAGTCAAAGCTATTCGAGAAATGCCTGAACCAAGAACTAAAAAGCAGGTTCGTGGGTTTTTAGGGAGATGGAACTACATTGCACGGTTTGTATCTCACCTAACTGCGACGTGTGAACCGATATTCAAATTGCTAAGGAAAAATCAAGCAATCAAGTGGAATGATGACTGTCAGAAAGTTTTTAACAAGATAAAAGAGTATTTGCAGAAACCTCCAATCCTTATACCTCCAGTTCCTGGGAGGCCTCTGATAATGTACCTGTCAGTGACTGAGAACTCGATGGGGTGTGTATTGGGACAGCATGACGAGTCTGGTCGAAAAGAGCATGCCATATACTACCTTAGCAAAAAGTTTACCGACTGTGAAATAAGATATTCGCAGCTCGAGAAAACTTGCTGTGCTTTGGCCTGGGCTGCTCGCTGACTAAGACAGTATATGTTGAACCATACTACCTTGTTGATTTCTAAGATGGATCCAGTGAAATACATCTTTGAGAAGCCCGCTCTCACCGGACGTGTTGCTCGTTGGCAGATGATTCTAACTGAGTATGATATCCAGTACACGTCGCAGAAGGCCATCAAAGGTAGTATTTTGTCAGACTACCTTGCCGAGCAACCAATTGATGATTATCAGCCAATGATGTTTGAATTCCCTGATGAATACATCATGTATCTTAAGATGAAAGATTGTGAAGAGCCTCTTGTCGAGGAAGGACCGGATCCTGATGACAAGTGGACATTGATGTTTGATGGGGCTGTGAATGTGAATGGCAACGGTGTTGGGGCAGTGCTTATCAATCCAAAAGGGGCTCATATACCTTTTTCTGCCATACTGACTTTTGATGTAACCAACAACGAAGCTGAGTATGAGGCTTGTATCATGGGGATAGAAGAAGCCATCGATCTGAGGATCAAAACTCTGGACATTTATGGAGATTCCGCTCTAGTGATTAACCAAGTCAACGGAGATTGGAATACTCATCAGCCGCATTTGATTCCTTACAGAGATTACACCAAAAGGATCCTGACTTTCTTCAAGAAGGTGAAGTTGTATCATGTGCCCCGAGATGAGAATCAGATGGCTGATGCCTTGGCCACTTTGTCTTCTATGATCAAGGTTCATTGGTGGAATCATGTGTCACATGTTGCAGTGAATCGACTCGAGAGGCCTGCGTATGTGTTTGCAGCCGAGTCTAATGTTGATGAGAAGCCGTGGTACTATGACATCAAGAATTTCCTCAAGAGCCAGGAATATTCTGAAGGAGCGACAAAGAATGACAAGAAAACCCTGAGAAGGCTAGCTGGAAGCTTTTATTTGAATCAGGATGACGTGTTGTACAAGAGGAACTTCGACATGGTTCTGCTCAGATGCGTGGATAGACACGAAGCAGACATGTTAATGCAAGAAGTGCATGAAGGATCGTTTGGTACCCATGCTGGTGGTCATGCAATGTCCAAGAAATTATTGAGAGCCGGTTATTACTGGATGACTATGGAGTCCGATTGTTTCAAGTACGCTCGGAAGTTCCATAAATGTCAGATCTATGCTGATAAGGTGCGTGTACCACCAAGCCCTCTGAATGTCATAAATTCGCCTTGGCCGTTCGCGATGTGGGGCATTTATATGATTGGGAAGATTGAGCCTACTGCTTCCAATGGACATCGCTTCATCCTGGTTGCGATTGATTACTTCACCAAGTGGGTGGAAGCAGCCTCCTATGCCAATGTTACCAAGCAAGTGGTTGCCCGATTCATCAAGAAGGAAATCATTTGTCGTTATGGGGTTGCTGAGAGAATCATTACTGATAATGGTTGGAATCTCAATAACAAGATGATGAAAGAGCTGTGCAAAGATTTCAAGATTGAACATCACAATTCTTCTCCTTACAGACCAAAGATGAATGGTGCTGTAGAGGCGGCAAACAAGAATATTAAGAAGATTGTGCAGAAGTTGGTCGTGACGTACAAGGATTAGCATGAGATGCTGCCTTTCGCTTTGCATGGGTACCGTACCTCAGTACGTACGTCGACCGGGGCAACCCCTTACTCCCTTGTGTATGGTATGGAGGCAGTCCTACCTGTTGAAGTGGAGATTCCCTCTTTGAGAGTCCTGTTGGATGTCAAACTTGACGAAGCCGAGTGGATTCGGACAAGGTTTAATGAGTTGAGCCTTATCGAAGAGAGGCGGTTAGCAGCTATTTGCCATGGGCAGTTGTATCAGAGAAGGATGAAGAAAGCATTTGATCAGAAAGTGCGTCCTCAAAGCTATCAGACTGGTGATCTAGTTTTGAAGAGGATCCTTCCTCCCGACACAGATAACAGGGGAAAATGGACTCCTAATTACTAAGGTCCATATGTTGTTAAAAAGGTTTTATCCGGTGGAGCCTTGATGCTTACAACTATGGATGGTGAAGATTTTCCGTCCCCTGTAAACTCAGATGTAGTCAAAAAATACTTCGCATAAATTGACCCGCTGGACAAAAAGAATAAAATAGTCCAGGCAAAAAAGGGCATCCCGGCGAACCAAAAAAAAAGGAAAAAAGGTTCGGGCAAAAGTTAGGGATAAAAAGAATGAAAAGAATATGTACACCCGGTAAGTCGAAAACCCGAAAGGGCGGCTTAGGCTAAAATTGGTATCCCGGTGGATTGAAAACCCGAAAGGGCGATCCAGGCAAAAGAGGGATTGAAGCGAAGACTACAGTCTGAGTTATCTGTACTTCATCGCGCTTCATCGTCTACCATCTCGAAAGATGTGATCGGTCCAGTCATTATTCTCAGAAAGCAAGGGATTTGGGAGGAAATTAGTGATCTGTGAGTCATAACAGAATTGGGAAATAGTGGATGCCGTGTTGACATTGCCATTAGGATAGATTTTGCCTTTTGTGCGCAATTACCTCTTCCTAGGAATTGCTTCCTGATGTATTTGCCTTTTCAGGCCCATTTTCAATCAATAAAAGTCGTTATTCAGATAAATTGCTCTCTTGTTTTTATTTTACTATTTTGTTTGCAAAAACGTCCGAATTTTTGATAAACATTGCATATAAAAACATGAAGGCCAGACAATAACGTGCCGAAAGATAAAACATTTGAAAATCATTTTGAATGATGGGTACACTTGGGTGTATTTTGTCCATACAATCCCCTGGTGCATGTGTGTCTTGTTGTTTTGCAGATTATTATCTATGATTCCGGGCTGAAGTAGATAAGCCACGGTTTGTTCAGAGAGGTTTCCCCATTGTCCAGTAGTGTGAGAGGTTGGGTTGTCTAAAGTAGGTTCAAGACTTGTCTCCCCAGCATAATCAAGATCAGGGATTCCTCAGCAGGTTGAGGATGTTTTCCCAGCAGGCTCGGAAGTGGCTGTTTCCCCAAGCAAGTCTGAAAGCTTTTTAGAACTGTTCTTCCCCAGCAGTAGGGTAGCAGGTTCAAAGGCCATTCTATCCCCAGCATGTCTGAAAGCTATTGATCCCCACTGAATCTGAAGTTTGTTGTATCCCCAGCGGAGGTACCAGTGAGTAGTTTGTTCCTCAGCAGTCGGGTGTGAAGTACTGTAATCCTTAGCATGGTCGTGAATGCCTTTCCCCAGCAGGGTTGTGAATGTTCTCCCCAGCAATTTTGAAGAGGGTAGTTGTCTCAGCGGAGGTTTGTGTTGATGGTTTTCCCCCAGCGAAGTCCCCAAGCGGATCATGCTTGGTGAAGATTATCCCCAGTAGAGTTTATCCTGCTCAAGGATTAGCAGTTATCCCCAGTAGAGGTGAGCATTGGTTGTTTCCCCCAGCGGAGTTCCCAAGCGGATTGTATTCAGTGAAGTTATCCCTGGTGGAATTTGTCCTTTCTCCAGCAGCAATGCTATTCGCCAGCACGGTTGAGAAGTTGGTTTGTTCTCCAGACAGAGTCTCCCCAGAGTTGACTTGGTTTCCTCTTCCGTCCTCAGAGTATCAGATCAACAAAGCACCCCCAACAGTGCATCTCCCCACCGAGTCGGAGAATATAATCAGATTTGTGCACTCAGAGGAGCGACCATTTGCTTCCCAGCAGGAGTTCTCATCATTTTGTATCTTGCATGTAGTAAACATTGCATCCTTAAACCGCGTAGCATTTTCATTCAATATGGAGCATTACGCCATAGAAAAATTCAAACATATGCATTCATGTGTTAAACCTAATTGGACCATATCCCCAGCAGAGGCAGATCATTGTTCAACATCTGTACGACACATTTGCTACAGTTGCTCTTGACAGACAGCATTCAGGGTTGATAATCCCCCAGAGAGGTTTATTTCCTCACCCGCTGGTGAAAGGAAAGGTTGATTCTCCCCAGTGAGATCCCCAACAAGTGTTTGGCCTTGTCTCGACATATGTAGATGTCATCCTTGTGATACCCGTGAGTGTCGTGGTTATCCCCATGTGGGTTTTGTTTTGGTGTCCGTAGACATCATCTTTCGATGTTCGTATCATCCTCTTTCTGTATTCCCATTCATCCGTTGATGTCTGGTCACCTCTCCGTTGGTGTCGATAAACGTCGAGCTTCTCCCGTTCGTCCGTTGACGTCTGGTCGAGTCTTCCCAGTTCATCCGTTGATGTCTGGTCACCTCTCCGTTGGTGTCGATAAACGTCGAGCTTCTCCCGTTCGTCCGTTGACGTCTGGTCGAGTCTTCCCATTCATCCGTTGATGTCTGGTCACCTCTCCGTTGGTGTCGATAAACGTCGAGCTTCTCCCGTTCGTCCGTTGACGTCTGGTCGAGTCTTCCCATTCATCCGTTGATGTCTGGTCACCTCTCCGTTGGTATCGATAAACGTTGAGTTTTTCCCATTCGTTCGTTGACGTTTGGTTGTATTTCTTTCTTCCATTCATCCGTTGATGTCTGGTCACCTTCTCTGTTGGTATCGATAAACGTTGAGTTTTTCCCATTCGTCCATTGACGTCTGGTTGTATCTCTTTCTCCCAGTTCATCCGTTGATGTCTGGTCACCTCTCCGTTGGTATCGATAAACGTTGAGTTTTTCCCATTCGTCCGTTGACGTTTGGTTGTATCTCTTTCTCCCGGTTCATCCGTTGATGTCTGGTCACCCTCTCCGTTGGTATCGATAAACGTTGAGTTTTTCCCATTCGCCCGTTGACGTCTGGTTGTATTTCTTTCTCCCAGTTCATCGATTGATGTCTGGTCACCTCTCCGTTGGTATTGATAAACATCGAGCTTCTCCCGTTCGTCTGTTGACGTCTGGTCGAGTCCTTTCCCAGTTCATCCGTTGATGTCTGGTCACCTCCCCGTTGGTATCGGTAAACGTTGAGTTTTTCCCATTCGTCCGTTGACGTTTGGTTGTATCTCTTTCTCCCAGTTCATCCGTTGATGTCTGGTCACCTCTCTGTTGGTATCGATAAATGTTGAGTTTTTCCCATTCATCCGTTGACGTTTGGTTGTATTTCTTTCTCCCAGTTCATCCGTTGATGTCTGGTCAACTCTCCGTTGGTATTGATAAACGTCGAGCTTCTCCCGTTCGTCCGTTGACGTCTGGTTGTATTTCTTTCTCCAAGTTCATCCGTTTATGTCTGGTCACCTCTCCGTTGGTATCGATAAATGTTGAGTTTTTCCCATTCGTCCGTTGACGTTTGGTTGTATCTCTTTCTCCCAGTTCATCCGTTGATGTCTGGTCACCTCTCCGTTGGTATCGATAAACGTTGAGTTTTTCCCATTCGTCCGTTGACGTTTGGTTGTATTTCTTTCTTCCATTCATCCGTTGATGTCTGGTCACCTTCTCTGTTGGTATCGATAAACGTTGAGTTTTTCCCATTCTTCCATTGACGTCTGGTTGTATCTCTTTCTCCCAGTTCATCCGTTGATGTCTGGTCACCTCTCCGTTGGTATCGATAAACGTTGAGTTTTTCCCATTCGTCCGTTGACGTTTGGTTGTATCTCTTTCTCCCGATTCATCCGTTGATGTCTGGTCACCCTCTCCGTTGGTATCGATAAACGTTGAGTTTTTCCCATTCGCCCGTTGACGTCTGGTTGTATTTCTTTCTCCCAGTTCATCGATTGATGTCTGGTCACCTCTACGTTGGTATTGATAAACATCGAGCTTCTCCCGTTCGTCTGTTGACGTCTGGTCGAGTCCTTTCCCAGTTCATCCGTTGATGTCTGGTCACCTCTCCGTTGGTATCGGTAAACGTTGAGTTTTTCCCATTCGTCCGTTGATGTTTGGTTGTATCTCTTTCTCCCAGTTCATCCGTTGATGTCTGGTCACCTCTCCGTTGGTATCGATAAATGTTGAGCTTTTCCCATTCATCCGTTGACGTTTGGTTGTATTTCTTTCTCCCAGTTCATCCGTTGATGTCTGGTCACCTCTCCGTTGGTATTGATAAACGTCGAGCTTCTCCCATTCGTTCGTTGACGTCTGGTTGTATTTCTTTCTCCAAGTTCATCCGTTTATGTCTGGTCACCTCTCCGTTGGTATCGATAAATGTTGAGTTTTTTCCCATTCGTCTGTTGACGTTTGGTTGTATCTCTTTCTCTCAGTTCATCCGTTGATGTCTGGTCACCTTCGCCATTGGTGTCGATAAACGTCGAGCTTCTCCCGTCCGTCCGTTGACATCTGGTCGAGTCTTCCCATTCATCCGTTGATGTCTGGTCACCTCTCCGTTGGTTTCGGTAAACGTTGAGTTTTTCACATTCGTCCGTTGACGTCTGGCTGGTTCCTTTTCATTGATCAAAAATCAAAATCCCCAGTGGATTCGTTGGTAGACGTCTTGTCTGGTCCATTGATAAATATCAGATCCCAGTGGAAGTTGCCATTGGTGAACATTCTTTTCTTGGATCCTCGCAGAGTGCAAATTTCTACGATTCTTTGGTATTCAATCCCTGTTTACCTTGAAGGTGTGACAGCCGTTGCTCTCAGCCGTTCAGTTTCCCAGTTGATTGAATAGGGGCAGCTGTAGCACCTCAAATTTGCACCTCCCATTTGTACATACATTTCATTTTTAGGTCATTAGCATTGCATAGCATGTTGTATTTCATCAGTCAAAACTGATCAGGAAAATCCATCTGTGCAAGAGAGCAATGGTTGTTCCATGAGATGAAGGCCCTATGGGTGTTCTAATGAGCTTATATGTATCAAGGATCATTTTGATGCAATTTGGCCAAGTGTTGAAAGCTCAAAGTCCACAGTGCA